>NC_142065.1:198527086-198895419 GCF_059756535.1 Pantherophis guttatus
ATAACTGGTTCTGGGTCAGTGTTTTCCCGTCTGGTGTCTTCCATATATGCAGGGGTGGGCTGCAGGGGTTCGGGAGAACCTCTAGCTAAGATTCTGTGCAGATCAGAGAACCCCCAAATCACACTCCTGGCTGGGCCCGCCCCACCCACCCCTCCCCTCCCCTCCAGGAGTCCTCACGCGGCCTGTTTTAGATGCAGGGCACACGCGGAGGCTCGGGGATGGCGAAAAACGGACCTACCAGAAGTTCAGGAAGGCTGGAAACGGGCCCATTTCCAGCTTCCAGAGGGCCTCCAGAGCCTGGGGAGGCCGTTTTTGCCCTCCTGGAAGCTTAAGGAAAGCCTCCGGAGCCCAGGGAAGACAAAAATGCCCCCCTCCCCCACTGTGGTGCAGGAGGCTGACTAGGCCACGCCCACCATGGCCATGGCCATGCCCGCCCAGCAACCGGGCAGAGAACCCCTTGCTAAAAATTTTGAAGCCCACCCCTGTATATTGGATTTCAGCCTGGTTGTGCTACAGAAGAATTCTGAGAACTGAAGTCCATCAGAGTTGACTGGCATCTGATTCAATAGTGTGCAATAGGGGCTTTTTAGTAGGAAATTCTCATATATTTTTTAAAAATAATTCTACTATCCATGCCTTGTACAACTCAAAATACAATTCCTGTCCCTGATGATTTTATATTTTGATGTGCAATAAACAATTCAGATCTATAGTAAAGAGTTAACCTCTTGTAGTAAAATCTCCCTCAATTCCCAATGACCACTAAGATATACCCACATAATTTTCTTGGAACTGATTTTTCATTGTCTTCTTTTGTTATATTTATACCTGGCCTTAAGACTGTAATAAATTTGATTCAATTTTACCCAACCAGCTCCACATACATAACACTGAAAGAATCCGGTCTTTAGATTATCAATGGTAAAAACCTAAGAGATCTATAAAAGGTATCTTCAAGAGTAAACGCACTACCTTCAAGGAATCAGGAGATGTCAGCAAAGAGATAAAGAACCTAATGCTGCACCGCACTGCCACATAGTGGTCATGTAGGTTAATGCAGGCAAAATTTGGACTTATTCTGAAGGAGATCAAAGCAATTTATTCTGGACTTATTCTGAAGGAGCTCAAAACAACCTAATCTGATTTGGAGGAATTCAAATAAACTCAGGAATAAGTTATGAAACAGTCATGCTATACTGATTTCAAGTCATTTTCGCTGGACTTTGAAGGTGATTCAGAAATTGCTGTAGTTCTTGATGCACATCATTACTAATTGTATGTATAGAATGACTCATCATATCCAGGAATGGTGTTAATAGGCCTTTTTCTGCAGTCTACTGCATAGAGGAACAGTCTACTGCAAATCACTCAGAGATCTTTCAGGAGACCAGCAAAAGTTCCTAACCAGCAATTTTAAAATAACTTTCTTTTTAGAAAAAATCTACTCATCTTGCAAGTTAAACATCAAAGTTATGTGTTTGTTTAATAAATTTATATGCCATCCATCTTGCAGTTCAAGACATCTTTGGGTGGCTAATACTGGAAGTTGGTTATGGTTTTAAGGAAACATTTTTGAAATTAATAGAAATCTTCTTGTATAAAGAGAAACCTTCCTCTTCTTTTCATCCACCTGGTCTTAGTTCATAGATGTCGAAGACTGAGTTAGGACAAGATTGAGAAGAGACATAACATTTTTCAGATTTCTGAAACTCTGTCGCATAAAACAGGATAAACACTTACTCTTGGCTACCTCCAAAGGCAGAATTGCTGTACATCGGATGGACTTAAATTCCAATATATTTTTTTACAGAATTGAAGAAACTAAATTCCATCCATCAGAACAGAAGCTGGTAGTGAAGCTTAATCGAGTCTAAACCTAGATTTCTCAAATCGAGAGGAGAATTGGACTAGATGGCTTACATAAAAATGTTCATTTCTATAATTGTGTGAATTGAAAACCAGAACTTGATACACGCCCATTCTAATGGTGTCTGCAACAAAGGAGAATGGTCACTAGATGATACTTCAAGATGGAAACCTGCTGAACTTTGAGACTGAACATGACTGGATACTAGCTATTGGGGGTATTGGGGGAGGGGCAGAGTGGGGAAGACATCTTTATTCTGAACAACGGGATAGATGTGTCAGCCCCGAAATGGCCAGCTGCGAGCGAGCCGTCCTGGGGCTGCCATTCGGGGAGGGGAGGACCCACCAACTGTGTTGTCTGAGGCAGGGGTAGGATTGAAAAATTTAACAACAGGTTCACTACCCGGTTGCTGGGTAGGCGTGGCCATGGGGGAGTGGCCTACTCTGCCTCCTGCACTGTGGGGGGGGGGCTTTTTCACCCTCCCAAAGCTCCGGAGGCTTTCCTCAAGCCTCCAGGAGGGTGAAAACAGCTTCCCCTGGGCACCGGAGGCCCTCCAGAGGCAGGAAATGAGCCCGTTTCTGGTAGGCCCATTTTTCACCCTCTCAGGGCCTCCGTGCGGACCCTGCACTTACCTCACATCCAAAACGGGCCACGTGGAGACTCCTGAGAGGGGCGGAGTCAGCCAGTTCTTGGAACAACCGGTTTGGCGAACCAGATTAAAATTAACATCCGGTTCGCCAGAACCGGTCCAAACCGGCTAAATCCCACCCCTGGTCTGAGGCTTCTTGATGCTGAAGTACGGAATGTGACAGCATGTCTTTTTTATCCTCCCATGTTTATAAGGTTTAGATAAAAGCCGAGTTAGAAAATATAAAACAACAACAACAACAACACCCCTATATATTAAATTTGCCTTGTGTCTTCTCTAGATTAAAGGTATAGATCAGGGTTTCCCAACCTTGGCAAATTTAAGATACATGAACTTCAACTCGCAGAATTCTCCAGCCAGCATGGGTGGTGTAGCTGGCTGCCGAATTCTGGGAGTTGAAGTCCACATGCCTAAAGTTGCCAAGGTTAAGAAACCCTGGTGTAGGTAGATGTTGACCAGAAGTAATGATGCAAGTGATGTTGCAATGCAAGTCCCAAAATATTGCTAATAAGTGGCACCAAGACAAATTCCTTGTTGTCCAATCACACTTGTCCAATAAAGAATTCTATTCTATTCTGTTCTGTTCTGTTCTGTTCTGTTCTGTTCTGTTCTGTTCTGTTCTATTCTATTCTATTCTATTCTTTTATGGGGTGGGGGGGAGCCTTTTATGTTCCTGCTTCTGCATGTTACTTCTCTATTTGCTGATATAGATAGATAGATAGATAGATAGATAGATAGATAGATAGATAGATAGATAGATAGATAGATAGAATCAAATAGTTCGTTTTCGAGATCTACAGTATTTCAAAAGTTCAACTGTAGCACTATGCAGCCTTCAGAAGACTTGTTGCTTGTTTGCTCTTAAAGAGGGGGAGAAATATAATATAGGGGGGGGGAATATAGTGTTTGATTGGCCCCTTGAAGAATAAAAGTTAGACACTTTGTTGCAGACCCTATTTTTTTGTCTAACAACCTTCAGTAGACCCTCTCCTTTGGATTTTGTCTAATCTCCTTTGCTATAGTGAATTCTGTTTTCTAGTTAAACAAAATACTTACTATAAAAAGGACTAAAATGGAAATACAAAACTGATATAACCAAATGGTAACAAGATTATATTTAATTTCTAACTGAGCTACTGGCATAGGCCAGTAAAACTAGGCAATGACCGACATAGTGATTCTACATAAATCAGAAGCTATACTCAACGAAAAATAATATAGCTGAAGGAAATGCAAGTCATTTCTTCTTCCAAGGCTTTTTAACTGACTATCTAAGCATGCCCAAGTTGGCATCTGCCAGGAGAAGCCATTCCTATCAAATCATCCTCTGTGATCCTTCGAATAATAGCATGGGCACTTGGATTGATCCATATTTACTTTAGACAGCAAAATAACTAGAGTTACCTCTACAAGGACATCTAAGGGTGACCTTTGAAACAAGCACTGAAAATCAGGTAAATTCATGCTGAAGAATGTAGATATTCCAGTAGATTGGCATTCAAGGATGCATTTGGAAAGCCTATCAGATTTATACCATTGGGGCGAATTCCAATGGTATGGAGACTAGATAATACATGCAGATCTCTATACAGGCTAATCAGGGCATGCAGACCGAAAGCAAAAGGGCTAAGATCGTCAAGATCTAGACCTTTGTAACTTCAGGGAATTATCTCCCCATAAATTATGATCCTACCCAAAAATCCATGCCATGTGAAAAATAAGTCCAGGGATAGATTACCTAATGTTCTCTAGATGTTTCAGACTGTCGTTTGCTTTGACCAGCTCCAGCACTGTGGCTGACGATTAGAAATTTGGGACAATACAGTCGACCACATCTGGAATGATATTGTTCATTTTGGAAATAAGCAACCTGGTATCTGTGAGATCGAGCATGTGATCCATTGACCACCTGCTCGCTGCAGCTTTGCATGATTCATTATTCTGGCTGTTCCGTACCTTGCGTGGATGAACTTCTGAATGATAAAAGTGATCTACTGCTAACAGGAAAAAATATGGAGAGCTTTCTGGCCCTTTAAAGATGCTTTATGACATAACAGTTCTACTTTATGAGATGCTTAAGTAAATGGCCCAGTTTTGTTTCGGGCGATATAGAATTATCTCAGGCCCTCAGGCGAGATTTAGATGGATTATCCAAATAGGATAATAATAATAATAATAAGCGTATCCAGATTAGTGACTCAGGCAGAACACAAAATATTTTGTTCTGACAGCCAAAGCATCAGAAGTACGGATTCTCAAGAATGACCTTTTCAAGGGTGATTGCACATCTTTGGAATTCTTTCTCTCAGGGGTTGCTGATGGCCCAATCCTTGATGTTCTCTAGAGTGGTTTGCAAAAGACATTTAGTTCTTTTCAGTTTACTGATAAATATGCGAGCTTGAGGTCTTAGGTGCTGTACTTTACTCTTTGTTTTGTTTTAGTCATTTATTGTTGTGCTGTATTTATTAGTTGCTTTAGTTTACCATGCAAGAATGTTTCTCTATGGTGCAAGGGCTGATCCCATCTCAAGGCAAGCCAAAGCTTCTCTTACTATGGCAAACCGGCTTGCTAAGGTTCTGATGCAGCATCCCAGTTCTAACCCTGGGGATTTCTAAAAGCAAAGCACTGTCCAGTTTTGCCTCATTAGAAATAAACCCAAGGACTATTGCAGCCAGAAACTCAAGAAGCGTGGAACAAAACTAAGATGCTTAATTGTAATTAAGCTGACTATGAGTCAACGGGAGTCACATGGTTGCAAACAAAGGCAAATAGCAACTCTAGACTGCATTGGGAGAAGAGTACTACCCTATGCTTCCCTAGTTGTTGTCCAATTACGTGAGATGGTATTTTTAAATATTTAGGCAAAATGGGAGAAGGAAAGGAACAAAGATAATGGGGCCAAGAGAATTTCTATGAGGAAAGAAGGAGAGGAAAGGAGAGGAGGGAAGGGAAGGGAAGGGAAGGGAAGGGAAGGGAAGGGAAGGGAAGGGAAGAGCCTTGGTGGCGCAGCAGACTAAAGTTCTGTTAAGTAACACCAGCTGCCTGCAATTACTGCAAGTTCAAATCTCACCAGGCTCAAGGTTGACTCAGCCTTGTATAAAAAAGAACACCGCTTGGGAGGGGGGCCCAAAAGCCCTACTAAGCAGGTATATACAAAAGTATGAAGGCTATTGCTTAACGCATTGTAAGCCGCCCTGAGTCTCCAAAGAAGGGCGGCAAATAAATCGAACCAATAAATAAAGAAGAGAAGAGAAGAGAAGAGAAGAGAAGAGAAGAGAAGAGAAGAGAAAAGAAGAGACGAGACTGTGGTTTGAAGTGATTCTGAGAGATTTACAACATGATAAAACATATGGATGTGAAAACAATTCTAAGTATAAAAGCATAGGAGCACAGTAGCTAACATGGTTAGGATGGTGGCTTGACAAGCAACGAGCCCATGTTTGAGACTTGAGTACTGCTGGGATGAGTTCCCGTCCTTTGCTCCAGCTCCTGCCAGGGACATGAAAGGAACCCCCTGGGTGTCCCTTGGACAATGGTGATGTCACCATTAATCCTTTCAACTTGGAAGCTGTTACTACAATAGACAATTCCAGCCAACAGCTTCTCCTTCAGACCCCCCATTCCAACCAGTATAACCAAGTTTTAAGGCTTTTCCTGAAGGCTAAAAGAGAGGGATCTCAGCTCCTGGGATAAGATATTCCAAAGGGTTGGGGCCATGGCAGCCACAATTCCTTAGCTGATGGAGTTCACAGTAGATCCTTTCTGCCAGCACAAGTGGGGTAGGTCAATCCCATTGGGGCACAATGGTTCTTCAGATAGCCTGGACCCATTCCATAAAGGGCTTTAAAGGTAATAATCAACACCTTGAATTGACCCAGAAGCTTGTGTAACAGTGGTGTTACATGTATCATTCTAAGCGACCTCAAAACTGTACACACTGCTGCATTCTGGACCAATTGTAGCTTCTAAATACTTTTCAAGAATAGCCCCCATTTTTACTATTTACACTTAATAACTTGAAGGGCACCTGAAATAAAGCTCTCTAAATACAATTATTTCTGTTTTTGTAGCCAAAGAATCCATTCAGGTTAGATTTGTTAACTGACTTTAGATTCCTTTCACAACACTGTATTGTAAGCCTGAATGCAAAACTCTTATTTTCTCTGTAATTTCCACAACATTTGATGAAAGGTTATGTGCAAAGCATGCCTTACTTCAGATGCAAGCTAGAAGTAGGTCACTACTTGGAGATTTATTCTTTAAGAGTCCCACAACTACCAAGAACCTCACTCTGTAGTAGAGAGATCTATAATTTTGACCAAATTCAAAATGACAGAGTAAGAAAGCTGACATTTGGGCTGATGGGGTTTTATTTTATGTTGCCTGTTAGCATTGATTTTTTTTTAAAAAAAATTATATAACAAATGTTTGCAGAGTAGCAGCATTTGTTTTACAAGTAAATACTTCACTTCTCTGTATTTTTCTTTCTTATCTGTTGATTCAGGTCATGTGTAATGTCATGCTTCTTTTTTGTGAGATCATATTTTTAATCTGCTTGTGAACAATGCCATGATACAATTTATAATGGTCTGGAATTAATGAAACCTGGGCAGAGGACTTTATTTCCTGCTTTAAGATACCATGTTTCCCTGAAAATACAATCTACTCCCAAAATAAGTCCCAGCCTGTTTTTTATGTGTGCACCTTATAAGCCTTACTCCCAAAATAAGCCCTAGTAAAGGGGGATGGACATGGCCAGCATAGGAGGCTGTGAGCACGCGCAGGCCACATAGTACAGGTAAGTTGAGTACCTGTGCAAGCAGAAGGTGGAAGTAGAGGCAGGGGAGGAGGCAGGTGATCCGGATGTGTCACATAGGCCATGGGAAAGCCCAAGCGGTGGTGGGTCAGAGCCGCAGGAAGCTTGTCTTTGCATGGCAACACCGGCAGCAGATGGAGGCAGAGGTGCGGAGAGAGGCAGGCGATCCAGATGCACCATGTGGGCTGCGGGAAACCCAAGTGGCAATGGGCTGGAGTGGCGGGTGGTCGCAGGAGGCTCATCTTTGCATCGCTTGGCTTCCCTGCAGCCCATGTATTGCGTCAGGATCATCTGCTTTCCACACTGTGCAGCCCCAGAGTGCGCTGACCAATGGAGCAATGGGCTGCAGCTGCTGCCGGATACTGTCAGCCCCCATGAGCTTGCTGGTTCATGTGTGTGCACTGGGAGGCAGGGCGCCCAGCTGGGCTGATCACCCTGAAATTGTGTTTCCCCAAAAATAAGCCCTAGTGCTTATAAAAGAAGCCTAGTGCTTATAAAAGAAAATAAGACCGGGTCTTATCTTCAGGGAAACATGGTAGTTAACATGAAAGACACATGTCTCATGGCTGAGATGGCAAAAATTTCATCATATCTTAAAGATCATTCAAATGAAAGATACATATCAGAATGGAGAAGATGGATTGACTATATGCAAAAAAAGTATCCGAACAAGAAGATTCATATAGCTTATGAATGAAATATTTTTAAGTAGTTTATGTTTATAGTTCTTGAGTTATAAGGAGTTAAAAATTTAGGGAGAATATGAATGCAATAATTTGTTAGCATATCTTAGCTTTATGTTTGTGAATGCTATACCCTGTGCCTGTTCTGGGAAGTCTAGGGAGGGGGGTGGGGGGAGGGGGAAAGGGTGGGGGGCAGAAAATGTTTGTATTTCTTATAAAACTTTTTAATAAAAAAAAATAAAAAAAAACATGAAAGACACATACCAATAGTCCTTGACTTACTTCCACAAAAAAGCCCAAAATTTCCGTTGCTAAGCAAGACAATTGTTAAGTGAGTTTTGCCGCAATTTATGACCTTTCTAGCCACAGTTGTCAAGTGAAGTTGTTAAATTAGCTTCCCCATAAACTTTGCCTGTCAGAAGTTGCAAAAGGTGATCACATGACCCCAGGACCAGGGGTGAAATGCTACCGGTTCGGACCGGTTTGGCCAAACCGGTAGCAATGGTGGCAGGTGGTTTGGAGAACCGGTAGCGATGGCAGCATGAGGCTCCGCCCACCCGCCTGGTCGTCATTGTTTTTTACCCTCTGTGCATGCGTAGAAGGGTTTGCACTTGTGCAGAAGACCTGTGTGCTCATATGACATGCGCGCGCCGGGCGCATGCACTTCCGAACCGGTAGGGAAGGTAAGTAGATTTCACCCCTGCCAAGGACACTCCAACCATAAATATGAACTAGTTGCCAAGCAACCTGAATTGTGATCACATGCCTACAGAGATGCTGCAATGGTCATAAATGTGAAAAACGGTCAAAAGTCACTTTTTTCAGTGCTGTTGTAACTTTGAGTGGTCACTAAATGAATGGCTGTAAATCGAGGATCCCCTGTACACATAAACCACTGCAGAGTATGTATTTATGGGTAATCTGAAGGACGGTAAAATGCTGTGAAGTGAAAAAAAATACCTATTTGGTAAAGTAAATCAATGAAAGCCATGAAATGAAAGAACTGGGTTGATCCTTAAAATGGTACAAGACGGTCAATGCGCTTCGGTGGAAGGGACATTAAATTCAGAGATTAAAAAATTGGAAAGAAAAGGAAGAAGTCTTGAAATTATCTATCTACAGTATCTTCTATTGGATGGAGTAGAGTTCTAGCGAATTGAGTAGAAACACAAGCTAAGGTTTTCCCCACTATTTTGGAGATCATCATGGAACCCAACAGGAAATACTGAAAAGGGTAAAACAGACAACTTGGTAATAAGGACAGTACTTTCTGTTTCTTTCAGAGACAAAAAAAGGGACAAATGCTGTTTCAACTAAAAACAACACGTCACAATTTTTTTGTTATTGTTATTCAGGTTCAAACCGAGTCTTGTATCAGAGAATCTACTACGTTACATTTCAAATCCTATCGAAGAGCAACAGCCTGCATCGAAATTACCCCGAGGACAAGCCATGTGGTTTTTATCATAGCACACTCCTTGGATTTAACATACAAGGACATCAGAGATGGTTGAAATTAAGAAATCGTACTCGTTCAACATTGCGTAATTCCACCAATTAAAAAAAAACAAGATGTTCCAAATTTTAGCCCAGCTTTCTCAGGGGGAAACTGAAAATTATTCCTCCAGCATCTGACTCAAATACAGATTTATTTATACTATCATGTTTCCTAAGCAGATATTTCTATTAGAGTCTGTGCCCCGTGGAATCTCTGAAACCACATCAGATGATAATATTCTAACCAGCACGGTAGCTAATAATAACCCAGCCTTAGGAACAGCAAATTTCATGTATCCAAATGTGCAGCCTAGAGTGCCATCATTCTAACCCTGTGTATTTTGGTGGTTCTAGAGGTCAGCGGTTGCTTGCCTGTGGCTGGCTCAAGGATACAGGGCACAACAGAGAAGCACAAAATTAAAATAAGCCCATGAATAAATGCTTATGGATCCTGTTCAAACATGTGGGAATTCCAGCTCTGTTGCCGAAGGAGCAAATACCAAGTAGATGTTACTCCGATTATCCTGCCCTACTTTATAGAGACTGATGGGGAAAGCTGTTTCCCATATTGATTGATTGATTTAGCATATGGCATATCATACATAGGTTGGGAATATATATTAACAGTCCATCTAGATTAGTAGACCCCATTAAAATGTAAATGTTAAAAAGACCTGTGTTCAAATACCAATGTCTAGGCCAGGGATCGTCAACTTTAAACAGTCAAAGAGTCACAAAAGTCCTAACCGGAAGCCCCCGTTTAATTCTGGAGCTGACCGGAAGTCTGGTTACCCCACCATAGAGTCTCCTCCTAGCATGGCATCCTTTTTCCTCTACCTGTCCTAAGTGAAAACCCTATCAATTGTGGAGCTGACCGGCAACAGGGAGCCGCAGCAGAGGGATGAAAGAGCCACATGCGGCTCCAGAGCCACGGGTTGCCGATCCCTGGTCTAGGCCATCTAATCTCTGAATTGCAGCATCGTTTATGGGGGGGGGGAATCAGATACTGGATTGGTATATGCCCTCATCTTACAGCTGGTCATGATGTGATCTACAGTTTGATGTGGGACCCCACTGTCATACTGAGTGGAAGGTACTTTGCCCCATTTATACATAGAGTCCTGGCAGATGTGGTGTGAGGTGCGAATTCTATTCAGGATTGTCCATTGCTAACATGGTAGTTCATAGCCTGGCACCTTTTTTGTGAGGACATTTATCTGTCTCTCTATGTCTGGGCGTTCAGCAACCCATTTGGCTTCCCATTGGAAATCGATGTTAAAGTTGTTGGCCAGATGTTGTGCCAGTGCCAGTGGGAGTTTCCCAGATTTAAGTCTTCCTGTTGATACGTTTCCCATAGTGCACTAGGCAATCCATACATAGATTGGCAGCAATATCTTCAACAGCAGAAGTTGGCCAAGGAGATAATGAATTTTCCTATGTGTAGTACCCTTTCTATTGGTCACCCATTGGTTACTCTTGTCCCAAAAAGATTACTGGGATTAGGAAAAAATCAACCTCTTATTACAAAATCAGGCATATTAATTTTTAAAAGGAAAAAGTACTCAAGAATCACCAAGTCATTCGGAAAATTTTCTCCATTCTAGAAGTCAATCACATCAGCCACTGAAGTACAATGAGCTAAAGAGCCCTGATGGTGCAGTGGTTAGAATGCAGGCTAACTCTGCCTACAGACAGCAGTAGTGGGTTGCCCCTGGTTCGCACCGGTTCTATAGAACCGGTAGTAAAACCGGCGGGAGGCTCCACCCACTGCCCCCGACGTCATTAAAACACTTCTGCACATAAAGGTAAGTAGAACCCATCCCTGACAGACAGGAGTTCGATCCTGATTTGCTCAAGATTGACTCAGCCTTCCATCCTTCCCAGGTCAGTAAAATGTGGACCCAGATTGTTGGGGACAATATGCTGACAACGTTAACCGCCCAGACAGTGCTGAAACGCACTATGGGACTAAGTGCTATTACTATTGCTACTGTTATTGTAAATATTTCCTGACAGTCATCCATATGTAGGTAGTCCTCATCTTACGACCGCAATTGAGCCCAACATTTCCATTGCTCAGCAAGACAGCCGTTAAGTGAGTTTCACCCCATTTTATAACCTTTCTTGCCACTGCGGTTAAGTGAATTGATGCAGTTGTTAAGATAATAACTTGGTTGCTAAGTGAATTTGGTTTCTTCATTGACTTTGCTTGTTAGGCCAGAAAAGATGAACACATGATCCCAGGACACTGCAACTGTCATAAATGTATGCCAGTTCTAAGCGTCCAAATGTTGATCAAGTCACCAGGAGGATGTTGCAGCAATTGTAAGTGAGAAAAATGGTCGTACGTATCTCTTTTCAGTGCCATTGTAACTTTGAACGATAACTAAATGAATGTTTGTAAGTTGAGTCTATAAACATAAAGCTCTGAGTCACTGAATGTCAAAACTTCATCTAAAGGTGATCTATCTATGACAGAGATGGCGAACCTTTTTGGCACCGAGTGCCCAAACTGGAACACGCATGCATGTGCATGCATGTGTGCACGACGGAGCACCAGAAACCCGAAGACCAGCTGGCTGGTGCATACATGCCTGTTTTTTTGGCCGTTTTTTGTGTGTTTTCAGGCCGTTTTCCAAAAAACAGCCTGAAAATGGCAGGAAAATAGCCTGAAAAAAGTCTGAAAAATGGCCTGTTTTTTGGCTGTTTTTTGGCCTATTTTCAGGCCGTTTTCTGGCGCTCCAGTGCCCGCGAAGACATGCGTGCCAGAAACCAGAAGAGCACCTGGTGATGGCACGCGTGCCCATAGAGAGGGCTCTTTGTGCCACCTTTGGCACACGTGCCATAGGTTCTCCATCACGGATCTATGATAACCAAAACTTTCATGCCATTCAGTATATCCAGTATATGGAGAGAGGTGTCATTTGACCCAAGCTGCCATGAAGCAAGATGTGACATCACCCACTAAGGTTAATTGTTGGCTCTTTGTACAACTGCAAGTGACAACAAAACCAAAACTCAGCTTAGTTTTGCAGTTCTGGCCATTTAAAATTATTTGGAGTTTTGGTTCTTGCTCCAGGAAAAAGAAAAACATATCAGACAAGAATGGGTTTACTCAGTTGCAAAAACCCCTAGGTCAAAGAATATAGCTTTCTATTTGGTCTGGGTAAACACTAGGCTTCAATACTGGTGAGACAAAGAGAGAATTTCTTATTTTAAAAATTAACAGATGCATTAGGTCCGTGATGGCGAACCTATGCCATGCGTGCCACAGGTGGCACGCGGAGCCATATTGGTGGGCATGCGAGCTCATCTCCGGTGCACATGTGCGCACTGGCCAGCTGATTTTTCAGGCCTTCTGGGCCCATCAGAAGTTGGGAAACAGACTGTTTCCGGCCTCCGGAGGGCCTCCAGGGGGGTGGGAAAGGCTGTTTTCGCTCTCTCCAGGCTCCTAGAAAGCCTCTGGAGCCCGGGGAGGACGAAAAAGAGGCCTACCCGGCCCACCATACCAAAAGCGAGGGGAACACCGGGAGGAGGGGTGTCACTCGCACATGCATGGGGGACCGCATAGAATTATGGGTGTGGGCACGCGCGTGCATGACCCCCCCATGCTCTCCCCGCTTTTGGCACACAATAGCAAAAAGGTTAGCCATCCCTGCATTAGGTTATTGAAATCTCAGTGTTATTAAATAATGAATTTAAATTCTGAATTCTTGACTTCCGACTAGGAATAACGTTTGAGGGGGGAGAGTAATAATTTTTAATTTGATCAAGAATTTAAATTTTAAATCTTAATTTAAAAAAAAAAAAGCCATTCACCTTATTTCAATAAGAATAGGACATTCTTTTTTATTAACTTTGATTTTCACTTTTCACTTGTAAATTTTTACCTTATTCTTAATTCTGGTTTTAACTGAGCTTTTACTGTGTTTCCCCGAAAATAAGACCCTGTCTTATATTTTTTTGAACCCTGAAATAAGCGCTTGGCCTTATTGCCATGCACTCAAAAGCCCAATGGGGCTTATTATCAGGGGATGTCTTATTTTGGGGGAAACAAGGTAGTCATGCGTTTATATTGTTTTATTAAACTGGCCAGAGTCACTTTGGTGAGATGGGTGGTGTGGACATTTAATACATAGATAAATGGTTATTTTTTTTTAGCAAAGTCAGTTAAATTGGCGGCAAAATTTTATCTGAGCCAAGAAAGTAGACAGTCTAATCAGTCAAAAGAATCGAAAGAATCCGACCAGTTGATGCACAATTCTTCAATCTTCATTAATAGCACATTAAATTTTCATTGAAATTGCAGTCTCATAATGTTTGCTTTACCTTGCCCATGTGACCTGTAACTACAACCCATGTCTTACAAAAAAAAGGGTTCCCATCATATGGATCCTAATGCAAACATTCCTTCTGCCAACTCAGCTGCCATTTGAAAATGGTCTAATCTGTAGATCTTCCACCTGACTCCCAAGGTCATTCGCACGTACCATGACAGTTTTAGTACTGGGGCTTGAACTCATAATATATGACCTTGGGGAGGACTCTGTTTGAATGAGTTCATAGTAAATAAAAGAACGGGGATCCTTTTGCTGGCAGGAAGCTTTCAAATAATATAGAAAAGGAATTCAAGGAGCTCCCAAAACATCACAACATTCCTTCCAATGTGGGAGCATCAGCCATACAGTTCTTACTATTCTCTATAAACCTCTCTGATCTTTTATGTTTTAAATAAGCTCCCTTGTTAATTGTTCCATGACTCATTGATGTTCCTTTAGGCATAGTGCGGACAAAAGCATTTTCAAGTACTCTGTGTATAAACAGTCTCTTTACTGAGATCTGTTGTGCTTCCAGTAGAGCTTTTCTATTTTAAAAAGTGCTATTTAACTAGGTGATCCTTGACTTACGATGACAGATGAGCCCAACATTTCCGTTTCTAAAAGAGACAGTCGTTAAGTTGAATGTTGCCCATTTTACGACCTTTCTTGCCACAATTGTTAAGTGAAACACTGCAGTTGTTTTACGTTAGTAACATGGTTGTTAAGTGAATCTGGCTTCCCTTTTGACTTTGCTTGTCAGAAGGTCACAAAAGGTGATTACAGACCCTGGGACATGTAGCTGCCATAAATATGAGTATTTGAATTTTGATCATGTGACCATGGGAGTGCTGCAACGGTTGTATGAAAAATGGTCATAAGTCACTGTTCTGTGCCTTTGTAAGTTCAAACGGTCACTAATATAATAGAATAGAATAGAATTCTTTATTGGCCAAGTGTGATTGGACAAACAAGGAATTTGTCTTGGTGCATACACTCTCGGTGTACATAAAACAAAAGATACGTTCGTCAAGAATCATAAGGTACAACACTTAAAACAGAGCCTTGGTGGCGCAGCAGACTAAAGTGCTGTTAATTAGCACTTAGCTGCCAGCTGCCTGCAAATAGTGCGAGTTCAAATCTCACCAGGCTCAAGGTTGACTCAGCCTTCCATCCTTCCGAGGTAGGTAAAATGAGGACCCGGATTGTGGGGGCAATAAACTGACTTTGTATAAAAAAGAACACCGCTTAGGGGGAGCCAAAAGCCCTACTAAGCAGGTATATACAAAAGTATGAAGGCTATTGCTTAATGCATTGTAAGCCACCCTGAGTCTCTGGAGAAGGGCGGCATATAAATTGAACCAATAAACAATAATAATAATGAGAGTCATAGAAACAGTCAATATAAATATTAAGGATACCAGCAACAAGGTTACAGTCGTACAGTCATAAGTGGGAGGAGTTGGGCAATAAGAACGATGAGAAGATTAATAGTAATGCAGACTTAGTAACTAGTGAACTACCGTAAGCGAACTACTGTAAGTCAAGGGCTACCTGTATTCACATTATCCGCAGCTAGAAAACTGCAATATGCTATCGTGTTTTCCTTTTTTATTGATGGATGTTTTAACCCCAATAATAAGTAAATAGCAACATGATCAGAATGCCAGTTTGGTGTTGTAATGATTAAGTCATCCGATTAGAAACCAGGAGACTTTGAATTTTAGCCCTGTTTTGGACCCAAAGCCATCTGGGTGACCTTGAACCAGTCACTCACTCTTAGCCCCGGGAATCAGGCAAACCAGGGCAAACCACTTCTGAAATCTTGCCAAGAAAACTACAGGGATTAGTCCAGGTAGTTGCGATGAGTCAACATTGACTCTAAGGCACCGAGAAAAGAGAAAAAGAGGATAGGATAGGATAGGATAGGATAGGATAGGATAGGATAGGATAGGATAGGGGAGGGGAGGAGGGGAGAGAAGAGAGAGGAGAGGAGAGGAGAGGAGAGGAGGGAGGGGAGAGGAGAGGAGGGAGAGGAGGGGAGAGGAGAGAGAGGAGAGGAGAGGAGGGAGAGGAGAGGAGAGGAGAGGAGAGGAGGGAGAGGATAGGATAGGATAGGATAGCATAGGATAGGGGAGGGGAGGAGGGGAGAGGAGAGAGACGAGAGGAGGGAGAGGAGGGAGAGGAGAGGAGAGGAGAGGAGAGGACAGGACAGGACAGGATAGGATAGGATAGGATAGGATAGGATAGGGGAGGGGAGGAGGGGAGAGGAGAGGAGAGAGAGAAGAGGAGAGGAGAGGAGAGGAAAATTAACATGATCAGCAAACTAAAGGAGATATCACTGAATCTATCATGATAATCTGGTTGCTATTTTTGCTGCACTATAAAACTGGACTGAAAGCCTGCAGCCGTGTACACCACATGTAAGGCCAGCATTGCTTTTCAAGTTGCCCCGATGAAAGGCTGCTGGTGCAGAGGTGTTCTAACCCTTGGGTAGTTCTGACTTCATGTCTAGTGTTATTCTAAGAGAGTCATAAACACATATCCAACAATCAGGACTGAGACGCTGGTGGCATGTTAGCTAGCTGATCTGGGGCATAAAGAAGAAATAAATGAGCCATTAAGAAAGACACTCATGAGAAAGAGGAAGAAAGAAACGCCACACACACACACACACACACACACACACACAAAGAGAGAGAGGGAGGGAGGGAGGGAGAGAGAGAGAGAGAGAGCCTTGATTTTGTTGAATAAAGAAGGGCAGAATACCATTTGGGCAATCTTTCAAGTTTCTCTTATTCTATATCACTACAATAAATAGCATTCCTAGGATGCCTGACATACCTTACTTCAAAGGGCTGACATCAATTTTGAAAGCCTCTCCACAAGTCTCTCTCTGTTGCTGCTCCCTTCCTGCATTGGCTGCTCTTCAACAGGTGTCAAGTCCTTCTATCTTAGGAAACTAACTTGGATGTCTGGAAAGATCTTTATTGCTAGCAGGCTAATGCAACAGAATTGTGAACGCCTGTCAAAAAAGCCCGTCTCCCACTCAAGTTGTACCTGCTGTGTCTTTCATTCTTTTGCAAGAGTGGTGAGAATGTGCGAATAAGAGCCTTCTAAGACCTGATTTGCTCTTTCGAGAGTACCAACCATATGCCTACCCCCTGAAGCCAGATGTCATGGCAATCGAACAACAGAAATCAATTTTGGAAGGAAATGCTCAGGGACGGGAGGGAAGGGGCTGTTACTGATGCAGCCCAAATTAGCCAACAGGAGTTCAGAAGATTCCCAGCACAGACCACGTCATCGCTGCAGTTGCTGCCGAAGTACCAGAAGAAAATGGAGAACATCAAAGACTCTGGAACAACTAGACCAAAGCTAGGTAGCCTCACATATAGCCGAAGAGGAGACAAAGACAGAAAACATCACAAGGACATGTCCTTGTAGAGCAGGATGTCATCTCCGTAATGCCTTGGTAAGACCATACACTTGAATATGGCATCCAGTTTTAGTTGCCACAATATACGTAAATAAAGATGTTGAGACTCTAGAAAGAGTACAGAGAAAAGCAACAAAGATGATAAGGGGATTGGAGGCTAAAATGTATGAAGAGCTAGATATGTCTAGACTAATGAAGAGAAAGACTAGGGATAATATGATAGCAGTGTTACAATATCTCAGGGGCTGCCACAAAGAATAGAATAGAATAGAATAGAATAGAATAGAATAGAATAGAATAGAATAGAATAGAATAGAATAGAGTTGGAAGCAGTGGTGGGTTGCCCTGGTTCGCACCGGTTCTATAGAACTGGTAGTAAAACCGGCAAGAGGCTCCGCCCACTGACCCTGACATCATGAAAATGCTTCTGCGTATGCGCGAGCAAAGCGAGCGCGTGCATGCGGCCCCATTGTGAACCCACCCCTGGTTGGAAGGGACCTTGGAGGTCTTCTAGTCTAACCCGCTGTTTAGGCAGGAAACCCTACACCACTTCAGACAAATGGTTGTCCACATCTTCTTAAAAATTTCCAGTGTTGGAGCATTCACAACTTCTGCAGGCAAGTTGTTCCACTGATTAATTGTTCTAAGTGTCAGGAAATTTCTCCTTAGTTCTAAGTTGCTTCTCTCCTTGATTAGTTTCCACCCATTGCTTCTTATCCTGCCCTCAGGCGCTTTGGAGAATAGCTTGACTCCCTCTTCTTTGTGGCAACCCCTAAGATATTGGAACACTGCTATCATGTCTCCCCTAGTCCTTCTCTTCATCAAACTAGACATACCCAGTTCCTGCAACCGTTCTACATATGTTTTAGCTTCCAGTCCCCTAATCATCTTTGTTGCTCTTCTCTGCACTCTTTCTAGAGTTTCAACATCTTTTTTACATCATGGCGACCAAAACTGTATGCAATATTCCAAGTGTGGCTTTACCAAGGCATTATAAGAGGGAGGGAGACAAGCTATTCTCCAAAGCACCTGAAGGCATGACAAGAAGCAATGGATGGGAATTAATCAAGGAGAGAAGCAGGGGTGAAATCCAGCAGGTTCTGACAGGTTCTGGAGAACCGGTAGCAGAAATTTTGGGTAGTTCAGAGAACTAGTAGCGGAAATTTTGAGTAGTTCGGAGAACTGGCAAATGCCACCTCTGGCTGGCCCCAGAGTGGGGTGGGAATGGAGATTTTGCAATATCCTTCCCCCAGGAGTGGGGTCAGAATGCAGATTTTGCAGTATCCTTCCCCTGCCACGCCCACCAAGCCACACCACGCCCACCAAGCCATGCCCACAGAACCAGTAGTAAAAAAAATTGGATTTTACCACTGGAGAGAAGCAACCTAGAACTAAGGAAAAATTTCCTGACAGTAAGAACAATTAAGTAGTGGAACGATTTGCTTCCAGAAGTTGTGAGTGCTCCATCACTGGAGGCTTTTAAGAAGAGACTTGTCAGCAATGGTATCATAAGGTCTCCTGCTTGAGCAGGGGGTTGGACTAGAAGACCTCCAAGGTCCTCTCCAACTCTCTCATCTTGTTATTCCATGCTGTGGTTAGGGGTGTGGATGAGCCCAAGGCCTGCTTCTTTCTCTTCCTTATCTAGTTCAAAGCACCTGCTCTTCAAATTTCCAACATACATATCATGTAAAGGCTGCACGAAGCAATAAATACTTCAAACTTCCCAAAAATGCATTTTTGAAGACGATCCTCCATTAAAGCCACAGCTGGTTTACAGTAGAATTTTTAAAATTACCCTTTGTGGATCTGACTTGTGTTTATTGTGAAACATAATCTGCTTTTGAGGGTAACTAGGAGTTTCCTGGGTATGAATCATAGCATTTCGCTGAAAAGCTTACATGGCTCCCTTCTGGAAAGCCATTGTTCTCCAAAAGAATAATAGAGGAAACATTATTTGAGAGCCCGCATACATGTTACAAAGTGGAATTTCTCTTCTTATGCAAAATTCTAGCTGTGTGGGGAAGAAAAGAATAAAGATAAGGGGAAATACATCAATTTAGCATCTTAAATGAAAAGGAACAACCAAGAAATTGGAAAATGTGGACATTAAGATGGACAGTAATGCCAACTCTAACCTTTCTCTCTTATTCTCTTATTCTTATACTTTTATTTTGCCATCATTTTTCTTCCATAAAACCTCTGCGGTATGGCAGCGTTAGCAGGTCACACAAAACAATAAAAATTTGTTTACCAGAACCAGGCAAGCATACTGGCATATAACCCTTCTCTACTACGCACAATTATTTCATGGAAATATATGGTTTGCTGTATCTGAAATAGGTATCAGTCTGAGCCTGAATGTCAGGGTTCCAAGTAACACCCCCAATGAAGGAAGACTTCGAAGTTTGAGTTTCCTCAAAGTTCCTTTTTATTGAAGATGTCATATTGACACATCTGGGAAAACCCGAATCTGAAAGTTTCCAGGTTTTCCCCACCAAAGTAAAAGTTCAAATCCCAGCACCCTCATGTCCATCACATGGTCCAATCATTCACCGTCCAAACTGGAGACACCTCCCAGTCAACGTATGAATTGGTAAATAGATATGATGGAGGCAATAACTAACTTCCCCTATTTCATTTTTTTTTCTATTTTGCAAAGCACTGGAAAAATGAAAAGAGTAAGTATGCCTGTAAAATCAGTAACAAAAGATTTATGTATAGTTCAGCTATTACAACATTCTATTAGAAAGGTAACATGATTTCTTTTTTATAAATAATTCTCTTAAAAAGCACAGCAGTTCAGTTTGTGTTGAAATATTTATATATTATAAATATATTATATTTCGCTGATAAAGAAATAAAGGGAGACTAGTATAGATCTATTTCAAGCTATTTAGCTCTCATCAGCTAGCCATACTCTATTGGTTTAAGATCCTACCTGAGAATTTTATTCAATATTATGGTAGAAAGTTCTATAAAGTCAAGACTTGATTTGCAGGACTTGGCCATACATGAACAAAGTGGTGAGTTATCCGCAACTCTCTTCCATGTATTGCTATGCATTTATAAATCCCAGTTTTCTAGCTGTCACTCAAAAATATCCTTCCAGATGTTTATTTATTTATTTATTTATTTATTTATTTATTAGTTCGATTTATATGCCGCCCTTCTCCGGAGACTCAGGGCAGTTTACAATGCGTTAAGCAATAGCCTTCATACTTTTGTATATACCTGCTTAGTAGTTCAAAGTAACTCTCACAATGCCTTTTCTGGAATGCATTGTGAGAGTTACACACAATGCATTCCATCTATCTGGAATGACTGGAGCCGTAGCCCAAAACAGATGGAGCATGGGTGGGTTCTATTTACCTTTACTACTGGTTCGCAACGGGATCGCGCATGCGCAGATCACTGATGACGACATCCGGGGTGGCGGGCGGGGCGGCCCACCAATTTTACTACCGGTTCTTGCAAACCAGTCCGAACCAGGGGCAACCCACCACTGTTATGGAGGTCACTAGGATTATCTACTTAATTATCAAGGTTGTTATATATCCTTCGCATCTACTTCTCTGATCTCAGGCTTCTGACCCATGCACACTTCATTCAGTTTAAAAATAGAGAGCTTTCTCCTCTTTATTCTTTCTTTCATCTACTTGATGAAGAACACCAAATCTTGCCGTCAGTTTCATTGTCCCTAACAAAACAATAAGAGAATGACCAATATTTACACGTCATCTTTCCTGTATTATCAACAAAGACTGCTACTTAAATCTCTGGATTAAAAAAAAAAAGAAATAGCCATTATGCAATCTTGCTTGCATCATGGATGGCATTCAGTAATCCAAAGCAACTGATATGACAATACAAAGTAAAGTCATTTAGAGGGGCAGAGTGTTGTATGTATACAGTGAACAAAACAAACTTCTGACTATATTTCTCAGGGTTATCTTTCCTCCTGAGACGAAGGTGGATTCTGTTTATGGCTTTTTAACGCCTTAGCTACTACTGATGTTGCTTGAAGGGAAAGGTAAGTATCCAGGGGTGTCTACAATAGTCAAAATGGTGGCCACAACCATATGAGCAAAGCAGTGGTGAAATCCAATTGTTTTTACTATCGGTATTGTGGGCGTGGCTTGGTGGGCGTGGTGTGGCTTGATGGGAGTGGCTTGGTGGGCGTGGCAGGGGAAGGATACTGCAAAATCTCCATTCCCACCCCACTCTGGGGCCAGCCAGAGGTGGTATTTGCCGGTTCTCCGAACAACTCAAAATTTCCGCTATTGGTTCTCCAAACTGCTCAAAATTTTTGCTACCGGTTCTCCAGAACCTGTCAGAACCTGCTGGATTTCACCCCTGGAGCAAAGCCTTTTCCTTGTAATGTATGTAAAGAGAAAGGGCTAGTTCAATTTTGTGGTTATAGCCACCAACTTGATGTTTTGACTCCCTCCCTGCACCAGTGGTGGGTTTCTAATTTTTTTACTACCAGTTCTGTGGGTGTGGCTTGATGGGCATGGCATGGCTTGGTGGGCATGGCAGGAGAAGGTTACTGCAAAATCCCCATTTCCTCCCAATCTGCTGGGACTCGGGAGGCAGAGAATAGATGGGGGCGGGGCCAGTCGGAATTTTTACTACCCTTTCTCCGAACTACTCAAAATTTCCGCTACTGGTTCTCCAGAACTGGTCAGAATCTGCTGAAACCCACCTCTGCTCTGCACACATTCCTGGGAGCATCCATTCATTGTGAAAAGAACATTTGCTAAAACATGGTAACAGAATCCATGAAATAGATTAGGTTGGCTCTGCTAAAGACTGAGTTAATTGTCAAGTCCTGAATGTAAGTATTTCTGGAGTAAAACGAGTTTCATTTCAAAGAGCCCCAGATCTTTTGGGGTGATTTGTTGTTATCTGAGGAAAGAGAGGTGACATTACCCTATTTTCCCCTTCTGAGTGTGAACGGACAGTCACTCGTGTTCTTTGCGGGGGAGGTTTTTTTGCAAAAAGAAAAGAGAAGGAAAAGAATGAACTAGTCTGCAGTAGTACCTTCACACATTTCTCACTAGAAAATAATATGATCTGCTGAGTTTTTGACCACTATAATATCAGTATGATCAACATTTATTTATTTATTTATTTATTTAGTTAGTTAGTTAGTTAGTTAGTTAGTTAGTTAGTTAGTTAGTTAGTTAGTTAGTTAGTTATTTTTGGTCAAGCATATATAAGATAACAGGTAAAAGTATAAACATAATTTGAATACATGAAAAAAGTAAGTAAAAAGGAATATTAGGACAGGGACGGTAGGTGCTTAGGCACTATTTTTATATTTTTATTATTTTTATGCACTGTTTGTAACTTATGCACTTACAAATTCTCATTTGTAAGCATCTATAAAGAAGCTTAGCAGTTATTGGAGGTATTATGGTGGGGAGGAAGAATTTCCTCCTCACCATAATAATACTTGGAAATTCCAAGTTTCTCTTGGAACGTAAGTTTAAATGCTAGATGAATCCCAGTCCAGAAAATGGTAAGCCAACCACATCTCCAGAGCATTTCCCTTTATCTCTTGTTGAGTATGCCCAAGAAGCCTCTGTGCAGCTAAACAAATCTTATCAAAAAGTTGAGAATGAACCAGGGGTGAAATCCAGCAGGTTCAGACAGGTTCTGGAGAACCAGTAGTGGAAATTTTGAGCAGTTCAGAGAACTGGCAAATACCACCTCTGGCTGGCCCCAGAGTGGAGTGGGAATGGAGATTTTGCAATATCCTTCTTCCTGGAGTGGGGCGGGAATGGAGATTTTGCAGTATCCTTCTCCTGCCATGCCCATCAAACCACACCCACCAAGCCACACCACGCCCACCAAGCCATGCCCACAGAACCGGTAGTAGAAAACATTGGATTTTACCACTGGAATGAACCAATATTCTTGCTAATGTTATACAACCATTAAAATTGAACAGATCTTTTAGAGAATAGGGCTGAGAATTTTTAATCTGTTGCCTGGGTCTTGTTGTCTAGGTAGCACGCATAGGTTGAGTTCATACAACACCCTAAATCCAGGAGTTTGGATTCTTTCTTTCTTTCTTTCTTTCTTTCTTTCTTTCTTTCTTTCTTTCTTTCTTTCTTTCTTTCTTTCTTTCTTTATTTATTTATTTATTTATTTATTTATTTATTTATTTATTTAATTTTTATACCGCCCTTCTCCAACAGGACTCAGGGCGGTGAACAGCCATGGTAAAACATAACATATAAAATTTAAAAGCAGTTTAAAAACATTAAATAATTTTGGCTATCCATTTAAAACAACCCGGATTAAAACCAATTACAAATTAAAACCGAGGGGATGGGATTTGCCAGCCCGGCTAGGTGAAAAAGATGTGTTTTCAGGGCCCGATGAAAAGTCCGGAGGTCTGGTATCGTGCGTATCTCTGGGGGTAGGTCGTTCCAGAGGGCAGGTGCCGCCACAGAGAAGGCTCTCCCACTGGGGGTCGCCAGCTGACATTGTCTGGCCGACGGCACCCTGAGGAGTCCCTCTCTGTGGGAGCGTACTGGCCGGTGGGAGGCTATTGGCGGCAGAAGGCAGTCTCGTAAATACCCTGGCCCTAAGCCATTTTATTCATCCAACCTCAGCTTTGGAGGTACAATGTCAGAAGCATTCCAGTGGCATTGCATTCAACCTTGCTATTTTCCAGTTGTGTTACAACCAGAAAGGATTAGTGTTAAGCCATTGATGGAGCAGTAAAAACTACTCCCTGCTTTATATTAGGTTGTCTTCAACCCCAGTCTGATATTCTGGCTAGAGATTATAGATGACTAGTTCAAAGGAACTGAAGCCCCTTTGGGGGTGAGAATGATCTCAAAGCCAATACAAAGCCTATTTCGTATTCCAGAATTACTAGAAAGCCAACTATTGAACATACATTTCTGTAATGCCCCCATTGTTCACAGTAAACAGACATCCAAAAGTAAGAGCAATCGATCATAATAAAAATGGACTTGCTAACTTTATCAAGCGCAATACAAATAACAAATTAAAGAGCTAAGGAGGCAGTGGGATGTGTTTCCTTACCAGCTTGCTTTTCTTATCCATGTTGTGGAAGGGTCTTCCGTGGCCTTTTTAGCTTTCTGCTCTCCTGCAGAAGTTTTTCCTCTTTTCACATGGACGGAATACACAATCTTTGTGTTGTTTTGTCCCCTGGGTTGTGTTTTTTTTGAGAGGGATCCAATGCAGCTGAAGTCCTGGTGCCAGCTGTCCTCAGCAGACAATGGTTCAATTGGAAGTTGTCTTCTAAACAAAGGAGCTGTTCCTAGGAACGACTGATTCACATCGTTCTCCCCACCACAGAACATCAAGAGCACATGCTACATATATCCTTTCCCTGAAATATATCATCACTTCCCCCAAATCCTGCCAGGCAAGCTTAATTAGTTTAACCTCCAGCTACTATGCTTAGGAGAGCCTCTTCTGTCCCAAGGTAACTAAACACTGTCAGCCAGATTCCAACAAAATGACCTTTGGAAGAATTGCTCTAAGCAATTTTTTTTTTTTTGCCAGATTGCCTAAACTTATCAACAGCCTCAACTGAAAAAGTGCAAACCCTACATTTCTGCATGTTTCAGCATTACACCAAAGCAAAGGTGCCTCAGATTCTCTAATCCAGTGTCTCTCAACCTTGACCCCATGCAGAAGTGTGGACTTCAATTCCCAGAATTCCCCTGCCAGCATTGCTGGTTGGGAAATTCTGGGAGTTGAAGTCCACCCATGTTCAAGCAGCCAAGGTTAAGAAACACTGTTCTAATCTAATTCATTGCACATTCATACCAGTGGGTTCTAAATTTTTTTACTACCGATTCTGTGGGCGTGGCTTATTTTGTGGGTGTGGCTTGGAGGTCATGTGACTATGTGGGCGTGGCTAGCTGGTCAGAGTCATTTCTGGAAGGTCCTCGTACTTACGACCAGTCCTCGCACTTACGACCCAACTCATTTGTTTGCTGTTAACACTGATCAGCTGTAAGACGGCCCTTTGAAGCCCCGTGGCAAGAGTTTAAACAGTTTTTTTCCCTCTAGTCATCAGCTGGGACTCAGGAGGCAGCAATAGATTGGGGGTGGGACCAAATAAAAGGTAAGAATAACATGGGTGGGGGGGAGGGCGGGGAGAAAGAACCGGTTTGGTGATGTCATATCGTCACCGCTACCGGCTCGGCCGAACCGGACCGAACCGGGAGGAACCCACCACTGATTCATACATGTATTCCTTCAAATGCCAGCCTTATTTTTTGGAATGGCCTTTTCTGTCAAGCAGGCTTAAAGCTGCAGACAATGTATACTTGCTAGAAGATCAATCACTCTCAATGAAATATGTGAGCTTTAGTCCACAAGCAACACGCACAGTTATTACCCTGTGGCTGTTTTCATAAACATGTTAACTCATGGTTTATTGAATTAAATCTGTCGGCTAGACTTGTCTCACATAGAAGGTTTGCATGCTTCACCGAATGTGCAATACAGAAATGGTGATAGACTTTAGGAGAAACCCTTCCATACTTCCACCTCTCAAAATACTAGACAACACAGTATCAACAGTAGAGACCTTCAAATTTCTAGGTTCTACCATATTGTGAGATCTAAAATGGACAACTAACATCAAAAACGTCATCAAAAAAGTACTACAAAGAATGTTCTTTCTGCGTCAACTCAGAAAGCTCAAACTGCCCAAGGAGCTGCTGTTACAATTCTACAGAGGAATTACTGAGTCTGTCATCTGCACCTCTATAACTGTCTGGTTTGGTTCTGCAACCCAACAAGACAGACACAGATTTCAGAGGATAATTAGAACTGCAGAAAAAACAATGGCTACCAACCTGCCTTCCATTGAGGACCTGTATACTGCACGAGTCAAAAAGAGGGCTGTGAAAATATTTATAGACCCCTCGCATCCTGGACATAAACTGTTTCTACCCTCAAAATAACGCTATAGAGCACTGCACACCAGAACAATTAGACACAAGAACAGTTTTTCCCCGAAACGCCATCACTCTGCTAAACAAATAATTCCCTCAACACTGTAAAACTATTTACTAAGTCTGCACTACTATTAATCTTCTCATCGTTCCCACCACCCATCTCCTTCCACTTATGACTGTATGACTGTAATTTTGTTGCTTATATCCTTACGATTTATATTGCTATTGTTTCCTGATTGCTTATTTGTACCCTATGACTATCATTAAGTGTTGTACCTTATGATTCTTGATGAATGTATCCTTTCTTTTATGTACACTGAGAGCATATGCACCAAGACAAATTCCTTGTGTGTCCAATCACACTTGGCCAATAAAAAATTCTATTCTATTCTATTCAGAGTAATAAAATAACCACATTTTAGCTTGTGCAACATGGAAATGTAACTTATAAATCAAGGTTTGGAAGTTAGCTCTCTCAACACAATGTGAAGCCCTCTGGCACCCAAAGATGCATTAATGCTAGAACATGATAATAATAAAAGGTGGTTTTATTTTATTTGAGGCTACCTCTACCTCCTGAGCACCGAGATCCCCCTCAAAAAAATACATTTAGGAGTGATATCTAAGTGCAACAAGGAGCTTCAGAGGAATTTCCTTGGACTTAGCAGTTAGTGTGGAAAGTTAGTTGGAAACAGGCTTCTTCTTTAAGGAGATGTTAACAATACAGAGGATATGCCACATCTGCTCCAAAGTCCCTTTTCAGCTTCTGATGACCAACAATGCAAACAATTCCGAAAACAGACACTGGTGTGGGAGATACTTGGGAGTTAAGGTTCCCCAGGGGAGTCAGTCATTCAGAGAATAGAATAGAATAGAATAGAATAGAATAGAATAGAATAGAATAGAATAGAATAGAATAGAATTTTTATTGGCCAAGTGTGATTGGACACACAAGGAATTTGTCTTGGTGCATATACTCTCAGTGTACATAAAAGAAAAGATACGTTCTTCAAGAATCATAAGGTACAACGCTTAATGATAGTCACAGAGTACAAATAAGCAATCAAATAATATTAGGAAACAGTCAACATAAATTGTAAAGATACCAGCAACAAGGTTACAGTCATACATAACATCAACAAACAATTGTGGCTTAGCACAGATCATAAGCAAGATCATAATCCTGAAGCAAGATTTTTCATGAAACTGAGGTAAAGGTACCAAAAATTAAATTCAATAAGTTGGATGGTGGAACCCTTTTTGACTGCAGGTCTGCAGGATTGCACAACCCCTTCACAGGAGCCACGTGGTGTGGTATGAGAGCATCTACTGACTGCAGAAGGCTGAGGATTTCTGGCCTAGCATATTGTGTAGAGCCAGCTTCAATGGACTGGCAAAGTATGAGGTGTCCTTGGCGCTCTCTGAGCTTGGTTGTTTTGTTGGAGACATTTTATCCCCTAAACCAGTGTTAGGTTCTAATCAGCTTTACCACCGGTTCACATCACGCAAGCGCATTGAGTAAAAAAACAGCTGAGGCATGGCAATCCACTCTGCCGTGCTTAACAGCTGACCAAAAAACAAAAGAAATAAAGGTAGGTATAGCGCAGGGGCGGTGGGGGAGGGCCCAACTGATATTCAAAGCGAACTGGTTCGCTCTCCTATGAAGATTTCCACTACCGACTCTCCTGAACCAGGGAGAACCAGTAGCAACCCACCACTGCCCTAAACTAGGTAACATCAGTAGTACCTAGAGATAGTTTAGGTAATGAAATGTCTGCAAGAAAACAACCAAGTTCAGAGAGCGCCAAGGACAACTCATCGGTTGCCATCCTCTCATTTCAACCCTAAGGTACAAATAGTCTCCTTTATCGATTGGCATAGCTGAACCTTAAGAGCATCAGGTTGACTGTCTTGGTGGCGCAGTGTTTAGACTGCAGTACTGCAGGCTACGTCTGCTGACTGCCGGCTGCCTGCAATTTAGCAGTTCGAATTTCACTAGGCTCAAGGTTGACTCAGCCTTCCATCCTTCCAAGGACAGTAAAATGAGGACTCAGATTGTTGGGGGCAATAGGCTGACTCTGTAAACCGCTTAGAGAGGTGGTATTCAGCCGGTTTGGGTGAACTGGTAGCAGAAAGGTGAACTGGTAGCAGAAATCTCGGGTGGGTTCCCCCCCTCCTACCACCAGCTCTATGCCATCCTATTTAGGCACCTTTTTGAGGCTGGGCGCATGCGTGGAAGGTTTGTGTGTGAGCAAAGCACATGCGTGGAAGGCCGGGTGCATGCATGGAAGGCGTGCATGCGAGCAAACCACATGCACGGAAGGCCGGGCACAGGTGTGGAAGGCGTGCGCGCGGTGGCGAACCAGTGGTAACAAAATGTGAAACCCACTGCTGGCTGTAAAGCATTGTGAAGCGGTATATAAGTCTAAGTGCTATTGCTATTACTATTATTAGAACTCCACGTTGCCATCCCAAAGCAAGGAAGGTCTCTATAGCCTTTAGCAAAACTTCTATGTTCTCTCCGAGATTTGGGATTTGTGCTGAAGTGTAGTATTGTGCTTGCTCAAGTCTGCAACTGATTGTAAATGGTTGGGTGAGGCACACACAGTGCAGGGTAGGTGGGACATGGGTGAAGAGTTCATGACATTGAGCAAATGTCCTTCATTTGTCATTGACAGTTACAGAGAGTGTCTTGACTAGGAGACCATTGAAAACTCTGAATCAAGGGGACTCGTATAGATTACTTGAGAAGAGAGGGAAAAGATTAGATAAGACTGACTATGTTTTCCTGGAACTATCAGAAGCCAGTATTATTCCACTCTCTCTAGGTTGGCCTCCTGCTTCCTTGACCTGGGATGCACTGGCAAAATTTTGCACAATAAAACTCATACTGAGATCCAGAATGCTTAAGCAAATTCCAGTCTAGAGAAGAGCTATAACTTACCTTGAGGGCAGCTGTAATATTCGTCAGAAATGCATTCCTCGATCCAAACCATAATTTCAGAATGTCTTCAGAATGTTCAAAAAACAATTGCTACCAACCTGCCTTCCATCGAGGACCTGTATACTGCACGAGTCAAAAAGAGGGCTGTGAAAATATTTACAGACCCCTCGCATCCTGGACATAAACTGTTTCAACTCCTACCCTCAAAACAACGCTACAGAGCACTGCACACCAAAACAACTAGAAAACAAGAACAGTTTTTTTCCTGAACTCTGCTAAACTCTGCTAAACAAATAATTCCCTCAACACTTTCAAACTATTCACTAAGTCTGCATTACTATTACTATTAATCTTCCCATCGTTCCTATCACTCATCTCCTCCCTCTTATGATTGTATGACTGTAACTTGTTGCTGAATCCTTACAATTTATATTGACTGTTTTCTAATATGATTCGATTGCTTATTTGTACCCTGTGACTATCATTAAGTGTTGTACCTTACGATTCTTGACGAATGTATCTTTTCTTTTTATGTACCCTGGGAGCATATGCACCAAAGACAAATTCCTTGTGTGTCCAATCACACTTGGCCAATAAAGAATTCTATTCTATTCTATTCTATTCTATTCTATTCTATTCTATTCTATTCTATTCTATTCTATTCTATTCTATTCTATTCTCTCCAGGGTTAATTACCAACACAGTTTCCCCAGATCTGAAATCAAGGACCTGTGAGATTATGGAAAGAAGAAAAAATACTCTGTTTGCAGTGATATGCAAGGAAGGAACAATGAAATGAAATCATGGTTGCGTTTTTCATGCTAAGCTAAAAGAGAGAGAGAGAGAGAGAGCACAAAACAGAATTCTTCCATTGAATAGGCCCAAGCCTTCTCATCCTTTAAACTGAACAGAACTCTTCAACCAAGCCTAGCTGCAAAATATGATTGCCACGTGTAGTTTCTAGATTTGGGGCTTATAAGATAAGATAAAGTCTCTTTCAAGTCAAGTTGTCCTTTCTACCAACTCCCTTGTGCTGTGAGCACAGCCAAAGAAAGGGAGCAATTAAAGGAATGAGTCAGACTCCAGTGGGCCCCTCCCATGTTAATATTACTCTATAAGCATTATTGGAACCGTATGAGTAGGTTCTTCCAAGGCTGTCTAATTAGTATATGGAGCAGGACAACAATGTGAGACCTCTAGTAGAGTGATGGTGAACCTATGACACGTGGGGTCAAACGGGATACACCACAATGCTTTGGGTGACGCACAGGCGTTCACCAACACTCAACAACAATTATTCTCAAAGTATGCCCTGTACTTGCACGATTTTCAGAGGCTGCAGAGGTCTAGAGCCTCTGAAAATCACAAGGAAGCAGGCCCTGCTTTCATGCGGTTTTTCAGAAGGTGCAGAGACCACGGAAGAGCCAGGTGGCACCAGTCTACAAAGCGAGAATCCATGGGTTCAAGTCCCACCCCAGGTATGAAAGACAGTTGGATGACTTTGGGCCAATCACCAGGAGACTATGAGTTCTAGTTGTGCCTTAAGGCATGAAAAACCAGCTGGGTGACTTTGGGCCAGTCATTCTCAACCCACCTCACAGGGTTGTTGTTGGGAGGAAAGTGCATTGGATATGTTCGCCACCTTGAGTTATTTTTAGAAATAAAAAAGTGAGATATAAACAAACAAACAAACAAACAAATAAATACATTCTCTGAAGTTGCTTCAAGAACGAAGGTCTAATGTGACCCAGAGCAGTTTTCTCTCTCTGTTGACAGACCCTCAGGGGCCTGTCAACAGAAAGAGAACATCACCTGAAGATAAATAAATAAATAATTTTATTTCTATACCACCCTTCTCCCGAAGGACTCAGGGCGGTGTACAGCCTATTAAAAGCACAAAGACAGACATCAGTTAAAAATAATTAAAATTATTAAATAATTTTGGCTCAAATTTAAAACCCCAAAAATTTAAAACACCCAATTTAAAAATCATTACATTGATAGCCCTGCCTGGCGGAACAACAGGGTCTTGAGGGCACAGCGAAATACACGGAGGTCGGAGATCTTACGCATTTCCAGGGGTAGTTCATTCCACAGGGCTGGGGCTCCCACAGAGAAGGCCCTCCCCCTGGGTGTCGCCAGCCGACATAACTTGGCTGATGGCACCCTGAGGAGACCCTCTGTGTGGAAGCGGACTGGCCGGTGGGAGGCTATTGGTGGCAGAAGTCGGTCTCGAAGGTACCCGGGTCCTATTGCCATGGAGCGCTTTAAAGGTGGTAACCAATACCTTGAATCGCATGATAAATGGGGCATGGCAGATACTGAGGAGCGCTGGGCCACAGGGGCAATTGTGCTTACACAACTTGGGGAACAGCACCAGGTGGCTTTTTTTAAAAATTATTTTTTTTATTAATTACATTTCTTAGTGCTTAATACATATTGTTTTGTCTGGGTATTTAATTTGCTTAACAATACATATTACATTCTTAATCTCCACCCCTTTTTTCCAAACCACTATGTTTGGTAATATTCTGTATCTTCTTTCTCTTTCATTTTTAATGCCAGTCTGTCCACTTCCGCACAGTAGTATCCTCTTAATTATTTCTTCGTCTCGCGGTGTTTCTTCATTTTTCCAGCATTATGCAAATACAATCCTCGCTGCTGTCAAAATGTGCAATATTAAATACACACTTTTCTTATCAAGTTTAACTGATATTATACCTAATAAAAATAGTTCAGGTTTAAAATTTACATGCTTTCCAGTCATCTTTTCTAGCCATTTATGTATTCCCCCCCCCAAAATATTTTGCTTTACCACAAGTCCACCACATATGATAGTATGTGCCCATTTTTTGATTACATTTCCAACACTTACTAGACATATTTTTAAACATTTTAGCTAACCTAGCCGGTGGTAAATGCCATCTATAAAACATTTTATATAAGTTTTCTTTATAGGAAGTTGCCATTGTTAATGTATACCATGTTTTCCCCAAAATAAGACATCCCCTGATAATAAGCCCAATCGGGCTTTTGAGAGCATGACAATAAGGCCAAGTGCTTATTTCAGGGTTCAAAAAAATATAAGACAGGGTCTTATTTTCAGGGAAACACTGTAATTCCTTTAGCGCCAGGTGGCCTTTTTGAGTGACAGTAATATAAGGACTGTCGTTGAGGCCCTGACTTTTATTTCAGGCCCAGCTTCAATGAGTGCAACTGTCCAGGGTTACCCAAATGGGGAGGGGAAGAGACAAATATTTTTTTTCTCTCTTTTCTTTGTGGGAGGAGTATATGTAACACATCAGCAGAGTCAGGTTAGGCTTTTTCCAAATTTTTGGACACGCGGAGTCCAAAAGGTTTGCCATTACTGCCCTAGTATATATGTACATGATTGATACTCTTTAAATTACTACCGCCACCCATACCTTTACCAACTCTGAGTACCATATAAACTTAAAAACAAACCAATGTGATACAATAAAAAGCCAAAGCCAAAAGTAAAAATAAAAGATGATTATTACAGAGGAAAACATACGCTTGAAGTGTGCAAACCATATCCCACAGTGGAAAGCCACTTGCAGCCAAAGGCCAGAGGAATCCTCTACGTTTGCAAGACTTGCTTAAAGGAAAACAGGGTTGGAGCTGCTCAGCCCCCCCAAGTGGGATGGTGTTCCACAGGACAGGCTCTGCTATAGAAGGCAAAACTTCCCATAATATATCATTTCTTGATAAATGCACTCTGGAACTTGCCAGTTTTCCCAGATCTTGCAGAATGGCAGAAAAATAACAAATGGTTCTCCAATCTCTTCTTTAAAACCTTTAGTGTTGAAACACCCACAATTTCTAAGGACAAGCTAACAGAATAATAACAGAGTTGGAAGGGACCTTGGAGGTCTTCTAGTCCAACCCCCTGGTTAGGCAGGAAACCCTATACCATTTCAGACAAATAGTTATCCAATCTCTTTTTAAAAACTTCAGCATTCACAACTTCTGGAGGCATGTTGTCCCCTGATTAATTGTTCTTAACTGTCAGGAAATTTTTCCTTAGTTCTAGGTTGCTTCTCTCCTTGATTAGTTTCCATCCATTGCTTCCTGTCCTGCCTTCTGGAGCTTTGGAGAATAGTTTGACTCCCTCTTCTTTGTGGCAGCCCCTGAGATACTGGAACACTGCTATCATGTCACCCCTAATTCTTCTTTTCATTAAATACCCAATTCCAGCAACCATTTTTTATATATTTTAGCCTCCGGTATCCTAATCATCTTTATTGCTCTTCTCTGCACTCTTTCTAGAATCTCAACATCTTTTTTACATTGTGGTGAACAAAAAACTGGATGCAATACTCCAAGTGTGGTCTTACCATGGTATTATAAAATAGTATTAACACTTCACATGCTCTGTTCCACTGATTAATTGTTCTGTCAGGAAATTTCTCCTTTATTCTAGGTTGGTTCTCTCTTTAACCAGCTTCCATCCATTGTTTCTTGTCCTTCCTCCAGATGCTTTGGAGAATAGATTGACACCCTCTTTGTGGCAACTTTTTGGACGTAGACCCTCTTGTCTTGAATTCCAGCCTCCCCCAAAGTTTTTTTAATTGCATTTTTTCTCCATTCTGTTTTGTCTTTGCTGACGTAATGATGAGATCAGGCTGATTCTTCTTTCTCCAAAATGCCCTGTAGTTTGAGATCAGATACGAAAATGCCAAGTACTAAAAAATCCTTAGTAGCTCTAGTGGAAAATGTAAGCTCTTTTCTTTGCTGCCTGACTTTATTTACAGGACCATGTGATTTTCTTAAATAAATCTTTGATGTTGGGGGCTTTTTTAAAAAACTCCCTCAATTTGCAGTAGAGCCATGTGTGTTTCTCTGGAAATAAGACTCAATTAATTCAAGGGGCTTACTTTCAAGTAAGCAGACTTCTTGACAGGCCTGTACCTCAGCCCTCAGTTGAAATAAATGGGAGTAAATGTACCTTAGTATAAAACTGGACGGTCTTTAAGAATTACGAGCTAGAAACAACTTTGTTGTCTTGTTTTTCCCTTTTAACTTTCTTTGGCTGATGAGCAAGAAAACCTTCAGGGGAAAAATCAGGATGCTGCAGGGCTGATGATTAAAAATATGAAAAATAAAATATAAAAACAAAGGAAAACTCCATGGCTCCTACAAGTGAACTTGGCAAAGCCATTCTAAGAAAGTTAAATTACAGATGTGGCTTAAAAGCTTGCCTCTGGATTGTGGAGATGAGTCCTCTCAAATACAGCTCGCAGTAAACTTTTTGGCTAATTGAACCTTTTAGACTCAGCAAGGATTAGAGCAGGGCTGTACAGTTCAAGCCACATTAATCTAAGGCAACAATCATCTAATGATGGGTTGGAAGCAGTGTGAGCCACAAGTGGCTGTCAGTAGCGAGTGCCTTAGGATTTTAGAGGTGGACTGGATAGGCTCAGAAAAGTTGATCTTGACTGGGAACCAATAGTTCAATGCATGAGCAACCCTTCCCTCTCTTTTGTAGAAATCATTTGGACAGCTAGGAACATCTAAAATAGACCCAGGTCAGAAGAAAATAATATGAATAAGACAAAGGTAGGACAACAAAATAAATAAAATATTGCTTAACGCATTGTAAGTTGCCCTGAGTCTCCGGAGAAGGGCGGCATATAAATTAAAGCAAAATAAATAAATAAATAAATAAATAAATAAATAAATAAATAAATAAATAAATAAATATTTGTAGTACAGTGGTCTAAAGCACCCTGTTATTAAGACCAGCTGTCTGCAATTACTGCAGGTTCAAATCTCGTTAGGCTCAAGGTTGACTCAGCCTTCCATCCTTTCTAAGGTAGGTAAATTGAGGACCCAGTTTGTGGGGGCAATAAGCTGACTTTGTATAAATATACAAAAGGATGAAGGCTATTGCTTAGCACATTGTAAGCCGCCCTGAGTCTCCGGAGAAGGGCGGCATATAAATCAAATAAAAAAAAAAAAATGCCTGCCAGCAGCAGAGTTCCATCCCAAATTTCTATTTCAATTCATGCAATTTATCTATGAGTATGCAAGCGAGATAGATACAAGGATCTAGCACTGTGTCCTACTGTGTTCGCTCAATAATTTGCTTATGATTTATTTATATTCCACTTTTATTATTTTTATGAAGAACTCAAGTGGCGAACATATCCAGCACACATCCTTCTTCCTTTCCCCCCCCCACAACAACAACCCTGTGAGGTAGATTGGCCCGAGCGAGTGTGACTGGCCCAAGATCACTCAGCTGGCATTCACAGCTAAGGCAAGACTTGAATTTACAGTCTCTTGATTTCTAGCATGGTGCTTTAACCACTAGACTAAACTGGGTCTCCATAATAATTGTGGGGCCCTGCGGCAATTGTGGGCAGGACAGATACAAAGCGAGTGATGTAATTGTCTCTCTTTCTGACACACCTATTTTCCCCTTCTTGTAACATCCTTTTCTCTTCCTTGAAACCTTCTTCACACTTTCTGATTTCTTTCCCAAGTTAAAAGGTGGAGAAGGTTGCTCTGGCTCGACATTCAATTGCCAGGAGGAATATTCGAGATGAAGGACCATAGAAAATAAAAGGTTGAAGGAACATGGAGTAGGTAGGGCCAAGGAATTTGAGTAGCCTTAAGATTGTCGTTTGAGAGACAGGAATTGAGTACCAACTAAGGAAACAATAAATTAAAAAGAGAATTCAAAATATCGTTATATAACTAAAGGTGTAGAAATATATAGAGAGAAATGTAGTTTACCGATGTGACTATCCAAAATACAAGTCATAAGACTTGATCTATGTTTATTTGTTGTGTATGTTGTGTATTGTTATATTTGTACTTGTTTGTTTTTCCTTTTTTTAACTAAATAAAATTATTTAAAAAAATAAAAAAATAATAAAAAAATGATAGTCGTTTGAGCATCCCTAACTAGCTTTCTTTTTAGATTTGGGGGAAGAGAGGAATTATGAAGCTGTAATAGAACATTTAACCGAATCTTTTAGCAAAGGTTCTGAGGAAAGAATTGTTGTTAAAGAGCGAGTGTGCCATTTTGATTCTCCTGCCAGATAACTGAGAGTATGTTTATGGGTAGATTTAACAACATAATGAGAAAGTGTTTCAACTGTGATTCATACTGATTTCACAGATGAAATATGGAATCATACCATAACAATGCAAAGTTAAATTGGAGCTTGTTAGTCATAATCCTTTTTAATTCCATGCTTGTTTCTTTCTTTCTTTCTTTAAAACGTCTACTTTTTTTTTGTTTGGTGTGGTTTTGTTTTACTTTATTTTAGAGTTTTTTAACGACATCTTTCTATTGCAATAGACATCTTTCTATTTGATAGCAGGAGCCTTTAGGAGCAAACGGGGAAATAATAAAAATGTTGCTCCAGTTTATATATAGCTTCCATGGTCCATTTGGACTGATTCAAAACTCATCAATGAAGTTATTACTATTAGTATTATTACTTATACGGTAGTAATATCTGAAGGAATAAACGTCAAGTTATTGAGGTCCACAAGTCTTAAAGTTGCCAGATTGGACATCCGTGTCCTAGAGAGAAAGTGATGGCTTCATGCCAACAGCAGATTATTCATGTGCATTTTGGAAAACTTACACAAACACTAAAAAGAATGCAAATAAAAATTTGATGTGTGACAGTTCTACTTCACCAAAGTTCACATATTCCTAAAACTTCGTATTTTTTTTCCAGAGGGTTGTGACCCAAAGTACGTGGAGAATCCCAAATGAACTAAGCAAGTGGTAATTTTATGGTTCTTTTCCAACTGTTGTTGCACCATCAGCTGTATATTTATCAAATTCACTTGGGTTCAAAATAAAGGGCAATTGTCCAGCATTTATTTCTCAGTGTTTACCAGGAAAGAAATCTGGAACAGGAAGAACAGATCAAAGGTCTGCATTAGGGTTAACTGGAAAACTTTATGCATCAACAAAAGTGTGGTGCTTTTTTTAAAAAAAATAAAAAAGCAGAAATGCTTAACAAATAAAACCTAAGACAATAAAAGTTTTGTCATGCTACTTACAAATGACTTTGTGAAGTTTGCTACTGCTATTTATTTTACTTTATTAGAAGCAGAGATAACTAGAATGCGGTCTGCATCATTTTTAATTGGACATGTATAGCAGATAGATGGATGGATAGATAGATAGATAGATAGATAGATAGATAGATAGATAGATAGATAGATAGATAGACAGATAGACAGACAGACAGACAGACAGACAGACAGACAGACAGACAGATAAATGTTAGTAGTTGGTAAAGCTGAATCTTTTTATATATTCCATATTTATTCTCACTTTGACTTGTAGAACTACAAAAATTACAAACTGGCATACAAATACACACACATCAGTTACAGCTCTAAGGTCTAATTAATGATACCAAATGCAACTCAATAAGTCAACAATGAGTAACTGGAAACTAATTTGATCAAACAACATTATAAATATCTATTAGAATATGGTTTCAGATTTTCCATCATTTTAAATTACTGTCAAGATTGTTTTCAAGAGTTAAGATTTTATGTATTTGACTCATTGATCATAATAAAATATGTGATTAACATGGAAATCTTTTATTCTGCTATATTCCATCTGATTGTCAAGAAGTGTAGTATAGAATGTGGAAGAACTCATGGTGAGAAAATATGAAAATCAGACCAAGGTCCATCTAGGATGCCTTTTTTAGTGGCCAAAGAAATAACTCTGGAAATTGAGAAGTAACTCCTAAAGAAACCAGATTTCTCCTTTACATCTTTTGGGGAACCAGTTGTGATTCTGAGGCATTTCTATCTCAAAAATGGAATGAAAATAAACATCTGATAGCCATTAGAAGATACGGGCTCCATTTAGATTTCAAGAATGCTGATGTTGGAAAACCACCCAACATTAAAGCTATCCTACCAATCCCATGCAGGAATCCAAACAAAAACACTTCCAATTTATCATTACTTTGAAGCAGCCATAAAAAGGGAGATCCCACCTGCTGGGGTAATTGGTTCCACAGTCACAATAATCTTAAAAGGAATTTTTCTTAAATCCATAAAAACTGCCTTCTTGTAGCTTAAATCCACTAATCCATATCAACACTTTGAAACAACAAGGAACCAATTTTGATTTCCTTCTGTATGACAATGCTTGAGATATCTGGCAAGATTACTATATAGGTGATCCTCAACTTATAATCATTTGTTTAGTGTCTATTCGAAGTTATTCCACTGAAGTTTATGACCAGTCCTCGCCCATATGACCATCACAAAGTCAATGGTCCTGTGATCAAAATTTGGCTGCTTGGCAGCTGGCATATATGTATTTACGATGGCTGTCCAGGGCCATGTAATCACTATTTGTGACCTTCTCAGAGGACTTCTGACAAGCGAAGTCAATGGGAATGCTAGATTTGCTTAATGATCATAGGATTAGCTTAACAATCACAGCAAAAATGGTAAAATCAGGTGCAACTCATGTAGCGACCAGATTTTAATGATCAGAAGTTCTAGTTCCAATTGTGGTCATAAGCCAAGGACTACCTGCGTTAAGCATATCCAGTATGAACAGTCCCTCTTCCAAAAACCTGGTTTCCATCTTGATTGTTTTGATTTTCTTACAGTTGTTCAAGTCTCTACATTGGGTTGTGTTTTTTTTTTTTTTGCCTTTGAGGTCTGTACTTGTATTTATTTGTATTTATTAGTTTGTCAAACAAGACAGCATGTATAAATATGCACATGGATATGAACGAAAGAAATGAATACAAATAAATGGGGACAGTAGGACAGGGATGGTAGGCATGCTGATGCGCTTATGCACGCCCCCTTTACGGATCTCTTAGAAATGGGGTGAGGTCCATGGTAGAGAGTTTAAGGTTGAAGCTATGGGGGTTAGAGGATGTAACAACGGACTCAGGTAGAGCATTCCAGGCGTTAACCACTCTGTTGCTGAAGTCTTATTTTCTGCAATCAAGTTTGGAGCGGTTTACCTTGAGTTTGTACCGATTGTTTGCCCGTGTATTATTGAGGTTGAAGCTGAAGAAGTCGTTGACAGGTAAGATGTTGTAGCAGATAATTGTTGCTGAAATGTGGAGCCAAGAATTGTATATAGTACACAAACTGGAGTCTCACCAGTACAGAACACACAGAACTATTGATTTCTGCCTTGATATTTGGAAATATTTTATTTACTGCTCTTAGCAATCATGCCATGCTGATGACTCATCGTCAACTTGTGAATAGCTAGAATTCCAAGATCTTTTCCACATACCTTTTTTTAAAAGCCAAGAATCTCCTATCATTGCCTAAACAATGAACTTTACAGTATACTGTTTTTCTTGTTCTATTACTTTCACCCTGCTTCCCAACCTCTTAAGATTGCTTTGAATATTAGCTGCCATCTTCTAATCAGTCTCTTCTGAAGATTTGATAAGCGTTCCCTTAATCTTTTGATCCAAATGTTAAAAGAAAATGGTAAATTCATCTGTTTGCCTAGAAATAGGACTTTCCGAACAAGAGGAAAAAAATACTGAAAAGGGAGGAGTAAGAAACATAGAGATGCGCATAAAATTAGGTAGAAAGATGCCAATTTGGACATTATTACTGCTAAGTAGAAATATATCTCACCACAGTTGGGGAGACTGTGACCATTATAATACATGCCTCGTTTATAAAGTTCTATGATGCACCATTTTGGTAGTTTCAAAGTCTTAAATGGTTTAAACCCAGGATATGTTGAAGACCGCTTATACAACGATTTATATCAGGGATCTCCAACCTTGGCAACTTTATGACTTGTGGACTTCAACTCCCAGAATTCCTCAGACAGTGGCTGAGGAATTCTGGGAGTTGAAGTCCACAAGTCATAAAGTTGCTAAGGTTGGAGACCCCTGATTTAGATCATCCTCCGAGGTCTTACATTCTCCTGATACCTGCAGATGGTGACTTGGGCTGGGGAAATTATGCAGTAACTGTTGTCATTTTCTTCTTGTAAAATGATTTCTTACCAGCTCTGAAATGTAGCTGGTTTTGAATTGGTAAAATAGTTGAGATACAGTACATCCTTGTTCATCTGGTATAGTCACAGAATTAACATTAGTTTTTCATGCAGAACTTCCAGAACTATCTTTTTTTTTTTTGGTTCCATAGCACATCCTTTATACACAATTGGTTATAATTCAGTTCTGCGATTTTCATAAGTTATTGCATTAATTTATATAGACATACATCCAGTTATATATGTACTTTTGGCTCGGTCTCCTTTAAGTTAATTACTGACTTATGGACACATCTTTGTAATTCCCAAACTAGTTTACAGATTTGAGATTCCCTGGCCAAGTTTCCCACTGAAGTCTTAACTAGGACTGATCCTGCTTAAAGAGTTTTTGTCACCAGATTAAGGTGACTAGATATTGCCACCTGCAGTGACAAGCAGATAAGTACATAATCCAAAGATCATCTGGAGCAATATTATCCTTATTTCAATGTCACCTGATATTTATATTTTCTCTTTATGCAGCTTTACTTTAGTCTACTGCAATTGCTTAATTTTAGTTAGATTTTTAAAACAATTTTCTCTTCAGTAAAGTGCCATGGGATAATATGCGACTGCTTGAGGGTTCCTGGATTGGAGCTGAAACAATAATTTAAAATAACAACTGTCATGGAGAGTATAACATCACCAGGCTTCTAATGAACCAGCATCTGGTCTGTATTTATTTTATGAGCCTCTTTTGAGGTTTTTAGACCTTAAATAAAGAACATATCCAAAACTTGTAAGCTTTTAAGGATCTGAAGGTGTTGTTCCTTCATGTGCAGCTGTAACCTCAATGAGACCAGGGGAAGAAAATGAAGGGAGTCCCTATTCTCACCCTAATTATTCTTCCTCACTAACACGAGTGCTTTGAAATAGGCAAGGTTGAGATTTGTCTTAATGAATGACCAAAGGAGCTTCCAGTCTGCAACACTCACTTATACAGCACAGTAGGAGGAGTTCTACTGAATTGATCAAAAGTTGTTGTGGCCCGTCAGCGGCCTGCGCGGATCCCGACGAGGAGGAAGCTGGTGTGGGGTTGCGCCAGCAGCTGCGCAGCCAGCGCTTGCATCGGACAGCGAGGAGGCTGAAGTGGATGTGGTGCCAGAGGCAGAGACTCAGCCAGGGCCTTCAGAACTTCCAGAGGTTCCTTCAAGTGGAGAGAGAGAAGTGGAGGAGCCTCTCCTCAATGCTCGAGCACGCAGGAGTGGCTACTTAGGAGGAAGAGGTCTACTCGAGAGTAGGGCTTGAGGATAATTGGCCACTCCCTTAGCCTATTTATGCTAGTGCGTTCTTGCTGGAAACAACTCGTATTATTATCAGAGTATTTTGGTTTATCATATCTTGTTTTCTGGGCTGGTTGCCAACCTTTGCCGGTCTTGTTTATTCTTGCTACTTAATAAATTTGATAAGGACCGTTGGTGTGTGTCAATATCCTCGGAAATCGGGGGCTGGGGCAGAACAAAAGTGTATTTTGGCCAGTAGTCAATTCCTAGGACCGTGATGGCGAACTTATGGCACGTGTGCCACAGCTGGCAGACAAAGCCCTCTCTGCGGGCACGCAAGCCGTCACCCAGCTCAGTTTCACTGTGCATGTGTGCGTGCACCTCCTGCCGGCCAGCTGAGTTTTGGGATGTGCAGGGGGATGCATGCAGGAGATGCATGCGGACACGCAGTGGAGCCACACGTGCATGTGGGGGGTGGGGGAGTGGGGGGGGTGTTCCCCCCCCATGGCCCATTTTTGGGCCCAGGAGGCTGCAGGGAGGCCTGCTTGGCCAAAAACAGGGCGGGGTTCATGCGCGCATGGGCAGGGTGCAGTAGAGCATTGGGGGGTCGCATGTGCATGCTGGGAGGGTAGTGCATGCATGCGCATGCGGGGCACATTGCATTATTGCTTTTGACACACACGCACTTTCGGTACACGACGAGAAAAAGGTTAGCCATCACTGTCTGAGGATAACCCACCAGATGCTTTAGGTTTGAAATTTACAGACAGGACAGTAATCCACTCACTCCAGTGTCAGCCCTGGAGCCATTTTCCCCCTTGGTACTTTCAGGGCTGCCACAAGTCAAGCTGTGGGAACAGGAGGGGGAAGAGGTAACTGGGGGATTGTATAAAATTCTTTCTTCCGAGAACCAAGAACTTTCTCACCAGATGCAAAGAGGTGGGATCTTAGGCCACTTGGACTGTGACCTGATTGGACCATGTGACGGACTACATGCGCAGGGGAAAGAAAACTTTAACTAAGGGGAAACCCGAGGGGCGTTTAGAGTTGGGTTTCCCCAGATGTGCCAATATGATATGCCTAATAAATGCCTAATACTTTTGAGGAACATGCTTGCCTTGGAGTTTTGATTCCGTTGTGTGTGTTACTTGGAACTCTGACATTCAGGATATTAAGAAACTTGTGTCCCATCATTTGCAGAGTTTCATGAACATGAAAATACCTGGCTCCCCAAAATGTAAAATTTAATTTATTTTTATATATTATTATTTATTAAAATTATATATTGCCCATCTTGTTGCTTGGGCAACTCTAGGCCTAGATGCTAGGATTAACCTACATTAACCTATTTCACTCCAATGGGATTGGCCCACCCCAATCATTCTGGACAAAGGGGCATGCTGCAGACACCATTGACCAGCTGGCGGGATCCGGGAGAGGGGCCATTTCTGCTCTGAACATCATGCCCTCGAAGAGGGATTCATCCTCACTCCCTTAGCCTCCCAAAAGGGCCTCAAAACCTGGATGGGCTGATTGGCCTGGGACCCCGATAGGGGCATTCTATGCTGGAGGTGGTTAGTGGATTTGGGGGGAAAATACCCATCCTGTTGTATTCTGGTTTCTAACTTATTTAATTTGTTAATTTTAATATTTAATGATTTAATGTTCTGTATTTTTGCTTAACTTAACAAATGAATAATAAATGACAGTTATTATTACTTTGAGGATTAAGGGCGGCATAGAAATTTTAAACGGTAAAATAAATTCAATGCAACCCATGAAATACTAGAAATGGATTTCAGTTATAGTAAGTACCGCAACTTTCTTTGAATATAAAACAGGTAATCTACTTACACTTGTAGATTCAATGGATGTTATACTAAGATGCTCTTTTGAACACCTGTTCTACAGCACACGATTGTTTTCTAAGTAAATCAGATTTGTGACCCTCAGCAGTAGCAAAAACAGAATAGAAGAATAACAACAACCAATTGGAGCACAAACCCCCCTCCCCCAATCCTGAGGCGTGAATGAAGAAAATGTTCATCAGGCTAGCACAGATTCCTGCTAAAAACCATCATTTCTATACTAATTGAAAGTATTTAGGATATTTACAATCGTATTCCAAAGATTCAATAGAGATAAAAATGCACTTTGGGGATAATATAGCAACAACAGGACACAAAAAACCCTGTTTCCATAGTGGCACCCATTTTTCTTTTCCTCATCTTAACTAAGTGTACAAAAACCAGAATTCAGAATATTCAATAGTGCATTGTACAAAAAGTTTATTAATGAATGGCCTTATTTTTTTAAAAAAAACAAACAATCTTTTTGGCTACCTTACTTAATCATCTTTTATAGACCAGCAATGTCTATTGAAACAGATGTTAAATAACACTAAAGAAATATGCACACAAAATTATAAAAATCCTCAAAGAAGAAAACCCCACTGGACTAGTGTGAAGAAAACTCAAATTTTAGAAAATTAGGAACAGAGCGAAAAAGCACTAATATTACATAGAATTGAGTTAAAAAGTTAAAAAGCAGTCCTATTTTACACAATAATCAGAGTTTTTCAAGAGAGTATCTGGTGGGCATTTTTATTACAATGAATAAAACTCTTTAAATCGCAGCTGCATGCTTTATTTGCTATACATTTAAAAGCGTTTTGTTCGAGTACTTCCCATCAATTTGATTGGAAACTAGACATTTTTGCACAGTTGTCTCTCCCTCAACTATATTCTAAATGTTGATACCTTAATTGGTATTCTAAGGTAGAGCTTCTCTTGCCAGTTTTGTCGTTTTTGTTTAAACGCCGTTGCTCAGTTATGAGTCTGATTACAGAGCGCAGTACAGATAGCAATTTTTTCCCTGCCAAAGTAAACAATCCAATAGACCTGACTGTCAAAGGTTGCCGTGTTCAAACAAGTTAAATTCATTTTTTTTTAAAAAAAGGCTTAACATTAAAAACAGAAATCTTTTGAGCAAGCAACCATTCAAAGAGTGGTTGAAAAAGCGGTGGGACAATTGAAAACAGTTAAGGAATATAAAGAAAAAAAAGTAAAAAAAAAAAAGAATTCTACAAACGTTTCAGGAAGCTCAAATTATGTCCTACAATGTTGTACCAAGCATTTTTGAGAAGGTTGGGTGTCCGGTTTTTGTTTAATTCTTACTTCATATCATGACAGCTATTTGAAGTTCAACATACACAGGTATTAATGAGAATATAACGCAAGCAGCTGGAGGAACAATTTTGATAGATTCCTAAACCTTCATTCCTTTCCCCCTGTCTTGAGTGTGATCACTGCCTCTGACCAACAGAAGAGCAACTTGGGATTTCGTTTTAAGTTCTAAATTCCTGTGGCATCTTGGTTTTGATCCTGAAGATCCAACCCAGGCTCTCTCCATCCATCCCAGGATCTTTTGCATCAGTCTGATAAGGAAGGCGAATGAATGGACCGTCCGCTGGCTGGGCTGTTGGAGAAAGTGAACGGCTCCTTCTCTTTCTCCTTGTTGTCATGCTTGTGTTTGTGTTTGTGCTTGTGCTTGTGCTTCTTCTTCTTCTTCTTGTGTTCGTGGTGGTGGTGATGATGGTGCTCACCATGCCTGGAAGAGCTGGACTCTTTAGCAAAACCAGCCAGAGAAGGCAGAGGTGCTGGCAACATATTTGCCTCCAAGGAAGACTGTTCTTTACCTGAAGTTAAAAAAAGGAAGATAGGTTCATTAAAAAACAAAACAAGATGGAAAAGATGGAAGTTCTGCCCTTCCTGCCACATAATTGCTTTAACAGCATCTCTACTATAGATTTATTTATATCCTTGTTTTTACTATTACAAACCTTTTGCTGCACTTTATCAATTTTTATAATGATTTTTAAAAATCAATTTTAAAAAACAAATACAGAATAGAATAGAATAACAGAGTTGGAAGGGACCTTGGAGGTCTTCTAGTCTACTAGTCCAACCCCCTGTTTAGGCAGGAAACCCTACACCACTTCAGACAAATGGTTATCCAACATCTTCTTACAAATTTCCAGTGTTGGAGCATTCACAACTTCTGCAGGCAAGTTGTTCCACTGATTAATTGTTCTAACTGTCAGGAAATTTCTCCTTAGTTCTAAGTGGCTTCTCTCCTTGATTAGTTTCCATCCATTGCTTCTTGTCCTGCCCTCAGGTGCTTTGGAGAATAGCTTGACTCCCTCTTCTTTGTGGCAGCCCGAGATATTAGAGCACTTCTATCACGTCTCCCCTAGTCCTTCTCTTCATTAAATATCATTATAGAGTTATTAAAACTATCTGTAAAACATGCATAATCAAGAGATAGACATGTCATGGGGAGGGCACAGATTGATTCTTGTATATAGTCATTAGGCTTTTTTGGCAATAAAAGCAAAATTTTCTTCTGGGTTGCCTTCTTGACTTCCTTATGTACTTTGTAAACCTGGTGGTTTCTCCTGGTAGAGACTTCCTGGTGGTTTCCCCATCCAAGTAGAAGCCATCTTAGTTTAGCAATGTTCTTTCTATGGTTAAAAAACAGTAAGAGCCTAAATATAACAGGATGGCTCATTTCAACATAACAGGAAGCCATAATTTGGCACGATGCGTAACTAGGAATAAGCAAGCATTTTACAATCCGGTAAAGGAGCCTATCAAGTCCACGCCACCAAACTAGAGGAAGAACCTTGTCAGCAGCTTCTTCACCATTACATCAGAATCCCTGTCCTTTTTCTCCCTGAAGAAGTCCAATTCAATAAGTCACAAACAAAACCTAATTTACCAGTCTGACTTCTTAAGAGAAACAAGGATGGCACTTAGCGCTAAACAAACCACGAATGAAGGCTCCTGGCTTATTTACTGAGTTCCTCTTATAGGAAACGTCAAGAGAAATAGCAACAAACTTGGTAATTTTCCTGAAAAATTACAATTCCAATAAATCCAGACTATACCTATGATATCATACCAACTCTCTCACAACCTCAAGCAAAAGCTTTCAAATTCTGCAAGGATATGTACGATGCCACCAAGATTCGCTGGATAAATTAAATTAAATTAAATTAAATTAAGTTAAATAAATAAGCATGATGCAGTAACTGAATAGCCAGCATAGAAAGATGAGTAGATGAGTAACAAATCATTTCCACAATGTAACATATTACATGTTTACTGTAACATGTAAAAAGGAGATGGGATAGAAGTCTCAATATTAATGTTATGTTCCTCCTTGGAGTGTAAAACATGAATGGGGGAAGAGACTGTGGAGAGAAAAAGAGTTTCATATACACAGCTGCTATTTCTTATACTCCATAAACTTGCAGTCTACAGCAAGAGATAACCAAGTTATTTGGTAAACTCTGCAACGATTCAATTGTATCCCAAATCCTAAACTTTGGACTATTATTATCTCCTAGTAAAATAAAAGTCAGTTGCAGCAGGGATTATGGGGATAAAATGTTCTTAAACTTCAACCTGGAAAGATTTAATAGCCGACTCCTGAATATGCTCTTCTCCACCACTACACTTGTATAATCTTGAGTACAAACTAAACTGTATTTAATATACTTAAATACCAAGTCAATTTCTTCTTTCTATTACATTGAAACTTTGGTAATGACTTCTGGAGGACTCCAGGAATGTCCTCCAAGGCTTTTTTTTAGATAGATAGATAGATAGATAGATAGATAGATAGATAGATAGATAGATAGATAGAATTCTTTATTGGCCAAGTGTGATTGGACGCACAAGGAATTTGTCTTTGGTGCATATGCTCCCAGGGTACATAAAAAGAAAAAGATACATTCGTTAAGAATCATAAGGTACAACACTTAATGATAGTCATAGGGTACAAATAAGCAATCAAATCATACTAGGAAACAATCAATATAAATCGTAAGGATACAAGCAACAAAGTTACAGTCATACAGTCATAAGTGGGAGGAGATGGGTGATAGGAACGATGAGAAGATTAATAGTAATAGTAATGCAGACTTAGTGAATAGTTTGACAGTGTTGAGGGAATTGTTTGTTTAGCAGTGATGGCTAAAACTGTTCTCGGGAAAAAACTGTTCTTGTTTCTAGTTGTTCTGGTGTGCAGTGCTCTAAAGCATCGTTTTGGGGCTAGGAGTTGAAACAATTTTGAAGACGGCATGCAATTTGGGGCCTTTCCATCACTGCATTTCTCTTTTGCCACCCCTCTCTAGATTTCAGAATTGGCTCTCATTTCTGATTAGCATGGGAACATTTGCAGCGAGATGTTGCTTCACAGTGACCAGGGATGGTAATGTTTCTGCTATGGGGTTAGCGTAGATTAGATTAGCAATTCTCCCTAGGCATCCCATGGATATTGTTTCTTCATGTTGCCGTTTCTATAATGTGCGGAATTTCTTGCCTTGTTCTATTCCCAGTCAAGCCTCTGACCACATAATTACAGCTTCTACATTACAGGCTTACGTTTTAATTACAAAGCTGTCCTCCCTTGGTGATTTGGGTACACATATCTAAGGCACGATAAACCATCCCAGATTTTAGGCTCATTGCAAGACACAAGTATAGAACCAGATATGAAAGTACAAAATGAATTTTTCAGGCTGTCGAAACAGGAATGTAATAGAGTATACCAAAAAGGAAAAAACCAAGTAGATATACAATGTCAAATGCTCAAATGTCCGTTAAATTTTTAGCTAAAATTCAAGTTGTGGGAGAAATATTTGCAGTCCCTTTTTCTTTTGCTTCTTATAAATATCTTGTGCATTGTTTTTTTTTTTACAAAAAAAAGGTTGATATTGTGAATACAGAGATTTATTCAAAGAAAGTCTGCCTATATCTGCAACCAAACTTAAACAAAATTAAAGTCTACAAAACAGGACCATAATGGCTCTCAAACATCTTCTAAATCTATTGGAAGATAAATTTCAGAGATTTGTAGGGTTTTTGTTTTTGTTTTTTACCTCAGGGGAAAAAAAAATAGGCAAAATTTCAAAATCAAAAACATGGAATTAAAATCCTCACTTGCCTAAGCGTCTTGTGTTCACCAAGTTATGAGAAATCAGAAATGCTCAAATAATATCTATGCAAGTTCATTAAGCTCAACATAAATATTAGAAAGGAAGATAAAAGGCACTTGCTTTAAAACACACAGACTCTCTTATTAATTCCAGATCCTGAATTCACTTGCCAGCAGACTCCCCCCCCGCCCCCCAAGATATCTCGACTAAAACTAACTCTCCATGTAAAATTACAGTGGTAAAATACCTTTTAAATTTTAGCTAAGTTCTTTCTTGTTTTGGCAGAGGTGGTTCTTTTTTATATTCTATGTTCTTTTTAGGTCTGGGCGTTTTGTAGTTCATGAACTGTTTCCAGAATTTCATTGCTCGTCTCACTTGTTTACCTGTATGCTTGTATTCAGTTTATTTTTAATCACTGTTCAACCAATCTCACCCATGATAAATGGCTACAATCTTCTTGGCTACAGATAGTCCTCGATTTACAACCATCCACTGTTCAGAGTTACAACGGCACTGGAAAAAGTGATTTATGATCCCGCACTTATAAATATCACAGCATCCCGACGATCATGTGATCAAAATTTGGCTCTTGGCAACCAGCATGTATTTACGATGGCTGCAATGTCCCTCGGTGATGTGCTTGCCATTTCAACCTTCCCAGCCAACTTCTAACAAGCAAGGATAATTGGGGGGCAGGGAACAATTCTGCTCAATGACGTGATTCATTTAACCTGGAATAGTTTGCTTAACAACCATGGCAAAAAAAAATATCATACAACCAGACCCAACTCACTTAGCAACACTTAACAACTTGACTTAGCAATGGAAATTCTGGTCTCATTTGTGCTACCTGTACTTTTCACCGTTCTCCCTTCATTTCCCACTCTCAAATATAGCTTGCTAAGGACTCAAATTTTAGCACCTAATTTTACAATATGGATAGCCAGATCCGTAATTCTCTCTGGCTGAGGTGTGCTCCATGGACTCTTCATATTGTTGGGAGGCAATGCATTGGCCTTGCTACCTACGAGACCACCATCTGCCATTGACAGCATCCCACCGCCCAATACGTTCCCACAGAGAGGGTCTCCTCAGGGTGCCGTTGGTCAAGCAATGTCGGCTGATGACCCCCAGGGGGAGAGCCTTCTCTGTGGGGGCACCTGCCCTCTGGAACGAGCTACCCCCAGGGATACGATTGATCCCGGACCTCCGTACTTTCCGCCGGGCTCTGAAGACCTTCTTCTTTCAGCAAGCTGGGCTGGCTTAAAATTTTTAATTGTTTTATGGGTAAGGGGTTTTAAATTGGGGAAGCCACATGGATTTAATTATGTTTTAAATTATTTTAATTTTCATATTGTATGTATTTTAATCCTGGCTGTTCACCGCCCTGAGTCCCTCTGGGAGAAGGACGGTATAAAAATTTAATAAATTCAATTCAATTCAATTCAATTCAATTCTGCAGCCTCTCAGGCAACATTTTTCTCCTTGAATAACCAAAACATCTTCCTTAGTAACTGACTGGAAGAACCACAAAGGGTGAGGTACCCACATTTGCTTTTGAAGTGATTACTAATACCCTTTGGAACAGAACACACATTACGCTAGCTATTCACTTGGCACCTTCTGTGGTTTTCAATGTTCAGAAGCCAACATCATTATTAGTTTCACTGCAAAACAGATGTTTGGAATCAAGGAAGATGATCTTTACTGAGAAACTCCAAAGCATTGCCTGTGTGCCTGAATGTGGAAGTCAGTACAAACTTCAACAAAAGAAAAGAAAAACGATGTATTACACTGTGTCATAACTTATGGCTACTCTGCTTTAGCTCCCATCAGCCTTTCCACCCCAGCCAACAACTATTGGTGTTAATTGTAAAAAAAGGAAGGAAGGAAGGAAGGAAGGAAGGAAGGAAGGAAGGAAGGAAGGAATAAAGACGGAGATTTCATGGATTAAATACCCTTGAATCAGCCCTTGTAATTGACTTAACATGGTTCACAATTGCAGCTACATTTTATATCTATGTGTACAATTTTAAATCACAAAATTTTCCTGATCTCTTTATGATCTTATATAATTGGGAAGAAAACCAGTTTGGGGTAGTGGTGAAGGCACCAGGCTAGAAATGATTCTAGTCCCGCCTTAAGCAGGAAGGCAACTGGGTGACCTTGGGCCACTCATTCTCTCAGCCCTAGGAAGGAGGCAATGACAAATCACTTCTGAGAACCTTCCTAAGAAAACTACAGAGGCTTGTCCGGGCAGTCTCCAAGAATCGGACACAATTGAATGGAAGGAAAGGAAAGGAAAGTTGATAAAGACGAATGCCTCTTGATGGCAACCTCTATAATGTTAGAACAGCTTTTTTTTTTTTTTTTAAATATTCTCATAAGGATTAGTATTTCTCTACCACTCCTTTTATTTAAAAAGACATTAATAATGGGTTAAAAAACAAATATAGAAGAAAGAGGCACTATGATGCAATGGAATTTTGGATAAAGATCCAAAGTAATGCAGATTCAGTCTGAATGGTCTGAGCTACAAAGCTTATTGCTCGATGTATTATATGCATGCTGATCTTATCTTACAGAGTAGTTACTAAATTGGGGAGGATGCACTTACACACCCACACGGGGGGGGGGGAGAGAGAGGGAGGGAGGGAGGGAGAGGGGGGGAGAGACAGAGAGAAAGGAAGGAAGGAAGGAAGGAAGGAAGGAAGGAAGGAAGGAAGGAAGGCAGGCAGGCAGACAGGCAGACAGACAGAATTAGGCCTGTACTCTGACCTGGGATTTGACTAAATATAAAGCTATTATTTCTTAAACAAAAAAATTGTAATCATATGTTAAATAATATATTTTACAAAAACCCTTCGCAACAGCATACTCCATATTTTGTTATATAGCACATTAGAAAGAAATGTTCCAATATAATTGAAAAGCTAAACTTTAAATGAAGATGAGAATTCACTTCTGTTGTTTGGATTTTTTTGGTCTCTGCAAGAGGGTGAATGATTGAAGATTGAATAACAAATAAAGTCTGTTTTTCGTAGTATAAGTCAAGTTTTGAATGACATCAGAGGGTGAAAAAGAGGCTGCACTGATGCTTTCAAAGCTCCTGTACTTAAGGCAAAAATATAATTAACATCGAACAGTGCTTATGTTTGTTTCTGAAGAATCATAGATTTAGGTTGTGCAAAAAGTTACTATTGTATACCAGAACATTTTTTCCATTTTTTCCCATTTTGTATACTGAGTCTTTTCCCCCCATTTTCAACTAACAAAAGCAAAAAGTTATGCTAATATATATTAATATTTCTGATGACTATTTTCTCTGATTTAAAATCCTTTCTATGAAGAAATTATAGAACAGTTTGGAAATCAATTAATACTGACAAAACTAAAATGGTTCAGAGAACCACACACAAATAATTCCAAACATTTTAACTTGAAATAGAATTATTAAATGCCCAAAATAACCACTGTAACAGTTTAGTTGAAATAACACTAGATCAAGGCCTATTTACCTCATTTTAAAAAGAATAAACTTTTTGATTCAACCAATTAAGCTACTAGTTTATATTAATTGTATATGAATAATACAAGTCTGAAGAAATGACCTTTTTTAGATGGTGTAATAAGACATCTTAAAAGATGCATTTCTCAACATTAAGAGTGAAAATGCTACTGACACACTCCATATCCGTGTGCTCATCAATTAAGTTTCAATAAATTAAATATTTAAAAACCAATTTGTCGAACTGATCAAGAGAACATCAGACTGCAAACAGATATCCCAACAAAAGCCAAACGTTGCCTAAGAAACATCTGCCCTGATGCTTGTCCCAAAGATGCTGTTCCAAAAGGCAACTAAATTTTCTTGGGTTTTCTCTTTGAAAATGTTTCACTTCTTATCCAAGAAGCTTCTTCAGTTTTTCTTCAGCTTCTTGGATGAGAAGCAAAATGTTTCCAAAGGAAAAAAGCCAAGGAAGTCCAGTTGTCTTTTGGAAAAAGCACCTTTGGGACAACCATGACCTGGATGATTGAGAATCTCCATGTCCCAATGTTTGTTTCCCATATAAGTAGTCCTTGCTTAGTGGCCATTCCTTCAGCGACCATTCGAAATTATGTCAGAGTTTGAATTTAGGGCTGTTGCAGAGCTCCCGTGGTCACCTAATTACAATCTGGGTCAGTGGTGAAATGTAAAATTTGTTACTACCGATTCTGTGGGCGTGGCTTGGTGGTTGTGGGTAATGTGACTGGGTGGGCGTGGCCAGCTTTTTTTTTTTTTTTTTACTTTTTACTTTTAAAAGCATTTTTTCTACAACCTCTTTGGCCAAAGAGGTTGTAAAAATAAGCTTTTAAAAGTCTCTGACGATCCCAGCTGAGCCGCGCAATTATCAGAGGCTTTTTTTTTTACTTTTAAAAGCATTTTTTCAGCCAAAGAGGTTGTAGAAAAAAATGCTTTTTTTAAAAAAAAAAGCCTCTGATGATCGCACGGCTCAGGTGGGCATGGGGGAGGGGGGAGGGGATTTTTGCTACCGGTTCTCCGAACCACCCACCTCCATCGCTACCGGATCAGGCGATCCGGTCCGAACCGGGAGCATTTCACTCCTGATCTGGGTGCTTGGCAACTGCACTTACGCCCGTTGCCAAGGGCCTCATGATGTCATTACCATGTGCAATCTTCCCTGCCAGTTTCCCCAGAAAGTCAATGGGGAAGCCGGCAGGAAAGGTTGGAGGCCGCTGCCACCTGTCCAGAGGACTCTCTCTGGTTCCTGGGGACTGCGAAAAAGAACTGTTGTGAAAACCAAGCAGAAAATCCAATGAGATGTTCTGAGCTTTCAAATGCCAAGTTTTGAATTATATCTTTATTTATTTTTTCTAAGGGTAGTACACCAATTTCTAGCTCCTTTTCTAGGTCTGAAAAACAGGACACAGTTGGAAGCTTCTCAAATATCCAGTTGTGACTGAACAGGAACTGGAGTAATTAACTGGTATAATTAAGGACTACTTAGGAACATAAGAGTTTCGTGTACTTAACCCCAAATTTAATTGAATCAAAGTATTCCAGACCTACGATATACTATTTTATAGAGAGGTCCCATTTTTAGAAGCAAAAAATTACTTTGCAGGATTCAGTGATTGTTTAGAACAGATGTGACCCTCTAATAGATTATTTGCCTGCTGTAGGTTTCTATCATAAGAGCCAAGTAGCCTGAAAGACACAGAGAGGCGGCCATTTGCATCTCAATTCATTCGACACCAAACAATTCAGAGCGTGCAGCTGTTTCCTAGGATGGTCCCTGAGGTAACATCTGTTTATTTTCCGGCACAAATCTCCAGGAACTCTTGTTTATTACTTTATACCCCCCATTGGGCAGTATAAGAATAGCACAAAACAAGTATTATGAAATGGTAATAAAGTGCTATAAATACCGATTGTATTCATAAGCCAACCTGATCCCCAGATAATACTCGTCATAAATAATTATCTGATGTTCTTCAGAATCTTTCTTTTTAGCAAATGTATTCTTTGGTCAAAATTCTTCAGGAAACAGCAATTAAAACTCCATTTTTAGCTCATATACATTCTCTGTCCTTGTTTAGTTTCCTGCCCTATTTTTTTAATTTGCAATTATCTGTTTTTTGTCAACACAATATGAAAATTGTCCCAACTCTACAAATTAACTGTTTCAATGGTTTGGGTCAACATTTCTCAAACCGTGAAATTTATCCTTCCCATCACCTAGTAAAGCACAAAAAGTCTGAAAGAGGAAATAATCACAAGGATTGGCTGATCCCTGTCAGGTCTGTCACAACATCCAAAGCCACGTACAGGGAGTCCTCGACTTACAACTACAACACAGCCCCAAATTTTTGTTGCCAAGTGAGACATTTGTTAAGTGATTTTTGCCCCATTTTATGACTTTTCCTGCCACATTTTGTTAAGCGAATCATCGCAGTCGTTAGTGACACGGCTGTTAAAGTGAATTTGGCTTCCCCATTGATTTTGCTTGTCAAAAGATCACATGACCCTGGTATGCTGCAACCGTCATAAATATGAACCAGTTGGCACGTGTCTGAATTTTGATCATGTGACCATGGGGATGCGACAACAGTCGTAAGTGTGAAAAATGGCCATAACCCACTTCTTTTAGTGCCATTGTAACTTTGAACGGACACTACACGAACTGTTATAAGTCAAGGACTACCTGTAGTACATATTCTCTGGAATAGAAGTTTCATGTCTGCCAAAAGACTTGTGATAACTAGCTCCAAGAGGCCTTGTTCTCTTCCATTGAGCCCATAACTCAATGGATGTACGTAGGCAGAGGCTGAATTGTCTTCACTTTCACAGATGTTTGTTATTGAGATATAGAAATATAAGGGTAAAGATACAATAGGTTTAGACATCAAGATGGTTGCTAATGTAAATGGCTTTCAAAAGGAATTGGATGAATTCTTGGAAGATAGTTCTACACACACACACACACACACACACACACAGAGAGAGAGAGAGAGAGAGAGAGAGTGAGAGAGAGTATATACACATCTATTGAAGACTGGAAACCCCTTATTGAGTTTTTGAGTAAAAAAATAAAAAAAAATAAACATGATTTATGGTTTTGATGATTGGACAGGATAGATTATAGAAAGAAAGAGGGTCATGGTTAAAACACATAGAAATGTACTTACAATGTAAGTACTTAAGCAAAATGGTTCGACTGAGATCGGCATATATGGGATTGATTGGGGTGGACTGTAGGGGTGATACCGAAATATAATTTTATCATATTTTATTTATCTATATCTTAAATTATTGTATTTTATTCCAATTATATTTTAAATTGTATTTTATTCCAATTTCATTTTAAATTGTATTTCATCCAATTCCATTTTAAATTATTTTTTAATTTAATTTTTTAAATTTAGATTTTAGAAATAATTTGTGTCTGGAACTTTGCACTTTGATATGGTCCAAGGGCTAATCAATAAAGTAAAGTAAGGTTAAAATGTAATTACACTTGTATCTATGGTGAAATCAAAAGTCACTTCTTTATATCTTGTTTTATATCTTTTTTCCTTCTATTTTCCTTCTACTTTGTTTCTTTCTAAACTTTTAGCTTTTTTTTTCTTCCTTTCCTTTCCTTTTTTAAGTTTGTACTAGTTCTTATTGTTGTTAAAGCTTACAATAAAGATAGATAGATAGACAGATAGACAGACAGACAGACAGACAGACAGACAGACAGGTGGATAGGTAGGAAAAATGAAATAAAAAGCTCGTTTACAGCCTTGCTGATCCTGCAAGATTATTCTCTTGATAATAGTAGAAAATGACAGAGATAATGTCAAAAGAACTGTCACAGGCATATAGTAATTAAACCTGTCTGTTGGACTATACATAACATTTCAGTGACTTTTTTCCACATTACAAGTTCTTAGGCAATTTTCACGTCCCAAGTCTTGTCAAGGCACCTTAACATCATAAATGCCCAGTTTTAGGAACATCTATCTCCATTTGCAAGTATGGACCTATTGGTACAAGAACTGCATTGAATCATCCTGTATGACGCTTACGATACTTCAATACAATTCCCCCCAAAAAAACCACAAGCAGAGTTTGCCTTGTCTGTTATGTTTTCAAACTCTCCCCCACTTAATTCCAATACAAGTTCCAGAACTTTAGTCCAAATGTTTCTTTGAACTTTCACTTTCTGGAAATCTGCCATAAAGTTGCCATTTAGTGAGATGTAGAGTTTATGGACTTTGAGGATATTTGCCATGCAAATATAAAATTAAGATCTAAATCTCAGACTGTGCAAAGCCTGAAAATTAAATGGCCATCGTGTTATAAAGACCTGACATGCCTACAACCTACGAGTGACAAAAAAAATAAAAATAAATAAATAAAAAGACTTGTCCATGTAGAGAACAGTGCCTTAGACTTTCCAGAAGGAATCTGCTAAGTATCCCCAGCAAAATAAAACACCAATTGTTTTAAAAGAATGGAGTGAAGACAGTACAAGTCTATGTTAGAAAACTGGCTTCAGAACAGGAAAAACTCTACTCATAGTTGGAAACGTGTCAAATTTAAAAAGTCGTAAGTATTCTAGAGGCCACTTTTGGGTCTTCCAGTCTTAACTCAATCCATTTGCAGATTATTCAGATGAGCTGCTGTCCTGTTTGTTATTTACAAAAAGAAGTTGAAATAATAGCTTCAGTCATCTTTGCAACCAAACAGTGCTGGGCCTGTACTATTAAAGCTACCAGATTTTGTTCTCAGCAAGGGGCTCAAAAATTATCCCTTTTGTTATTTGAAAAACATGGGAATGGTGCTTTAGAAGAATATGTCCAAGCAGTCCTTTGATTTTAATAAATGCCATATGGAGGCCATAAAAAGGTAAAGGTTTCCCTCGCACATATGTGCTAGTCGTTCCCATACAATCATTCAAACATAGAAAGCCATGATACAGCAAGCAAACATATTGGCCCACCCAGTTTGGCATTGCTTTGTCTTATCCGACACAGGTTCATTAGAGATTTTAAACAATGGTCATTGTTTCCAGTCCAGCTGATTTTGCATTGTCTCTTCTGAGTTCAAAGGATGTACCCTACCACTTACGTTATGGCCTGATAAATGGTCACCGTCTGAAATACAGCATCAGTTTGGTCTAGTGGTTAAGGCACCAGGCTAAAAACCAGAAGACTGTGAGTTCTAGTCCTGCCTTAGACCTGAAAGCCAGCTGAATGACTTTGGGCCAATCACAAGGAGACTGTGAGTTCTAGTCTGGCTTTAGGCATGAAAGCTGGCTGGGTGATTTTGGGCCAATCACTCTGCCTCATCTCAACCCACCTCATAGGGTTGTTGTTCTGGGGAAAATAGAAGAAGGGGGAGCATAACCACTTTGAGTTATGATAAAAAATAATAAAAGAGGGATCCTAAACGAGGATGATTAGGGGACAGGAGGGTAAAACATATGAAGAACGGTTACCGAAATTGGGTATGTCTAGTTGAATGAAAAGAAGGACCAGGAGTGACATGATAGCAGTGTTCCAATATCTCAGGGGCTGCCACAAAGAAGAGGGAGTCAAGCTATTCTCCAAAGCACCCAAGGACAGGACGAGAAGCAATGGATGGAAACGAATCACGGAGAGAAGCAACCTAGATCTAAGGATCCATAAGTTGGGAATGCTCCAACACTGGAAGTTTTTAAGAAGAGATTGGACAACCCATTTGTCTGAAATGGTATAGGGCAGTGATGGCTAACCTTTTTACCGTCGTGTGTCAAAAGTGGGGAGAGCGCAGGGGTGTCGCACCCACGCGTGCCCACACACATAGTTCAGTGTGCCCCGCCCCCCCATGCATGCGTGTGCGACACCCCTGCGCTCCCCCCGCTTTTGGCACGCAATGGCACAGTGGGCCCAGTAGGCCTGTTTTTCACCCTCCTCAGGCTCCAGACGCTTTCTTGGAGCCTGGGGAGGGCAAAAACAGCCTTCCCCATCCTCCCGGAGGCCGGAAATGGCCCATTTGCCGACTTCCAGTGGGACTGGAAGGCCCGTTTTTCACCCTCCCCAGGCTCCAGAGCCTTTCTAGGAGCCTGGGGAGGGTGAAAACGGCCTTCCCCATCCCCCCTGGAGGCCGGAAATAGCCTGTTTCCCGACTTCCGGTGGGTCCGGAAGGCCCGAAAATCAGCTGGCCAGCGCTGAGCTAGGGCAACACTCACGTGCTCACTGATATGGCTCCGTGTGCCACCTGTGGCACGCCTGCCATAGGTTCGCCATCACAGGTATAGGATTTCCTGCCTAAGCAGGGGGTTGGACTTGAAGACTTCCAACTCTTTTATTCTATTCTATTCTATTCTATTCTATTCTATTCTATTCTATTCTATTCTATTCTATTCTATTCAGATAAAAACAAACCAGTTATTATTTTCTGTTTATATTTACAGCTTACAATTAAAAATAAAAATATTACAGAAAAGATTATGTTAACACATAGTGAAACCCTCTTATGGCACTCTCGCTTATAAAATGGTCTGCCCATAGAAATGATTGGATCCAACAGATTTCCAACTTACTCTTTGAAATATGCTCTCTGCTTTGGTCAACTCATGTAAATTTTGAAATCCTGAATCAATCACGTTTGTTAAATGATTGCTCCTCTCCCATAAGGAAGAGTTTCCAGTTGAGTGGAAACAGTGGGAGATTTGGGACAAAATTTTCACATCCATCACAGCAGCCGTTTGAAATGGGAAGCTTTTGATTTTTTTTTTTTAAAGCACAAGCTATTTGCCAGCAATGTGCTTTCTAAGGGCTATTCAGGAACAGCCTGAAGATATGGCTCACTGAGAAAAACTACAGCCTATTTGAAGTACATTTTAAGAAGGGAGATGCTCACATCTAATTAACTTTTCCTTCATGGTAGCGTCTGCCCTGAAAACCCTTAATACCGGCTATTGGATTTATTTAGCTTACATCTGATTTGCCTAAGGATGCACACAAAGCGGTTTAATCAGTTCATGATTTAGTTGGGCGCTGGTCTTATATTCTTCCTGACTACTAAAGCTTTACTAATATGGTACTCAACAAATCCTTTTCAGAAGATCTATTACAGACAGTTGAAGGAGTTGATTGCTCTGCTTTTCTTTAAAACAATAGGATGTGCTGCTTTGGGGATCTAGTATCAGTATTATCAGTATTCTACTTGGACCACAGAGCCAAGGTCATACTGGTCAGATATACTTAAAAGAAGCAAATTATGGCCTATGCATTCTTAAAAGTCACCTAAATTTTCCACCAATAGCATGCATTTGTATGTCAGAAGATGTTTGAAATGCTTTTCAGTTTGTAAGCTGCCAAAAGTTTAACGAGTAGGAAGTATACAGATATTTGTTTATTTTTCACAAATGAAGGCATGTCCCAGGATAATGTTGCAGGATCCAATCTGGGTCGGTCACCGGGACCAGAGGTTTTGTCTTCTGAGCTTTCAGATTCGTGCTGGACTCCATCTTCAGGGAACTTCTCTCTAGCCGAGTGTGTGCTGCTCTGTGTGTGGTATTTATAATGCCTGTTGTAAATTGCTTTTTAAATGTTGATTGGTATGTGTCGATGGCTGGCTTTTAAGTCAATAGCTGTCGTTTGCTTGTGCTGTCCAGCACCCGCCTTCTAAGTTGTTGACAGGGTGGTGGTATTGACTAACAAGGGGCCTGTTTCCCAGGCTTCAATCATTTCCCTGGCTGTTTTATGCCTGCTTGTCCAACAATCTTAGTAGCTGCAAAATTGTGTTCTTGTTCATTGCAGTGTGAGGCTACCAATGAGTCCAGTCTTCTCGTTTGAGTACTCTCTTGTGTTCTTGCAATGTTTATTTTTATTTATCAACTTTAGGTACTGCCCACCTCATTACCTAAGTGACTCTTAATTGTGAGCAAACGAATACATTGTCCCAAAGGTGCTTTTTTTCAAAAGGCAACTGAAGTTTGTTTTTTCCTTGAAGACATTTCACTTCTCATCCAAGAAGCTTCTTCAGTTCTGACTGAATGGTGGAGAATGGAAGGAAGGATTTATATTCCTTGCAATCATCTGGTCATTAGCACTCTTTCTGAGAGTCATTGAGGCCACTTGGAGGTTTATTTCTGTCCTCAGGGTCACCTGAATAGCGCAAACGGATGTGGAACCTTCTTGGAACTGCTGAAAGGGCTGTGTTGTAAACAGGAGATAGCTGGTGTTGTATCCCTCCCCCTCTGTTGGGAGAGGGCTGTTTAATCTTAATGTAGATGGCCTCTTTGACCCCTCTTTCAAACCAGAGGTCCTCTCTGTCCAGAATATGGACTCTGCTCTTTTCAAAAGAGTGACCTTTGTCTTTCAAATGTAGATGGACTGCTGAATCTTGCTTGTCCTAATGGGTTTGTTCTCCTATGTTGTCCCATGCGTTTGTGAACTGTTTTTTTTCTCTCCAATGTACAAAAGTCCAACTAACTTTTGAAAAAGCACTTTTGGGACAACCATGACCTGGATGACTGAGAATCTCCATAGACAAGTAAATAAACTGTACTTCTGCTGCACTGTAGATTCCAAAGGATTACATTATAAATATCCTTTTATCATAACTAGGACTAGTTTCATCATCATCGAAGCACAGGAAACACTTCCATCTATGTTCTTTCTTTATACGTATGAAATGGACATTTAAAAGCATGGACTAAAGTCATGATCAGGAGATGAAAGACTGAATTGAATGATCATGTGAATATACTATATATGAACATAAACAAATCATAACTTTGAAGTACAGATTTAGCATGTTTTTGTGAGTGAATAATAAACACTTCTTTATTTTGGTAAACAAGAAATTACTGCCTTTCAACATTAAAAATCAGATTTTGGTAAATGTAAACATTAGAATAGTTTTTTTTTTTTTTTAATTGACTTTTAGCCACCCAACACTAACCTGGTGTTGATGGTCTTTCCAGCATATTTAAATGATGGTAGATAAAAGCTTGACTGTCATGAACCGTGTCCATATCAATCTCTTCTTCTTCTTGGGAATTTGAAAACTGCAATATTAGAAAATAAACAAAATCAAAACATATATAAAGAGTGCTAATCACCAGCTAAAATATGATTTTTTAAAATTTTCCACATCTATTGAAAATAATTATAATAAGCAAGCTGGTTTAAAAACAAAAACAAAAATCTTGGTTTTTAAAACAGCCTGATTTCATTTACTGTCAATTTCTCCTAGAATGAGAACTATTTGTTTGTGCTCCTTAAGATATGGCTATTAATACAAATGTAAATGGGTTACTCAGTCGGACCCTCCTGGTATTAGCAATTTCTTACTACTATGGGACACATGAAGATACTAGACATGGTAGTGTCAAAAGCTACAGTTCTTTGACTCTCTCCCTTGTTTTTGGAGTGTCTTATGTAGTCCATAAGTCAAAGAATCATGTGATAATAGAATTCTTTATTGGCCAAGTGTGATTGGACACACAAGGAATTTGTCTTTGGTGCATATGCTCTCAGTGTACATAAAAAGACAAGATACATCCATCAAGAATCATAAGGTACAACACTTAATGATAGTCACAGGGTACAAATAAGCTATCAAATCATACTAGGAAACAATCAATATAAATATAAATAGTAAGGATACAAGCAACAAAGTTACAGTCATGCAGTCATAAATGGGAGGAGATGGGTGGTGGGAACGATGGGAAGACTAATAGTAATAGTAATGCAGACTTAATGAATAGTTTGACAGTGTTGAGGGAATTATTTGTTTAGCAGAGTGATGGCGTTCGGGGAAAAAACTGTTCTTGTGTCTAGTTCTGGTGTGCAGTGCTCTATAGCGTCGTTTTGAGGGTTGGAGTTGAAACAATTTATGTCCAGGATGCGAGGGGTCTGTAAATATTTTCACAGCCCTCTTTTTGACTCGTGCAGTACAGATACAATATAAGATACAAGCCATCTTTCAAAAGGGGCTGGATTTTTTTCCCAGGCAAGTACAGAAATATATAGTGATATCTGACGTTTAAGATTGGGGCATGCACGGTTCTCTCACTATCTCCCATTGACTTACCCTTATTTTGAGCTTAACTTTGCTGTCTTCAATCTTCTCAAGTATCTGTCCAGGTTCCAGTGGAGACCCAAGAGGTGTATCAGCTTTCCTCTTCAACCCCTGCTGATGTGGAAGGGGAAGGATGGATGTTTCCTTAAGAAGGTGATCATCTTCCTTGAGAAGCAATTAAAAAATTAAATTTGGAAATATTAATAGTGGTATAACAAGAATATGAACAACAATTCCAATTTATTGGGAACTGAACACAATGCATTTGGGATCCTTCACAATATCAGCTGTAGGAGTAATTCTTGAAGAACATGAATGCAATTATTCCTACTGGATACAATGGAATGAGCTGTCATCCTCCCAAACCAGCCAAATCATAAATATGTTACTAAACAATGACAGACATTCGTTTTTTTTTTTTATTAAAGGGCTATTGGGCCCCTAGGTATACAAGATTACTGGGAGAATAGTGGGGGAAGAGAGGATATTATTAATCATAGATTAGTTATGACCAATGTCAAAACAAAGTTACCTTTATAAATTGAGCCGTACAAGTAAGATTCTTAATGCAGCCTTTTACTGAAAGGACATGTTTTGCTAATACAAAAAGGACGACAGCATGGAGGAAAAAGCCATGTTTATGCTTGTTACCACTTGTCATGGGGCAATTTATCACCCAGGCTGATACCTTAAAATCTGTGCTATTGTTTTTTTGTTTTTTTTTAAAATTTGATTTATATGCTGCCCTTCTCCCGAGACTCAGGGCGGCTTACAATGTGATAAGCAATAGCCTTCATACTTTTGTATATTTATACAAAGTCAGCTTATTGCCCCCACAAACTGGGTCCTCAATTTACCTACCTTAGAAAGGATGGAAGGCTGAGTCAACCTTGAGCCTGGTGAGATTCGAGAGGCTTCCCTCTCCATAAGAGCCAAGTGGATTTATGGACAGGATATGGGCACAGTGTTCACTTTTTCAAGCAACTTCGATGAGAAAAATCACAGCCTGATTAAATAAATGGCCTAGGGAGGGAGTGGAGACAAGCTTTGACCCAAGAGAAACAGGCTGCAGTGAGATCAGGGAGAACAAGAGTTAAAAATGGAGACCACTATGGGAAACTGAGCTGCTGCGGGTGAAGAAGGGAATTCAGGGTGTGCAAGGAATCGGGATGGGGGGAGGGGAGGAGGAATTCGCTTACTGTGCTTTGGAAGCCAACTATTTGACCCAGTGAGTTTGGATTGTTAGGAGGTTCCGGGCCATTTGCTCCGGGTTCAGGGATTATCGTCGGGTTCAGCACAGCTTTCTTTTCTTTGAGGTTAAGGACCAAGCCAAGCTCCGGTAGGGGCAAACAGGAAGGCCTGCTAAGACCAAACAGGGTGAAGTACAGGTCGACGGCACCACAGCGCAGCCTCCAGTCGTGGCACGTACCTTGGGAAATAAAGAGAGAGAGAGAGAGCAAAGAGTCATCTTTACAAACATGATGCCTTCCGCTGCAACATCCGCAGCAAAGAGAAAGAGCTCTCAGAAAGGGATCAACTTCACCTCTACAGGTAGTCCTGGGGTTATTTATTTATTTATTTATTTATTGGTTCGATTTATATGCCGCCCTTCTCCGGAGACTCAGGGCGGCTTACAATGCGTTAAGCAATAACCTTCATACTTTTGTATATACCTGCTTAGTAGGGCTTTCGCCCCCCCCCCAAGCGGTGTTCTTTTTTATACAAAGTCACCTTATTGCCCCCACAATCCGGGTCCTCATTTTACCTATCTCGGAAGGATGGAAGGCTGAGTCAACCTTGACAAGTTAAATTCTGACAGCCATTGGGACTGGGATTGCCGTTGCTAAGCAGGAGGCTGTTAGGCGCAGTTTCGAGTGACTGCACTGCTTGGCAATGACGATTCAACAAGTCGTAACTCCAGGCTGAGGGCCGTTTAAGAGCGAAGCAGACGGGAGTCCCAGGTAAGGAACGTAGGGATGCTGCAGAGGAGTGGGAGAAGCCCAGTATTGACCGCGCACAAGATGGGAGAGGGGGAGTGCTGCTGCAGTGTGGCACAAGCTCAGGAAGGCCAGGGAAGGAGGACAAACGGTGCTTACAAGCGGAGAAAGGCTGGGAAGAGAAGGCATGGATGCAGGTAAACGCAGACGGGCCTAGGAAGGAGGGCACTGGTGGGTGCCTGCATGTGTGAGAGTCTACACAGCTGGAAAAAGGGGGCACTGGTGGGTGCCTGAAAGGGCAGTGAGGGCCAGGAAATAGGGTGGGGCATGTGTGTGTTTGTGGGAGCACAGGGAGGCCCAGGAGGGCATTCTTGGGCACATGCACGTTAGCAAAGGATGGAAGAAGAGTGAGGTGCATTGGAGAAAGCAGCAGGGAGGGAATTGCTGTACAAGTACATAGAGACCCGGGAAGAAGATAGCTGGCGGGTGCGTGCATGTAGCAAAAGAGGGAAGGAGAGGATGATGTGTGCGAGCAAAGAAAGATGTGTGTGTGTGTGCGTGCGTGTGCATGTGTGTGTGTAAGAGTTACCCGAGGAAAAAGCAACTTCCCTTTTTGGCTTCCCCACTGTGGTAAGTCGGCAAAGGTTGCAAATGGTGGTCACATGATTGTGGGACACTGCAACCGGGCGTAAGTGAAAACTAGTTGTTCTGCTCCAGCTACGGACCCTAAAGAACACAGCACACACAAAGTTCGTTCAAACCTTACTTTACTACCCCAACGGCTGTTAATTAATTGCATTAACAGCCACCAAGAATTCAAAGAATAATAATTGAAAACTGACTATGGTTGGCAGAATGCCCAGAAGCAATTTGCAGGAAGCTGATAAGATAAGCAAGACAAGACACGAAGGTATGTGAACTAAGTTGTTCCCTGCAAATTGCTTCAGTCGGCATTCCTCCTTAAATAGGCTAAGGGAGTGGCCAATTAGCACCAAGCCTTACTCTCGAGGAGACCTCCTCCTGAGGAGCCACTCCTGCCTTTTGGCAGGTCTGCGTGCCCGTGCATCGAGAAGAGGCTCCTCCTCTTCATCCTCTTCACCTAAGGGAGCTTCTGGAAGTTCTGAAGGCCCTGGCTGAATCCCCGCCTCTGGCACCACATCTTCTCCAGCCTCCTCATTGTCCGACTCGAGTGCCAGCTGCACAAGCTGGCACTCGCAGCACCACACCAGCCTCCTTGCTGTCTGAATCAGCTACTAGCTACACAGGCCGCGCCACTAGTTGACAAAACGCCAGAATTTTGTTCATGGGACTGCGGGGAAACTGAAACGGCTGGAACGTCCAAGAACCAGACCATAAGTCCTTTCATTCAGCACTAATTGCAACTTCAAACCATTGTTGAACAAATGGCTGTAACTCAAGGACTGATACCATTTTGCAACAACAGGAATTCTGAGCAAACATTGCCAAGAAATCATTAGCAATGTTGTTTTTACTTCTTACGTTTTAACTGATAAAAATATTCATTGTATTTTTATTATGTACTTCCAACAAACGGACATTAAATGTATCAACTACGGGCTACCAACTGCAGTTAGGACTGGCAAATCTGCCACTAAGCGATGCGGTCTTAAAGTGAAGTGCCCTGTGTCTGCACCTGACTTATGTCAGCGCCAGTTGCAGTTGTTAAGTGAATCGCTGTGAGTCTTCAAGCACATCGTGTGACAGTGACTTGCAATTTCCCACTGGCTTCTCCATTAACGTTGCTTGTTGAAAGCCGGCTTTCAGGGCCGCAAATGACAATCATGTGATTGCTGGGAGTTGCGACAATCGTAAATGCACACCGGCTGCCAAGAGCACAATTTATGTTCACATGACTGCAAGGATGCTGCAACAATTGCAGCTTTGAGGACCAATCATAAGTTTCCCATTTTCCACAATGTTTTAACTTCAAACAGTCGCTGAACAAGTGTTCAGTAAGAGAGGACTACATGTACAGTCGTCACATTTTAAACTGAAATAAGTTGAGATTTAAAAAGGAGGTCAATTCCTCTATATACCGTGTGTGTGTGTGTGTGTGTGTCTGGGTGTGTCTGGGTGTAGGTATGCATAAGCAGGCAGGCAGGCAAGCACACACATGTGTGTGTGTGTAAAATATTATAGATGTAAACCTATAGACATAGGTTTATTAGTCATTAGCTTTAATGATTATAGATTTAGTGGTGTGCAAGGCCAAGAAAAGATATATTTATAATACAGGAAGCAACAATATTTTGAAATATACAGTATATTTTAGCAAACAGTTCCCAGAAGAGAAAAAAAATAGCCAGTAAATGAAGTAAAAGGGGTGTGTCTCAAGCACAATTCAGCAAAGAGGAAAATTACAAGACACACACACACACACACATATATATATATACACACACAACTGTCACAAGATCCTGCAGCATATGATACTGTATGGACCCAAAGACCTTTTCGCCCTGATAAGAAAGCTAAAAACACAATGAAATGGAGCTCAACAGTTCTTGCCATCCAAAGTTGAACCCATCTTCCAGAAGATAATAAACCAGAGATTATTTCCTTTTGCTTTTCTTTCCAATTTATGATTCTACTGATTTGAGCACAGACAGGAAAAAACAACAACAGTTCTTTGCCAAGCATTAATTTGTTCGTTCAGATAATGGTAACAATAAAAAGTATGCAATCTGAACTTTTAAAATCAGTTGTTGTAGAATATACTGATTGCCTTGGAAATAGATATTTGAAGTATGAATATTCATTTAAGAACTTTAAAGGAATTCATTAGTTCTAGCTTTATTCTGGGAGGCAGTTTACATTCCCCTTAATATGTAATAACATGGTGAAGATCTGCTTATTTCAATAGGCCATTCAAGAGAGTTTATCTTAATAAATATTCTTACTGGTAATCTGGGACTTCACAATTGTTCTTAACAGAAAGTACAATTCAAATAAAAGATCCACATGACTCACAGAGATTTGCTGCTTAACCCTTCAAAAAAAATCAAAAATCTCTCTTCCATTATCACTCCTTTTGTTACAATAAGGTCAATAAGTTAAAAGGCTAATTTTTTGAGACAAATCTGCGTCAGTATTTTTTTTTTAAATGCAAGACAAAATCCAAACTGTTTTACTTCTTGAATTTTGACTTTTAGCAAAGCCTTCCAAAAATTGCCACCCCAATTACTTAAGCTGCTACCCAGCTGTAAAACTTGCAAAAGGAAAAAAGGTCATGTGAGATTAAAGTTATATATAAATGTTTTGAAAATTGTTATAAACAATTGGTCAGATGAATATCAATTTTTACCCTCCTGGTAAAACAGGGCCTGTTACATGAAAAAAAGAAAAGAAAAAAGAAATCAGTTACAGAACTCTGGTGCAATATTTTTCTTCCCTAAAATATCGTACATTTAAAAAAGAGCATTTTACTAGGAAAAAACATATCACTATTCCACTCAATGCTTTGCTTGCAAAAACTCTTTTTTTTTAAAGAAAATCCGGAACATATTTTTATATGCTCAGATGATTAATCTGAGGGTAAAAAAAAAACCAAGGAGTTGTTATGGGAATAAGAAGTGCCACTGTACACCACGTCCTGGGAGGGATGAGTGGGAAAAAACTGCCTTCATAATCAGAAGTATGTTTGGCCTCTGTGGGAAGCAGGATGTTAGACCTCTGAAACCAGAAGTGCCGTATAAACACAAAGACCAACATCGTCAATTTATCTAACTCTCATGAATTTCTTAATCCCATCTAAGGCAGGAGAGATGATCCTCCGCAGGACGCCGTGTGTTGTGACTCCGACTCCCGAGCCTGTCCTAACAGAGGAAGAGGACTCAGAAGGTGATGGGGAGGAACTGATAAGGCCTCCCTCTCCAGGATCCTCCTCTCTGGCAATGCCTCAGGTTCCATCCAAAGGCCAAGAGGAACAGCCTGGGATATGCCAGGAGGAAAGCACATCGGAACAACAACAGATAAGGAGCAAGGATGATGAATCCTGGCTTGATCCCAGGCAGTGTCTGAGGTAGAAGTGTGCGCAGCAACGAAAGAGGCGTGGGAGGGCCAGAGATTGAGCAGAGACACTCAGCCACACCCCACAAGGAATAAAAGTGGGTGTGATTGCTCTTCAGGCTTTGTGACAGTCAAAGTTAAAAACCTGAGAGTCACATCGTGTTACCTGAAATCTGGATTGGACCTTGGCCAATTCTTACTTCGTGGATTACTTTTTGCTACTGAACCGAACTGAGGAGAAACTCTCTCTCTTGCTGACTGTGAGTGAAAACTGACTTGGCAGGCATTTCACAGTTTACTGCCAAAACTCTTATCTGCAAGGGTTTCTAGTCTAATTGCTTAATAAAATCTTGGCAGGCGTGCCTGGTTGTGTGTTTGCCTGTGTGGGGAAGGGGGACAGAACACCGTGGAGGCAGTGGATGTGAGTGAGGAACATGGCCAGCTTCGTGCCGACAGTAGGCCCAGTTCTGACCTAGGCTTCCCCAAACCACAAAGCAGACTCCTTGTCCCGACAAAACCCCTTTTTATTAAGTTACTGTGAATTCTCCTCATTCAATCCAGCAAAATCCCAGCAAACAGTCTTTCCAGGGTGAATTCACAAACACAGACTTTATCTGGCTTGGAGAGCCACTAGGCCAATATCTTCAAAACGCAACACTGTACAAGAAAGTACTTGGCAAGGAGTCTCTGAGAGTCATAAACTAATTAAGCGAACTAATTGTCTCCTGCAAACTCCGGTCCCCTTTCGCTCCTCTTTATTCCCTATGGAAGGGGCCATTCACCGTCCACCTATGCCTTTACTCCTGAGTCGGCCCTTGTTCCTTAACTGTTCCCTTCTCCTGGCAGCTCTGTGCATGCGCACATCGGGAACAAGCTCCAGCTGTTCTTCTGCCACACTGATCTCTGACTCCAAAGGCAGCTGATAACTGTCGGGCGGCCCTGGACCCATCTCTGCCTCTGACGCAGAGCACTCATCAGAGTCTTCCCCAGACTCTAGGACTGGTTCCTCCCCAACCTCCTCACTATCTGAGTCTGCCACCAGCTCCACTGGCTGCTGGTGGGCCACAACAGGTCAGGGCAGACCACAAAATGGGCTTGCTTCGAGAACGGGTCAATAACCGTCCATTTGACGGTATTCCCATTGCTTGCAATGAAATCCATGGCTATTTCCTCCCAGGGTCGGGTGGAATTTGCCACGGGTTGCAGGAGGCCTGGGGGTTTCCTCTGGCCGCTTCTTCATGGTCGCGCAGACCATGCAGCTCCTGACATAGTTTTCTATGTCTTTTTTTCATTTTGGGCCACCAGAACTGCCTGTTGGCCAGATGTAATGTTTTCAGGAACCCGAAATGACCAGCTTGTCGGGCATCATGGCAATGCTGCAGGACAAATGTCCACTGGCTGTGAGGTACATATAATTTGCTACCCTTCCATGCTAGGCAACAAACTACAACTTGTGGCAACAAATGAATATGCACTGTTAGATTCCCCTCGCTGCCAGAACCCAATTCTAATCAAATTAATTTGAAACAAAGAACATGTGCGTTGATGTGTAAGATGTAAACATATAGAAAAGATGTGTGAAGGTCTGAAATGGAGAGAACAGCCTCCTCCCAGTTCTACTGATGGAAACAGTTCTATCAGTAGAAAATTGCATAAAAACTAATTTCCTTTCTTACATTGCATTCTTAATTAACAGTTGAACAAATTTGCTGAATATTATCCCTATGTATTCTCCCTCATTATACAAGGACTCAGCCTTTGAAGATCTGGTTTGTCACTGTCCGTTGTTGAAATTCTTGTGTTTACTGTTCTTAGAGAAATCAGTGGATTTTATTTGATGTGACATTTGTTTTCCAAGTTCAGCTGACTTTTGAAAAATAGCACTAGCAATAGCAATCGCACTTAGACTTATATACCACTTCACAGTGCTTTACAGCCCTCTCTAAGCAGTTTACAGTGTCAGCCTATTGCCCCCAACAATCTGGGTCCTCATTTTACCAACCTCGGAAGGATGGAAGGCTGAGTCAACCTTGAGCCAGTGAGAATTGAACTGCTGAACTGCAGGCAGCTGACAGGCAGCAGAAGTAGCCTGCAGTACTGCATTTTAACCACCGTACCACCACGGCTGAAGAAGCCTAGCTAAGGATCAAGACTGTCTCATTAGTTCACAAAGGTAAACCTAATATACAGTGCAGGTAATTCCCATTTATAGCATACTTAGAATAATGTTTATTGGAGACCTGACTAAAAGACAAAGTCTATGTTGGAGGAAATCCAAATAAGTTACATTTGTGTGCTTTAGAGTAACCGCATAGGGTAAATTATTAAGATAATAAATATGTATGTTTAGCTTTATTCTATATATTAATAGATGTTGATTGATATAAAAATTGTAAGTAATTAAGAAAAAAAGATTTTAACCTGAATTCATAAGCTTCCAGAGTTGATCGACCAAAGCTTCATTGCATAAAGGAGATTCCATATTCTTGGTAAATGGTGGATTCTTTGTCAACATGTTTAATATTTTATGTCTGAAAGAAGACAAAAGCAACTTTTAATCCATATAAATTCTAATTTGCAGGTTTCTATTCTTATACTTTCTCAAATTTTGGAGAAAGTTCTTAACTTTAATATTATAGGGTCAAACTCATTAATTTGCGTTCACAAAGCTTAGGAAATCACTTTCTGTAAATTTGCCTAAACTTCTAAAAAATAATAATGAAAAAACCAATAGAGAAAAGAAACTAAATTGTTCAAAGGTTGTCATTATTCAGGTCATCACTCCTGAATTATCTCTCTAATTTAAAATCAATAGGCAAAACATCAAATAAATGTATAATTTATAATCTTTGTTTGCCATTACAAACCAGAAACCAAATAATATTTTCTTTAGTACCCACATAGAATGAACCCACATACTCTGTGCAAAATACACTGCGAGTTGTGTGAATTTAAAGGAGAAAAATTATAGAAAAAAAAAAAACTAAAGATGGATTTTCCCTCAAAAAAATAAAGGTTTGCCATGCTATGTTTCTCAAACTAGTTGAATATGGGCAGTTACTAGGAAAAGCATAAGAAACTTAATATTTTCTCATCAGTTTTAGGTTTTCACTTAAAACAATTCTTATTTATCCTCAAAATAGAAAAGGGCTGCCCTCTTGCTTAGTAATATATGATTTCAAACTGAAACTGATAATCCAAATTTATTGACCCAAGCAGTAACAATCTGAATACAGATAGTCCTCGACTTACGACCACAATTGAGCCCCAAATTTCTGTTGCTAAGTGAGACAGTTGTTAAGTGAGTTTTGCCCCATGTTATGACCTTTCTTGCCACATTTGTTAAGTGAATCACTGCAGGTATTAAATTAGCAACGTGGTTGTTAAGTGAATCTGCCTTCCCCATTGATTTTGCTTGTCAGAAAATTTATTTATTTATTCATTCATTTATTCATTTATTTATTTATTCATTCATTTATTTATTTATTTATTTTTTTATTCGTTCGACTTATATGCCGCCCTTCTCCAGAGACTCAGGGCAGCTTACAATGTGTTAAGCAATAGTCTTCATACTTTTATATATACCTGCTTAGTAGGGCTTTCGCCCCCCCCCCAAGCGGTGTTCTTTTTATACAGAGTCAGCTTATTGCCCCCACAATCCGGGTCCTCATTTTACCTACCGCGGAAGGATGGAAGGCTGAGTCAACCTTGAGCCTGGTGAGATTTGAACTTGCAGCAATTGCAGGCAGCTGGCAGCTAAGTGCTACTTAACAGCACTTTAGTTCACTGCGCCACCAAGTTGCAAAAGGGGATCACATGATCCCAGGACACTGCAACTGTCATAAATACGAGTCAATTGATGGGTGTCTGAATTTTTGATCATGTGACCATAGGAATGCTGCAATGGTCATAAATGTGAAAAACAATCATACGTCACTTTTTTCCAGTGCTGTTGTAACTTCGAATAGTCACTAAATGAACTGCTGTAAGTTATAAGGAATACCTGTACTATGGCTCCGTTCCATTCACACAACATGTGTGAATATGCTGTGTTTTCCAGAAAATACGATCTACCCCGAAAGTAAGTCCTAGCTTGATTTTTACATGTGTGCCCAATATAAGCCCTGCCACCAAAATAAGCCCTAATTAAGACCCTGCCCACTCTGGGGTGCAGGGGGAGTTGCAAGCTGCATGGGTATAAATTAAGGTGGGTGGGTAGAGCTGCCATACTTACCAGGCCTTGCATACCCCGACACCTACCTTGCTAGCCCACTTCTTCTGTGGCCGCTTGCCGCCGCTTCTGCGCGTCACCCCCGGCCTCACTTTCACTTGTCAGAGGACTTCCAGAAAGGCCTCTGCAGCTGAGAAACAGCCTCCGGACTGATGAGTGTGGCGCCCTCAGCTTCGTTTCACCATCAGAGGCCCTTCCAGAAAGCCCTCTGCAGCTGATAAAAGAGTTCTGGATCGATCCAGAGCTCTGTTATCAGCTGCAGAGGCTTTTCCTTCTGGGAAGGAAGAAACAGAATGGCAAAAGCCAGGGCGATGCACGCGTCAATCTGGACCTCGTTTCTTGGCTGCAGAGGCCTTTCTGGAAGGGCCTTTAATGGCGAAACGAGGTCGGGGGAGCACCGGATATGTCAATCTGGAGCCCATTTCCCAGCCTCAGAGGCCTTTCCAGAAGGCCTCTGACAGCAAAAGGGAGGCCGGGGGTGATGCACACAAGCAGCAACAAGCGGCTGCAGAAGAAGTAGGCCAGCAGCAGGCTTCTGCTGGGCAGGACTGTTGGTGCCGCTGCTACAAGGTGAGTCAGTGGAAGACCCCACCTCTCCCTGAAAATAAGACCTGGTGCCTTTTTTGGTGAAAAGAAAATATAAGACTGGGTCTTATTTTCGGGAAAACAAGGTAGCTTCGCATAAGACATAGAGCCTTGCTTCGTACAAACTGATCAATATAATTTAATCTGGCATGTTGTATGAATTTAGTCATGACTCAAAGATAATTCCCATGTCCTGAGAAACTAAGATGCCTTGCAAATCTTCACTGCTGAAAAATGGGATTATGGCTAACAGAACCCAAGAAAGGGAAACATAGCAGTACAATATATTTTCTAAATAAATAAATAAATAAATAAAGGCAAAATCATTTGAGATATATAAATCGAAACTATATTCTTTTAAGCAAGTGGTTTTTAAATGGATTACTGGAAAAAGCAATTTTACATTTAGGGTATTATATATATATAAAATAAACTGAAATACTGCAATGTTGCAAAAAAAAGGGGGGGGCGGCTAACCTGACATAGGGCACTGGATCATTTTGGACCATGTTTAGCAGCCACTGCAGTTCCTCGTAACTTCGGTCAACTATAAGGATAAAAATATGTCCTGTTAATCAAGATGGTTGATCTCACTCATCAGAAGAAATTAGAAAAACATTCTTGGGGAAGAGGAAAGCAGCTTACAAATGTATTTATTTTTTTTACAAACTTTGAGAACAGGCATTATGCTGATGACAGCCAGCAAATGACAGAGAAGCTGCATTTTTCCAACTTACTATAGTCGTGCTTACAAGTTTGAGAACCTTTTGAATGTTCAATATTTCTGCACATATGTAGTCTAAAATGTGGTTACGAAACAAATGTGATGTTCCAGACTCATTTGTATAATTGGGTTCTCTTTATCTAGTTTTGGGACTTATGTGGAGAACAGATCATGTTCTAGACCAGTGGTCCCCAACCTTTTTGGCCACCAGGGACCGGTTCCCTGGAGAAAGTTTTTTTCCCGTGGACCGGAGGGAGTGTGGTTTTGTCTGCTGGCTGCATACTGTAGATGGGGCTTCGCTTGTTTGTGTGGCCCAGTTGCTAGTATGCCGTGGACTGGTGCCAGTCAACAGACTGGGGATTGGGGACCCCTGTTCTAGATCATATTTATGGAGAAAGACTGAAAATTCAAGAGTTCACAAATGTCTATGGAAATTCTCGGTCATCCAGGTCATGGTTGTCCCAAAGGTGCTTTTTTCAAGAGGCAACTCGTGTTTCTTTGAAGACGTTTTGCTTCTCAACCAAGAAGCTTTTTCAGCTCTGACTTGATTCTCCTCATTCCCCACCATCCAGTCAGAGCTGAAGAAGCTTCTTGGTTGAGAAGCGAAACGTCTTCAAAGAAAAAACAAGGAAGTCCAGTTGCCTCTTGAAAAAAGCACCTTTGGGACAAGAGTTTACAAACTTTTAAGCACCACTGTGTGCCATTGTTTGGCAGGTTGGGAAGAACTTCATCGATCTAGGAATATTGGCAGAAACATTTAAGTTACAGACAAGGCTGTTGTTGTCACATCCATAACAGCAGAGAAATCTATAAAATTGCAGGAAGAGGTTATTTTCTCCATAGGCTGCCTGATTAACCTAGGGAACAGGATAAAAGAGACATCCTTCCTTGAACATAATGGGACTGTAGAGAGTCACAAAATTCCTGAAGGATTGATGGGCTGCCTCTGTGCTCTAAAATATGATAGGTTGTCAAAAGATTATGAAAGAAAACTGGGAGCTGCTTTTGTTAAAACACACACACACACACACACAAAACCACATTATCCTCCCCACCTTTTGTATAGTCAACAACCGCCTCCAAAGCTGCGATTCGAATATCTACAAAATGGCCATATTCTGCATAAGATTTAAAGACAGCAGGGTCGCTTGGAACATGCCCATTCTTCTGCAGGATCCGAACTGCATTTAAACAGCTGTGAAGGAAAAATATGGGGGTGGGGTGGGGTGGCGAGAGAAAACTACTGTAAAATCCAAATTTATAGCCACTGGAAATAAATAAATACACAAAGACATATTTTGGCCTGATCAAAACAAACTGAAGAGTATCATAATTTCTGAACTATGGAAAATTCATTGTAGTTTACAATGTCCTCAGTTTACAATGGCAGTCGGTACCGGAATTTTTGTCGCTAAGCGGCATGTTAATAAAGCACAACTACATTGCTTAGCTTAGAGCAGTGGTAGTATTCAACCGGTTCTATCCGGTTCGTGCGAACCGGTAGCGGCGGCTGTGGGAGGCTCCGCCCACCTGCCCGGATGTAATCACATCCCATTTATCCACGTTTTTGATGCTCTGCGTATGCACGGAAGGCCCTGCGCATACATAGAGGTGGAAGAGGTGAGCATGCACGCTCACATTTGCGAACCGGTAGCGAAGGTAAATGAATACCACTCTTGCTTAGCGGTGGCAACACCTGGAGTCCTGGTTGTTGTCATTAACCAAATCCCACAATCATTAGGCGAGGCAGCTTTCTGCCGGCTTCCTACAATCAAAGTCAGTGGGGAAACTGTCAGGAAGTTGCAAGTTCCAGGCTAGCAGGGAAGTAAGTGGTTGCTGCCAAGTGGCGAGGGAGCAAGGGGATATTCAGAAGTGGAGGACTGTGCACAGGAGTGCAGGGGAGGGTGTGAGAAGATGCATAAAAGACATGGCACAAGTCAGAGTATGAAAGGCAGGGTGGGGCTCAAGGGCATAAGGAGGCGAACAAGAGATGTGGAATGAATTGGGTGTGCACAAGAAGTGCAGGATATGACATGTGTGCGAGGAGATGTGCAAGAGGCATGGCATGGGTTGGGTGCATGCAGGGGTGTGTATGAAAGGCCAGTGTAGTATGAGTGCAAGAGACTGGGGGAGAAATGCCCGGATGGGGGAAATTTATCCCAGCAACTTTCAATCTACCTTCCTTTTTGACTTTCTGGGGAAGCTAGCAGGAAAGGTTGCAAACAGTAATCAAATCATCAGGGAGGCTAAAACTGATCATAAGTGTAATCTGTCAATCACCCAGATCCCAATCACATGATCACGGGGGTGCTGGTATAGCCAGAACTCCGAGGGCCAATCATAACCAACATTCGTTCAGCGCTATCGTAACTTCAAAAAGTTGCGGAGTGGCCATAGGTCGATGACTACCTACAATTAATTCTTCAAGTTGTATCTAGTATAATCTTATAGAAGTGTGATATTAATAAAAAGACTTCTGAAACTTATTAAGAAACATAAAAGCAATTTAATATTTTCACTGTGTTATCCAATGCCACATAGACTCATTTATAGTATGAAAAACCTTGTAAACAAATTATGGAAATAACCCTGTATCAAGAATCTTAGCTCCTGTGGCTTCTAATTTTTCTCTTTTCTCTTTGTTTCCCCATGCACGATATTCCCCTCCTGATCTACGCTTGTCAAGAGACTGTTCTGGACAAATGGCCTGGACTGAAACGTGTTTTACAACTGTACAAACCTCTACTCAAAACACCCTTAACTGACTGTCATAAATTGTAACCTTTCGCTTCTATCACAGCTTATGTAGAAAATAATGTCAAAGAACTACAGTAGAAATGTTTTTAATAATGCTTATTGGTTGTTTTTCTCAAGACAGTTTTTTTCCCCCTGAAAAAAAAAAAATTCAGTCACCTATTAAATCTCTGCTTTGTCTCTTGTACATTTACCGATAAAAATCAGAACGTTCTTATAAGTGCCTGGGTACAAGATCTGAGTGACTGAATCAAGATGAACTGCCCAGCAGAACAAAGTTGAGGGGAGAAGGAAGAATGGAATTCATCTAACTTTCTTTCAGACTTAGATTTTCAGAAAATCATAATATTTCTGTATCATACCTGACTGTAATTGTGTGTCTGTAACTGGGTAGCAGTTTTTCCATGTTTAAGAATCGGGTGATTTCTTCAAGAATAAGGCGCACATCAGGATTTAAATTGTCCAAAGTCCGGGCTTCATTGTTCACACTGACTGCAGGAGTTACAGAGTTTGCTAGCGCATCAATCAGTTCCGCACGGTAATAGTTGTCTGAAAACTAAAAGTCAAAGAGTGAAATTTATTAAGATGCAGTGCAGAGCATTACAAAGAAAAGCATCTGCCGGATACATTCCATTAAACTGGCTGCTCTAATCAAGGAAACGAACCATCAGCACAGATAAACCCCAATGTCCAAATCGGATTTATGCACAAAGAAACTGCTTGCGGAGCTGAACCCAAAGAACTTACTTATTTGTTTTATACCCCATATCCCTGCAATTGGCTGACACTAAAAATGCATGCAATAAAAAGTCGCAACAATTTTATGCCAACAATAAATTGCAATAGTAACACTATTCAATAAAATGCAATAGTAATACTAGATCACTTGAACTAGCAGTTACAAAGATAAAGCAAACCCCAAAGCTTTACAAATAGGAAAGGCATCAACTAAAGAATATAAAAAAGGAACCTTCCCCAAAAGAACATTCAATAGGTTTCACACATTGCTTATACAAGCATATGCCTACCATCTTTTCAAACTTCTCCAGAGAACTCTTTTACCTGGACAGTGCAGATCCTGTTTAAATTGTGAACCAGTCCTGAAGCGTCCCCACCCCTAAATAATTTGACTAAAGATGTGGGCACCCCTCCTTATTTTCTCTGTCTTGTATTTGCAACTTATTGTACTCTTCCTTATTGTGTTCATACCTTTGGCAATGCTCTGCAACATACACAAATACCAGGAACTTTCCTAATAACTCCTTCCATTCTTTAAACAACCAAACATTCCATTGCTTTCAATCCTGAATCTAGTCCCCAATTTAAATTCTTGAAGTTATTTAAATATCCTTGACTTTGGCCACCAAGTGCCAAAATCAAGGATATTTTTAGCCATGGAACCCAGTGTGGAAACTTCCTAATGTGTAAATCTAAGAATCAGGTGTTTTGGATCTCAAATCCCTTACTAGTTTTCTTTATCATCTACTTGTCCTGTCTTTGTGTCTAGACCAGAGGTCTTCAAACTTGGCAGCTTTAAGACTTGTGGACTTCAACTCTGAAGTCCACAAGTCTTAAAGCTGCCAAGTTTGAAGACCTCTGGTCTAGACTTTGATTCCAGACTCGGAATCTAGGAAAAACTTTTGCGTTTGTCATTTTTTTCCAATTGAGGTACACCTCAAGTGTGCAAACTTCAAATGCCAGGAATGGCTGGCTGGCTAAAGTAATTTGTGAATTGTTGTACATACCACTTGGACGGTGCGGTAACTGAAAAGGACTGGGAGACCAATAAAGGAGAGTATTTACAGCTCAGGATTGAAATGAGAGGTTCTCTCTGAGTTCAGTTGTTTTCATTGCAGATGTTTCATTATCCAAACTAGGTAACATCATCAGTGCTAGTCAATGCACTGCTAATCTGTGCATAATCACCAAAGACCTCTCACGATTGGACGAGTCTCTCCATGCTAAGTGCCATTTCTTTAATCAGAATATTTTGCCCCAGGATTCCTAAGGCTTGCAATCTAATTGTAATTTGGACTGCTTAGCAGTTGCAGCCCTACCTAAAGCAGGAGGATATCACATAGGTAACTCACAGTCTACTTGGTTGGGTTAGTGGAACACATAATGAAGAGCCACTTTTAAAGAATACTCAGCAAGGGAACTGTTAAGTGGCACTAGGCACCACGAGCACATTACCACTTGTGCTATGGGCCCTGCACTGGATGCCAATTCAAAGAGTTATTGGCCTTACTTCCTGATTGTTCATTGATACTTGGAAATTATAGGGCCATTTATGACTCTTTAAACTCTGAATTTATTTCCCTTCCTAGAGGTTTCTGTCTCATTTTCTTGAACCACAACATTCCATCTACCCCATGCATCGCACACCTGTGCAAAAGATCCTGTTGTTCCTGCATTCAACATTATGTGTATATAAAATCTGTGTGTATCTGTGCATATATTCCACTGTAAATAACTATCTCTTCCAATCAAATTCTGCCTATTTTGTTTTTCATCCTGAAAGGAGGTGAGGGACATCCCCAACCTATGCAAGATGAAGGGAATGAGGAAAAAAAACGGCCCTTCTTGATGGTAGCCTCCACATTATGAAGCAACTTTATCCTTTGCCCCCCCCCCCAACCCCCCATTCTACTAGACTTTTGTCAAACAGTTAAGATAAGCTTGGTCGCTAATGGGAGTTATGAACTGCATTTCTGTCATGATCTATTTTTATGACTTTGTGTTTTATTTACTGCATTTTTATTTGTTGATGCCTGGGAATAGTTTTGATATACAGTGAATAAGAGTTATATGCATTTTTCCATAAATAAATAGGTCATGGTCCCTTATATGTTCCATAAAAATAAACATTCATCTGCCTTGTACTTGTCCTGTAACATAAAATCAATAGAGTCATGAGGTAAAAAAAAAAAGTCTGTTAATTTAAGCAACTTCCTACCTTGTTTTTTCTGTTGTCATTGTACTTGATCAGGTCTAAAATGAACATTAAAACCTCTTTAGGACACAGATTGTGAACATCTCTCAGCAAGGCCATTGCAACTGGCATTGTCTGTGGGGAAAATAACAAGTAATTGTTTCAGTTCAAAGTTTAGTTAAATCATAAGATTGTACAACTTCATTCTGCCTTCCACATGGTATTCTCTATTCAATTTCACTCCCAAATAGTAAGATTAGCATCATACAAAATCCCCAAATAAAATTACTCCTTTGGCTCATAGTCACCATTTTGAAGAAGCAGAGGTGTGAGACTACATTGAAAAATTGGTTTTCGGGATCAGAGCAGATTCTTCCTTGAGTACACTATTTACCAATAGTGGCCAGGCAGATGGATTGCTATCTCCTGATAAACAAAATATTTTCGGAAACGGAAGTTTTGTATACCTATTATGGCTTTTTTCTGGTTTTTGTTCAATTGTACAGTGGCTATCGCTAAATGAAATGTATTAAGTAAATTGTACATGGTACAAATATAGCAATATATTCCATCCCTACTTCCCAGTTGATTAACAGCAGGAAATGATAAAGACCACTAACCATGCAATTAAACTGCTGTGAGAATATACCAAATTAGCCAAGCACAAAAAGATTGGATATAAACCACAGACAAGTTGTCCAAACATATCTAATTAAATTTATTTCTGCTTATCTTTGGGCAGACAATTTAATAAATCAATAATTACCATTTTTCTGAAGGATATTTTGCTTTACATTGCAAAGAAATGCTACCTCTTATGATAACAAATGTATCAAATAACAGTAATTGCTTTTATTTTTCCTCATATTATTCAAATCTACTCTTGAACCAAACTCTACAGTGGGAAGCTGCTGTATTTAGAAAATCAAGTAAGATGATAAATTGCTTTTTTTTTTGTACCTTTTGAAGAAAGTAGCTCTGAAAGTTCATGAAGTTATTGGTTTTCACAATATTTGGACAACTTTTACAACAGAACATTCGAGTGAAGAGAGACTTCATGGCTGGTGGTCCTGTCCATGTACTCACCATGAAATTTGCAATCTGTATAATTAGGAGAGAGAAAAAAGAAGCCACATTACTAACAACGTTGCAAAGCTTGGTCTATTGCTACCTCTGAGTGCCAACTTCTCTTTTCATCATATTTTATTTCCAGCTTGTGGGAAAAAGAAAAAAAAAGAGGTTTCTGTAAATGAATATTCTTTATTGTTTAAAGGGTATATCCTTTCAATTAGCATTTTTCATATCTTCCCACTCTCATATTTGCCTGCTAAATAATTCATATGTATCTGACATGGAATCTGACATGAACATGAGGGGCAGGGAAGGGGGAGAGGTTGGGCCATAAGCTAAAGCACTGATGTCACAAAGGTGCTTTTTCAAGAGGCAACTGGACTTTCTGGTTTTTCTTTGAAGACGTTTAGTTTCTCATCCAAGAAGCTTCTTCAGCTCTGACTTCCAGCCATAGCTGAAGAAGCTTCCTGGATGAGAAGCGAAAGATCTTCAAAGAAAAACCAGAAAGTCCAATTGCCTCTTGAAAAAGCACCGTTGGGACAACCATGACCTGGATGACTGAGAATCTCCATTTACCAGAGGTCTTCAAACTTGGCAGCTTTCAGACTTGTGGACTTCAATTCCCAGAATTCTCCATAGCTATGCTATGCTGGCTGGAGAATTCTGGGAGTTGAAGTCCACAAGTCCACAAGTCTTAAAGCTGCCAAGTTTGAAGACCTCTGCCATAGACGTAAAGCACTGATGCATGCAAAAGATTTTGCATTTTGCAATCACCAAGAATGTAGTAGTCTCAAAGATGCTTCTTTCAAAAGGCAACTGGACTGTTTTTTGTCCTTGAGGAGGAAAAAGAAGTTTCGCTTCTCATCCAAGAAGCTTCATCGGTTTTGGCAGGATGGTTGGGGGCTATGGAGGGATTAGTTCTGACAGGATTGGGGGTGGGGGGTTTGACAGAGCTAATCCCTCCATAGCCCCCTCCATCCTGCCAGAAACAATGAAGCTTCTTGGATGAGATGAGAAACGTCTTCTTCTTCCTCAAGGAAAAATACAGTCCAGTTGCCTTTTGAAAAAGCACCTTTGAGACAACTATGACCTGGATGACTGAGAATGTGCACAGCCAAGAATGAAGCAGCTCAAAATTTATCCCAAATAATATGGTGTGACCCAGCAAAAAATATAAATATAAATCTCTCTCTCTCTTGTCCATCCATCCATCCATCCATCCATCCATCCATCCATCCATCCATCTATCTCAACACATGGCTAGCAGCTTCTTTGTCATTTCAAATATTGTCACTGAGTAATCCTTGGGGTTTGAACATAATTTGTAAACCAAATCTATAAATACTACCTAAAGCTACCTAAAGCATGGATAGTTTCTCCCCCCTCTGTGGGTAGTCTTCAACTTACAATCATTCATTTAGTGACTGTTCAAAGTTACAATGGCACTGAAAAAAGTGATTTATGACCATTTTTCACACTTAACGACTGTTGCAGCATCCCTATAGTCACGTGGTCAAAATCTTGGCAACTGGCATGTATTTATGATGATTGCAGTGCCCCGGGGTCTTGTGATCAGCTTTTGCGATCTTCTCACAAGCAAAATTAATGGGGAAGCCAGATTCACTTAACAAGCATGTTATTAAATTAACAATTGCAGTGATTCAATTAACGACTATGGCAAGATGGGCTCCATTGTGGTCATAAGGCGAGGACTGCCTGTAATGTAAATACATTATAACCTCAGTCAATACTTTAGTCAAGGGGAGAGTTTCTACCTGTGGATCATGTGTCACTTATTTCCCACAATCAATATCTGGATATAATTATTTTCCTTCCATCTATGTTACAGTAATATGCCCTCCCCACTTTACAAAAGCCACATATTCAATCTTGAATATGAAAAGAGTATCAAAAAAAGCTAGTCATGGAAGACGCATCAGCATTACTGATTTCCTCAGCGTATCCTGCCAATAACCTCAATGAAAATTTCAACCATGCCTCTGCCACCCGCAGAGTACAAGATCACCCACGGAGAAAGACAATGCGGAATCCAGAATCCTTCCAGTTCCAGCTGGAAACAGGCATGGCAGTAAAGCATATTTAACAGCTGCTCTATTTGCCCCACATTCTGAACCAGGACAACAATTTTCAGGGCTAGAAAACAACTGAACCCTACTCTATTTGTGAAAACAGTTCCGATCGCAAAAGGATGCTTTTCTTTAAGCAAAACCTCACCAAAAAAGTTAGCAAAATAGGCCTCTTTTACCTAATGACTAGACAGAGGTTACACCCAGACAGTTGTGTTAAAGTAACTTCCTCCAACTGGTCAGTCGGCAGGAAAGTATGCCAGGATAAACTGTTGATTGTTATTGTACTAGAGGTGAAATCCAGCTGGATCTATCGGGCTCGTGCAAACCGGTAGCACTGGCGGCAGGAGGCTCTGCCCACTTGCCGGGACGTCACTACGTCCCGTTTTTGACCCTCTTTGCATGTGCTATGCTCGCGCACGTGCGCTCCCATTCCTGAACCAGTAGCGAAGGTAAATGGATTTCACCACTGTATTCTACCCTAGTAGCACATCAGATAGCGGTGCTGTCCTTTGTGTTTTAACGCCAGTCAAAAGATGGATGGATTCCCCCTGGCTTTGCTTCCTTTCCAACTAAGAATCGCTCACCATTGGCAAAATTTATTACAGGTAGTCCTCGACTTACAACAGTTCACTTAGTGACCGTTCGAACTAACAACGGCACTGAAAAAAGTGAGTTATGACCATTTTTCATACTTATGACCGTTGCAGCATCCCCCCATGGTCGCGTGATTCACATTCGGGTGCTTAACAACTGACTCACATTTATGACCGTTGCGGTGTCCCAGGGACATGTGATCCCCTTTTGAAGCTTTCCGATACGCAAAGTCAACAGGGAAGACAGATTCACTTAACAACCGTGTTACTAATTTAACAACTGCAGTGATTCACTTAACAAATGTGGCAAGAAAAGTTGCAAAATGGGGCAAAACTTACTTAACAAATTTCTCACTTAGCAACATAAATTTCTGGCTCAATTGTGGTTGTTACCTGTACTGAATTATCTCTTTTAGCTATATGATGGAGCTTTAATGCTTCTAAAACAATACCAATCCATGTCTCTATATATGAATGAGTATGGGGCAAAGTTAAAGCAATTAGTGAGCTCCATTTTGGATGACAATACAAGGCTATGGCAGTGCGGCTATGGGTGCTGTGATTAGTAGCCCATGGAGCAGGCAAGAATGATACCCAGAGATGTCTCCAGGGAGGAGAGTCAAAAATGTGAAGAACGCAGCCAGGAGATTTTGGCCGCCATCTTGATTTTGTTTTACTCCTGTGAATATCCGTGATAGCACTGCTTCTCAAAGAAAAAATAAAAATAATGGAGCCCAACATTTCTGTTGTTAAGTGAAACAGTTGTTAAGTGACTTTTGCCCCATTTTTCCCCACAGTTGTTAAGTTTCTAACACGGTTGTTAAGTGAATCTAGCTTTCCCATTGACTTTGCTTGTCATAAAGCGGATCACATGACCCCTGGACACTGCAACCGTCATAAATACATGCCAGTTGCCGAGCGCCAAAATTTTGATCATGTGACCATGAGGATGCTGCAACAGTCGTAAGTGTGAAAATGGTTATACGCTAACCATTTTAAGTATCATTGTAACGTCACATGGCCACTAAACCAATGGTTGTTAAGAGTAGCCAATGATTCCAAAAAAGTTAATGCCAAAGGAACTTGTTATCAGAGGCTTCGTATGAATGAGGTACAGAATATTATAGAAATATGATACTACAGAATTAAATAAAAATGCAGGCTTGGATACTTCATATTCTCCTCCCACTTATGACTGTATGACTGTAACCTTGTTGCTGGTATCCTTAAGATTTATATTGACTGTTTCCCTATGACTATCATTAAGTGTTGTACCTTATGATTCTTGACGAATGTATCTTTTCTTTTATGTACATCGAGAGGGTAAGCACCAAGACAAATTCCTTTTGTGTGTCCAATCACACTTGGCCAATAAAGAATTCTGTTCTCTATTCTCTTCACCTTTGCTCCAATTTCAGTTAACCAGTGGGCACCCTATATATACTCAAGCCATAATGGGGGTACTTTTTAAACTAAGTATTTTTTATTTTTTAAAAAGCTTTAAAAATTAAGAATAGATGATCACTTGCATAACGATGCAGGAAAATATATAATTTTTCTCTAATTCTCTATTTCACAAGAGCTGGATATTTCTTTTATTTTGACAGTGAGTTGATGCCATCTAGTGGTATTTGAATACAACAGTACTCAGGGACCTTACATGAAACTCTGATCTATGTATGGTTTTCAAAATAATGACAGATGAATAAAAAAAAAATTTCCTCGTTTTCTGCAGCTGCATCACACCTCCCCTTTAGCAGTTTGCTCAGACTTAAAAGAACCTGCATTAGTATCTGACAGAACCAGGTGGCTACTTCTTACCTTTGCAAGACAGAAGCAAGCCATTATCCTCACTCGGTAGAAGCACTGCTCTTGTTCGAGAATATCAGTCAGCGCAAGCCGGGATGCCGGGGTGGGGAACTTCTGAAGAGCCAAAATGGATTCCTCTTGTGCAACCACATCTCTCTCGTAGCGCAATTGGTATTGCCACATGAAGTCTGCCTGCTCAAATTCTACCTTCCTCAAAACAGACATATCTGGATCTATTCTTATCCATAGTAAAGGGGAATCGGCACTGGAAAAAGAGGATCAAAACTTAGGTCAGGGCAGCAAACTGATTGGATAACATCATTTTTTTCCTCTCGATTGTGGCATCTCTGATATTTTCAGCATAAAAATTGGTAGCCCATTCAGGATAGTGAGTTCTGTGCTTAATAAATCTTTACCTGGAACGCAGTTTTTAGTGCAAAAAACATTGCAACTCTACAATCGATACACTTGAAAATAATCTCAAGCAAATGTAGCAGAAAAAATCTATATTGTCTCACTCCAGTTCCTATTGAATGTATTATATGGCGCCAAATTTTTCCAGGGGTGGGCTGCTGGGGGTTCGCAGGGGTTTGGGAGAACCTCTAACTAAGATTCTGTGCAGTTTGGAGAACCCCCAAATCTCACTCCTGGCTGGCCCCACCCACCCTGCCCCGCCCTTTCCAAGAGTCCCCACACAGCCTGTTTTGGATGCAGGTAACTGCAGGGCATGTGTGAAGGCTCGGGGAGGGCGAAAAACGGGCCTACCGGAAGTTTGGGAAGGCTGGAAATGGGCCCGTTTCTGGCCTCCAGAGGACCTCCGGAGCCTGGGGAGGCTGTTTTTGACCTCCTGGAGGCTCAAGGAAAGCCTCCAGAGCCTGTAGAGGGAATACCCCCCCCCCCGTGGTGCAGGAGGCTGACTAGGCCATGCCCACCATGGCCATGCCCACCAAGCAACCGGGTAGAGAACCCCTTGCTAAAATTTTTGAAGCCCACACCTGAATTTCTCCAATGTGAGCTCTCTGGAGAGTAACAAAGAAACAACTCATTCTGGTAGCATAATATAAACTAAGTCACAACTTCATATACAAATTTTGGGGCTGTCATAATTCAATTATACAATATTAGGATTTGGCAACTGTGGAACAGCTCATGACTTCCACATTTTTCCTCCTCTCTCTCAGGCTTTTTTCTTTATATACTGGTTTTCTAGTACCTACTGATTGTCATGACATTGAAACTAACAAGGTACAATTTGACTCTAACATTTAAATCATGCTTTACAAATCCACTTAAAATGCTGTTTAGAGTTTAAGCTTGCTAATTCTACGGTTATACAAAATATAGTTAATAAAAACTAAGATCATGCACAACACTAAACTGTGATTTAAAAAATATTACTGAGCAATTTCTCTCCCTCTCTGCCAAACAATACTTTTAAGGGTATTAATTTTATAAAATAGGAAAGAGTATAAATTTAATATATTTCACATGGTTGCTTCAACCTCTTTATACTCCAAGTAAGAAAGAATGCAGTAATAGGCCTGTTCCCTGCCTCTTAGGTTATTATATGAAGATGTTTGGGGAGGTTATTTCATGCCACATAACAAAATTCAACAGAGTTCCTAGACATTTTAAACACCTCAATTTCTTATGTAAGCATTGTTATAAAATAGTTCCTGACCCTCCAAACCAGGGTGGATAAAAATCGATGGTTTAAAAAAAAAAAAATCAAAAAAATCAGATTTTTAAAAAATTAAATCAGATTTTTTTTTATTTTTATCTAATTTATTTTAATAAAATGCTTTTGGAGTAAAAATCTATCTAAAGGTAGTTTTCTATTTAAGATACATTCATAATTTAGTTTATTCAGCATGAAATGGAGCTTAGTTATGTCGCATGAGGCTGTATATTCTGCAATATTTACATTTTTTGGTAAACTCTTTCAATGAATCCAAGCTCTGCAAGCTGAGATAACATGCACTGCATTGATGCATTCACACAATTTCACAATAACCATGAGATAAATCATAAAACAAAGTTCAGGAATATTCCTTTATCCTGCAAGGATTTATGCAAATCTATGCATAGATTTGCATAGTTTTGCAAATCTATGTACACCACAACCTGTATGATTGTTTGAAGAGAAATGCATCAGTACCGCCAGGCTCTAAGTATGAGGAGGAAGGGCAAGCAGTAAAAATGAAAGTGAAATCTTCTAAGCAGCTTATAAATATTAAAGAACATTTCAGATCCATCATCTAGCACAGTGATGGCTAACCTTTTTGCCATCGCGTGCCAGGAGAGGGGGGGGCGGGGGGGTTGCGTATGCACGTGCCCACGCGCATGCGCACGCAACCCCACCCACCCCTGCTCCTGGCACATGATGGCCTGGTAGGCCCATTTTTCTTTCTTACCTGGCTCCAGATCCTTTCTATGAATCTGGGAAGGGCGAAAACAGCCTTTCCCACGCCCTTGGAGGCCCTACGGTGGCTGAAAGGGCCCATTTCCCAACTCTCGGTGGGACAGGAAGTGATGTTTTTTGCTGTCCCCAGCCTCCAGAACCTCTCTAGGAGTCTCTAGGAGCCTCTCTAGGTGTCTGTAGGAGCCTCTGGAGGCTGGGACAGAAAAAAACGTCACTTCCTGACCCACCGGGAGTTGGGAAATGGGCCCTTTCAGCCTCCATAGGGCCTCCGAGGGAGTGGGAAAGGCTGTTTTCGCCCTTCCCAGATCCATAGAAAAGATCTGGAGCCAGGTAAGAAAGAAAAACGGGCCTTCTCCCCCCCCCGCCCAGGCCCTCCAGAGGCAGGAAACAACCTGTTTCCCTACTTCTGGTGGGCCCAGAAGGCCCGAAAATCAGCTGTCCGGCTTGCGCATGCGCCCCAGAGCCTTTACTCTCTGAACACTCCCTTCGATTCAGAGGTGTCAGAATGCACAACTGTAGAAAGGAAAAGTCCCTGCACAAGTTATTAGTACTTGGATCAATATTCTATTATATATTTGAAAATGCTGCATGGAGAAGATTTTCAAATACTCCGTGCCTTTCATAAGTTTACTTACTCCATGGCAGAAAGATCCATGTCCACTTCCTCTCCATTCATCAATGGGATTTTTTTCTTCTTATTGCTGCATAAAAACCAGCAAGAGATGCATAGTAAAATCATATTTTTGTCTTTTTCTTTTGTTAAAAAAAAAAGAGAGAGAGAGTAATTCATGGCTACACAAAGGAAAGAGTAGCTTATGATTAGGTTGTCAATCAAACTGGGCGTTCTGACATATTTTTGCTGATTCTTATTTCTGTGGCAATTGTTTATTTTTTTCTCCCACCTACTTCCTTGTATAGTTGCCTTTTTTTTTTTTTTGGCAATAGCTTTAATTGGGCTGCATTTAGTTCGTACTGTCTGGATATCCAGAATGCTGTTTCATAACCTTTTGGTCTCCGAAAGGGAGACAGAAGTGCATATTAGTGACCAACACCTTCTTACAACTATGATTCTTTGACTTGTTAAGAGTAGCTGAGTGGAGTGTATTTATCGTGCTGAAACAATGTCAGAAGACCCAGATCAAACTGGAGACGTCAATGCTGTGTTAACCACTTTTTGCAAAACGTTAACGTTTGTATTCCTTGTGTGAAGACTAGTTTTTTTCATATTGCCATGTTGATACTGGACAATGCAGCATCGCTACAGTTTTGGGACTTTTGATAAAACATATCTAATAATAATAACAAAATCATTAAAAACAAACTTACAGTAGTCACTTCAGATAGGCATTTTATAAGGAAATTCCATAGATGGTAAAAGTCCTACCGTCTGCTCTTTGAATGACAGGGTATATCGTGTTTGAGGCTGTTTTCTTCTATTTGAAGTGTGTGGTTGAAAGATCCATCAAGCTCCTGCACTGTCACTTTAAGTGGACCCTTGAAAAAGATGCATCGTTATCAAGTACCAGCAGTCATAATGATTTATAACAGCCTGAGTTGCATTTCCACTGATACCCTCCTCACCTTCACAGAGGAGGCTGAAGAAACTGACTCGGTCATTGTCACTTAAGCGTGCTTTAAAGATAAGCATAGATTTGAACTTGAACATGTTTACTGCACAATACTGAATCCCATATTTAATATATTTACCCTGTCAGCTATTTCTTGCTGAAGAAAACGTTATTATTTTACATAAAGATAAAGGTTCCCCTTGCACATATGTGCTACTTGTTTCTGACTCTAGGGGGCGGTGCTCATCTCTGTTTCAAAGCCAAAGAGCCAGCGCTGTCCGAAGACGTCTCCGTGGTCATGTGGCCGGAATGACTAAACGCTGAAGGCGCACGGAACGCTGTTCCCTTCCCACCAAAGGTGGTCCCTATTTTTCTACTTGCATTTTTTACGTGCTTTCGAACTGCTAGGTTGGCAGAAGCTGGGACAAGTAACGGGAGCTCACCCTGTTACGCGGCACTAGGGATTTGAAACGCTGAACTGCCGACCTTTTGATTGACAAGCTCAGCATCTTAACCACTGAGCCACCGCGTCCCTTATTATTTTACATATTAAAAAGCAGGCTTTTAGATCATATTTTTACATTCAAAACATATATGAAATGGCCAGAAGTTAAATGAATTCAATATTTACGCCTATGTTTTACTTCAGTATTGAGCAAGGTTTAGCTGGAGGTAACTGAAAGAATTATATTTCAAATTTTATTTACAGTCAAAAGGTCCAAAAGCAAATTACAAATAAATCTAAACTTGGCGTTAGATAAAACAGCTTAACAGGTAAAATCCAAATGAGGAAAAGTATGTAAAAAATTTACTTGCAGATAAAAATCCTAAAACTGCAGTGCCCAGATTTTTAACTATGGCTATAAAAATGGGACTTTTAGTAACAAATCAATGAGTTGCGGTTTTATTTATTAACTCTTTTACTTGTAAAAACGTTTTATCTAATACCAAGTTTAGATTATATTTGTAACTTGCTTTTGGGCCCTTAGGCCATAAATAAAATTGGAAGCATTATATAAAACCTGGATAAAATCCAATGTAATACATGCAGCATTCTTCTCATTCAAAGAAATGTTCAATTGTCTTTCTTTTTTTTCCTTGTTCCCTAAACCAGGGGTCTCCAACCCCAGGGCCGCAGACAGGCACTGGGCTGCCGCCCACCAGGAACTAGGCCGTGCGATGTACAACATCCAGGCAGCACATGAAACCACGCTTCCCGATCTGCGGAAAAACCACCCTCCACAGAACCAATCCCTGGCACTGGGAAGATTAGGGGCCGCTGTACTAAGCAATATTTATTTATTATTTATTATATTTCTATACTGCCTTTCTCCCGTAGGACTCAAGGCGGTGTACAGTCAAGAAAAATATAGATACACAAACATCATAAAATTGCTAATTAAAATTATCATTATAACATACTTTGGCCCAATTAAATAGAACCTAAAATTAGATAACATTTTAAAAACGTTCACATGTTCATATGTTTAGCCCTGCTTGTTGGAACATCAGGGTCTTGAGGGCACGGCGGAAAGCACGGAGATCAGGGATATTTTGTATCTCAGGGGGCAGTTCATTCCAAAGGGTTGGAGCCCTCACAGAGAAGGCCCTCCCCCTGGGAGTCGCCAGTCGGCATAATTTGACTGACAGTACCCTGAGTAGTCCCTCCCTGTGAGAACGAACTGGTCGGTGGGAGGCTATTGGTGGCAAAAGACCGTCTCGTAGGTACCCAGGTCCTAAGCCATGGAGCACTTTAAAGGTGATAACTAACACCTTGAATCGCACCCGGAAGAGTGCAGCTCGCTTAGGAGAGGTGTTATGTCCTCAGCTTTACACCCATTCATTCAGCAATTGTTCAAAATTATGGTGACGCTAAAAAAAATGGACACACTAGTCCTCAAGGTTCTGGCCATCACAGCAAACCACGGACATCTGATTAACATTTGTAACCTTCCCTGCCAGCTTTCCACAAGCAAAGTCAATGGGGAAGCTGGCAGGGAAGGTCTCATGTCACTTTGGTTAAGTCACTCTTGTTTTTTTCCTCACTACCAGTACTGCCCACTGGCCCTCCCAAGTCCTCACCTCCCTCCCCACACTCTCTTCATGGCATCACTGCACTCCTTTACTTGGAATTGCCATCTTTTCCTTCTTTAACAACCACTTATCCAGAGTTTTTGGCAGCCACCAGGACTGCCGAGACTGTCATCGCTACGTGATCCAAGTCACACGGCATCACATTTTACGACCACATTATTTAGTGTCAACAATCACAGTCCCAATCGCTGTCATAAGCCAAGGACCACCTGTATCCTTGATTCTGGAGCATATCTGGAGTGGTGCTATAGAGAAGAAAGTGAAAATATTTCACAGGTGGACAGGAAAAAAAGGATATAGGCGTAGACCTTAATAAATGAAAATGATACTCAACTTTCGTTAACAAGAGACAAAAGAAGCATTTAAATTAAGTGGGGGCCATGATTCTGCAGAGAGGGTTCAGGGTCATAAAATAGCTACTTAATTTAATAGAAGTTAACTTAATACAGAATAGAATAGAATTCTTTATTGGCCAAGTGTTATTGGACACAGAAGGAATTTGTCTTGGTGCATATGTTCTCAGTGTACATAAAAGAAAAGATACGTTCACCAAGAATCATAAGGTACAACACTTAATGATAGTCATAGGGAACAAATAAGCAATCAAATCATATTAGGAAACAGTCAATATAAATCGTAAGGATACCAGCAACAAGGTTACAGTCATGCAGTGGAAAAGGAACTATAATGCAATATTTAACTATTTTGACAAATTTTAAGGGAAAAAAATGGACAAAAAGTAAACTTACCACATATTTCTGCGTCCCAGGAGAGGTATAGTCTTGCTTTATTTCTAATTCGAGTACATTTCGTTTTCGATTAAATGCAAAACTGCCATAAAATTTGACCACACTGCTTTGATCTCTGCAAAAACTCAATAGGAAAAAAACCTGATCCCTTATATATTTTGCACTTAACTGCAATGCACAAGTTTTGCTTATTTAGGGTTTGAAAGGGTTGGTCTTCACCAATTAACAAGTCAACAATAATAGCAATAGCACTTATATACAGCTTCACAGTGCTGTTGTGTACCGAATCAGCATATTGCCCCAACAATCTGGCTCCTCATTTTACCAACCTTGGAAGGATGGAAAACTGAGCCAATCTTGAGCTGGTGAGATTCGAACTGCCCGAACTGCTGGCAGTTGGCAGTCAGTAGAATTAGCCTGCAATACTGCATTCTAACCACTGTGCCACCACAGCTCTTAATAATTCCAAATTATTAAAAGCCACTTTGCATGAAGACATCTTCTCATTTCAAATGCTTAGTTCTTGTATGAAATCTGAATCTGAACAGTCCAAATGTAGTTAATAAAGTTAGTTACATGTACAGGTAATCCTTGGTGAACAGCAGCAATTAGGACCAGAATGTCGGCTGCTAAGTGATGTGATTCCGAAGTGTGATATTATGTGACCATGGACGCTTAATGACAGTGATTCCAGCACTTCCAGTTGCCATATTATTATTTTTTAAAAAAAATCATACTATCATTAAGTGTGATGTCATGTGGTTACCATTTTTTTGATTCCCTGCCAGCTTCCTTATTGATTTGGATTGTGTGAAGCTGGCAGAACAGGTTGCAAATCACAATCACATGACTACATGATACTGTGATGTCATAACTGCAAGTGCCCAGATTGATCCACATGGTTACGGGGACACTGTGGCAGCTACAATGTCAAGTGCCTGTCATAAATCGCCTCATTCAGCTGCGTTGTAATTTGAACTATCGCTGAACGAATGGTTGTTAGTTGAAAACTACTTGAACTTGTGAGCAATTGCTAAAAAAAGGACTCCGTAAGCAAGGAGTAAATGGACCGAGATTGACAGAAATTCCACATTTTAATGATCAAAGAAGCTACTTTAGCAAAAACTATATACGGTAGCAAGAATGCTGTTGTATTTAATTTTGTGAACATCATTGTACTCACTAGGTAAAATCCCCAAGTAAGATATTAGAACCACCAAATAGATTTGCAAGTTTCAAGATCTGTACCAATCATTCTATGAAATTAACTTGCATAGTGATTTAAATTACTAGTATGCATTGCCACAAGTGCTTTGGTGTTATGGATAATGCCAAAAAGTAAACATTAATCTGAAATGAAGATTTACAAGAATCCTTGGGTAATATTTTCTTGAATTTTACTAGAGTTCCTCTGTTTTTGAGAGATATCATACTCCTTCCAGAATTCCACCACTACCATAAAACATTTAACCACAAAATAAAACCACAGCCAAAATGGGACTGGTCCTTGCAAAAAGAGATAACGATTTGAACACTATTACCAAAGATAGTTTTTCATATTTTAGGCTATTTGTTTAGATCTTAAGAACAGTTGTTTTTCACCCTCGTGTAAGTAGGCCAAAGCACAATGGAAAAGGATACACCCATTGCTTAATTAAAGGTTGAATGTCTTTGCCAGACACATTGGAAATGGATTTCAAAAACCCAGATGTAGACACCAGCATTTGACTCCACATATGAGATTGGAACTTCTGGGAAGAAGCAGTGCTAGCTAGACTCAACAATTTGTTGAAAACCTATGATGAAATTAAGATTCAGAAAATTGGTCAGTTTCATAAATCTAAACAGATATTTAACCTTGAGAAATGCAAATGACAATAATATAACTGTGCACCTTTTTAAAAAAGGGATATTCAAGAGTTTGGAAACTGAAGATCATATCTGATTCTTCAACATTGAACCAGACCAAAAACATTTGATTTAATTTAACTAATTAGTAATAATTAGTGGGAACGTTTTTCCTATATTTAATGGTTTCTTCCTTCTGTTCGTTTCTGCTTCCTGTCATTTAAAAAATAAACATCTGCAGTAAACTTTGATTCTTTTCCTTTGTGTTAGACTGCTTTTCAACATTCTACGAAGAACAAAGTGAAGCAGAGAGCACCAGAAACACCAGGTTTCAATATTTCATGAAAACAAAGTTGCTTTACTTTTTGAACTAAGCATATCATGTGAATTCAGCTATTGTAAATTATATTTTATGGTTTAATGTTGTGAAAATACAGCCGGTAAGCTTATTGAACTTGGAGTTCAATTGAACATTTGCTCAAGATACAAATGAAATCAAAGCTTCAAACCACATCTATTGCATACAATCTCATTATACCTGCAACTACTTCTTGACCTAAAGATGATTCTGAAGACAGATTAATGCCAAAATGCATCCTGTTTACAAATCAAATATAAATAGTGACATGCTGGATCAGCCTAATGGGAATGTTCCAGCAGCAGCAAACTTCCTGCCTCTGACAACACACAAGAACTCTCCCTAATTGTTTATCACAATTTCTCATATCTAGATTAATGCAGTCTGTATTCCAGAATTCCTTTTAGTACATCACTGTTTATACATTGTGTCCAATATAAAATGAGAAAAAAAACACGCTTCTAAAAGCCTTCAATTTATTTTAAAACTGTTTCCATGGGAAAATAGAATAGACTCCGTTGTTTACATCAACAAGGAGCACAACGGTTTTGTAAGAGACGATCTGAGTCCAGGCTTTGCTATTGTAGACCGAAAGGGAAAATTTGGATGTGTGTACAAAACAATTCAAGCTGCTAGGGACTGATTAAAAGGGCAATCATGTAAAAAAAATAAATAATGTCCATGGTATCTAGATTCAGAGAAAGATGTCAAGGCAACAGAATGCAGATGCTGGGCTAGTGACCTGACTATTTCATCTATAAGAAATAGAACAACTATTCAAACAAATGTCAATATGGCAAGTATTTTTCAGGATTTAAGTTTTCTCCTGAGCAAACATTATAAAATGACAAAGCTTGTTCTCCCACAGCCAGTTCCCAAAGACAGATTAACCATTCTTCTTAGTCAGCTATATTAACCAATTTCAAACCCTGCTTACGGGTCTTATTTAAGTAAACAATCTCAATGTTTTCTTGACGGATAGTTAATGTGTCATAATCTCTCAGCATTAATGGGGAGAATACAGGGGTGGGCTTCAAAAATTTTAGCAAGGGGTTCTCTGCCCAGTTGCTGGGTGGACGTGGCCATGGTGGGCGTAGCCTTTCCTGCACCATGGCGGGGTGGGGGTTTGCCCTCCCGGGGCTCCCTGGGAGTATGTTTGTGTAGAATGGAAACAATTTTATAAATTACAAAGAACTGAAATCAATCAGTTTAGCCCTTCATAAGTAGAAAAGAAACAAAAACCAATTTTAAAGGAATTAAATATATTTCAATAGAAGATCCAAATACTTACTTGTAACATAAACTCCATGCTTATTCTGTTTTCTATCAGTCTCATAACTAGGTGGGCCTTGCATTGAAACATGGTATAATATTCCCAGGATAACGTGTGAGGATGTTTTATAGAAAAGTGTAAATGTGATGCAGGGCTGGAAAATTAAAGCAGGATAATTTTTCATTCATGGTGAATTTTATACGAAAAATATATTGAAGCTGAGACTACAACAGAAATAAAAAGGCAGCTATTTTCTACTAATTCATGAATTACATAGTATTAACTATAAACATCTAGACTATTAAAAACAGAATTCATGTTATTGCAAATTTTATTCATTTCTGAAGAATTTCTGAGGTAAATGTAGGATGTAAAATTAAAATCAAAATAATAAAAGATTCACATCTGTTTCGGAAAAACCAGTAATTTGCTTTTACGTGAATATTACCAGCATAATGATATAGGAGTAGTTTTTAAAAGTGCATTGTTATTTCTCATTATAATCATGCTAAAAATAATGGCTATTCCATCATAATTCATTTCCAAGTATGTGAATTTTATGGAAAGTAACATTTGGAAAAAGTATTCTACTCAAGAAGACAGGAATTGTTAAGATCACTGTCTAAAACCATTTCAGAGATAGCAATCCTATTGCTGACTTTTACAGCAGTATATAAACAAATCACTAGAATTGTAAAATGTTTAAAACAGCTAGAACAAAAAAGACCAAAGACATAATATACATCAAATGTATAAGTAGCCTTTAAATCTCGAATCTGATTCTCTGACAAGGGTACTAAAGGACATCAACAATTTTCAGAGGGGTAACCATGTTAATATTTTTCAACTAAAATATGAAGCATCTTGTGGAAGCATAAAAATTAAGAAATTATAGAATAAGCCTTTGTGGATCACAAGCTTATATCTTGAACTAAAATATAACTTAAAAGATACTTACAAAAACTTTGCCTTAAGCATTACAAGACCCTTGTTTACTTGCTACAAAACAACACATTCAACTTTCCCCTAATGCTCTAATTAATAAAATAATATTAATAGTTATAAAATAAGTCAAATGCTATTTTCATTTTACCGCTGAACCTGTTTCTTTTCACTGGAAAGATTTTTGAACATATATTCAGTTAATACAGTACAATACAATATAATACAATTTCTCTCTCTCTCTCTCTCTCTCTCTCTCTCTCTCTCACACACACACACACACACACACACACACACACACACACACAATAGAGATGTTTGCCGAATAGGTCCTTCATAAGGACTTGCTAATAGAAATAATGTAAGCCTACGGTCAATTTCTCATTACTATTCTAAAAGGCATATATTAATTGCCCTGTAACTCTATCCATTTTTTTCTAAACGTACTTGTCCTTTTCTTTCCCTCCACCAAAGATTGGATGCAGTAAGACGCCACCAGTCTTTAATTCGTACGCCACTATTTTGTCTAGTTCCTGAAATGCAAAACATATTATATTCTTGAGCATGTAGTCACAGTAGTTTTAAAAAATACCTCTCTGCCGATCAGGCAACTCAGCTGGGATGGTCAGAGACTTTTCAAAGCATTTTTTTTTACCACCTCTTTGGCCAAGAAGTTGCAGAAAAAAATGCTTTGAAAAGCCTCTGATGATCCCAGCTGAGCCGCGCGATCATCAGAGGCTTTTTTTTTTAACTTTTAAAAGCATTTTTTCATCCGAAGAGGTTGTAGAAAAAATTGCTTTTAAAAGTAAAAAAAAAAAGCCTCTGATGATCGTGCGGCTCAGCTGGGCACGGGGAGGGGGGGCAGGGATTTTTGCTACCGGTTCTCTGAACCACCCGCCGCCATCGCTACCGGATTGGGCGATCCGGTCCGAACCGGGAGCATATCACCCCTGCCTTAACCCAATTGAAAATCTATGGAGCAGACTAAAGAAACTTGTTAGCCAGAAGCGACCCAGCAATAAAACCCAGTTAATAGACGCAATCATTCAATCTTGGTTTCACATTATAACAGCTGCAGAACTAAGACTTGGTTCACTCCATGGGAAGAGGTTGTAAGGCTGTAATTCATGCTAAACGTTACCCAACTAAGTATTAACTGACATGGTGATCATTTTTGTATATCTCGTTTTTTCTATATTGATAATTTTTGTATATCTCATTTTTTCTATGTGTTTCGCTTTTCTTCTTTATACTTTAACTGCTATTCTAATAGCAAATCTTTCATAAAAGTTATTGCATTAAATTCTTGATTAAATTATCTTTCCATTGATATATAATTTTATGGTATTACTCCAAAAAAAGTGGTGTTATTAGCTAGTTTTAGAAAATAGACTTTTCCCAAAAGGTTTCCACAATTTTGGCCACTACTGTACATAGCCCATCATAGGATTGCTGCCTTCCCTCCGCCCCCACTAAGTATGTTATTCCTAACAGTCAAAGTGAATTGCTGTTTGAAACTACAGAATACTGGATTCCACAACTAGGATGTTGAGTCTCCAAGCATCTGAAGATCTTCCAGATCAGGAATGGCTGAATTAGACATTTTCTTGTTAGAAAAATACAGAGTTCTCTAAAACGTGAGCCCAATTGTGACTCAATAGATCAGATATGTTGTTTCTGACAGCAGGAGGAAGTTCACATAATTGAACACCCCTCTAGATATAAATTCCTTCCATATTAAATATTTTTTTAAAAAAAATCAAAGGGAAGATTAACATAGAATTGTTCTTCCTAACGTTCTAGCAGCTATCTTGTCACAATCAAAATCATGCCAAGCACTTTCATGTTCTGAGTCTTGTGGATTTTTCTTTAAAGTGATTTACTTAATACTTTGTTGGTCATACTAATTAGGTACCCAAACACAACAAAATGTTGTGTGGAAATGTATAATTAGAGTTAAGTTAATATTTCAGAAAGTTGTGTATTTGATTCATGGACCACCCAAGCTTTTAATCCACATTGTTTTACATAATAGTTCCAAAATTAGCACATACTGTACATTTTATTTGTATCTTGGTTTATGTCCCTCTACTTGTGATAACTTTGCTTTAAAGATATGAAGAACACTAGCAGCTTTGCTGAATTTACCCTCAGGAGATTTAGAGATGCTTCCAAAAGTTCTATCCATCTGGATGTATTTACCTCCTTAATCCAGTGTCGATATTCATTAACACCAAAGGTTTTCTTCATCCAAAGTCCATAAATATAGCCAGAGATTCCCTTTAATACCCACTCATCTGACCTGCAAGTAAAAAATGAAAATGACAAAATGTCTCTTGATTCAGAGTAATCTAAAACTGCTCCTTATTGATACTTTGCTAATGCAAATATTTTCACAGATGAAAACATTAAGAGTTAGTCTCCAGTCTCCCTCCTCTGTGAGTTCTGCAGGCAATGTCTTCTTTGTCTGATTCTTCCCTCCCCCTTACACAGCAGAGAAAATGGAGAAGGGATTTCAAGAGAGTAGCTATTTGCACAGCATATGCACAGCTCTCAGCTTTGGGCTGCCAGGGTGATCATGCTGAGGTTGCAAAGGTCATAAATAGTTGTAAATTGGCTGTAAAGTAATTTTTTCAATAGCATAAATTTGACTGGTTGCTGAACAAGTGGTTGGTAAGTGAGAACTACCTGTACATCAAGGCAATCTGAACTGGTATTGATGAATTTATGAAACGGATAATATGATAAATAGCTCCATAAAAACATTAGCCTAGTATAGAATAATTGAATAAACCTGCTCTGAATTATTAGCAAAAAGACCAAAAATAAAACAACCAACATAAAAAATGTTTTTATATAAATTTTTATGGTGTGAGTACACTTGGAAACTGGTGTACTTTCAGTTATACATGTTGACTTCCATTACTGACCACTTGGTGCTTCAGTGAACACAACCACAAAATTACAACCAGTTCTCAAAAGTTTCAACCATGTGCGGCATCCCAGGGGTTACATGATCACGATTTGGGCATTTGCCAACTAGTTTGTACTGTCCCACAGTCACATGATTGTCATTTGTGACCTTTGCAGCCATCTTCCAACACGCAAACTCAATGGAGAAGCTGGCAAAAGTTGCTGGCACGTGACGCTATGTTTAACAACTCATGGTGATAACACTTCACGGCTGCAGCCAGAATTGATGTTGTAAATTGGGCAGTTACGTGACTCTTCACCTTACCACAACATTGCTTACTGATGAAGCTGCCAATCCCAACTGCAGTCAGTAAATGAGGACCTGTACTTTCAATTTATCCTTTCAGAAATGCTTTCCGTTTCTGCTAATTTACCAGCCATGTTTTGAGGTGCTCGTTGAGTATTTATTTGTTGGGGACTTTATTCATTCAAAATGTGTTCCATGATAAGGCAAGAAATGTCTAAGTAAATTCAGCAGAGCTATCAATCATGGCTTTCAGAATTATTCGTGAAACCCATGACCAATCTCCTTTATGTTTAGCATTAGAGCTGCGGTGGCGCAGTGGTTAGAGCGCAGTACTGCAGGTTATTTCTGCTGACTGCTGGCTGCCTACAATTTGGCAGTTCAGATCTCACCAGGCTCAAGGTTGACTCAGCCTTCCATCCTTCCAAGGTGGGTAAAATGAGGCCCCAAATTGTTGAGGGCAATATGCTGACTTGCAAACCGCTTAGAGAGGGCTGTAAAGCACTGTAAAGCGGTATATAAGTCTAAGTGCTATTGCTATTATGCTAATCCTTCACATACTCAAATGCAAAATTCTTTTTCCGAGGTATCCATTTACTCACCAAGACATTCTAGATATAAAGCAGCCGAAGAACTGCTGGGCTAGGGCTTCAGCCAAGCACCTCCTGGTTAGCGGAGTCTCATCTATTATCATGGCACTGTGCAAAAGGTTCGTGCTAATTTAAAAACATCAAATAAATATCAAATGGGGGGAAATTAGAAAAGCAAGCAGAGTTTTTTATATAAATATAAACAAACTATTTTATTAATGGCTTTACATAATTAATAGCAGAGATATATAATTGATATCCAGGTACTTCTTACAAAAACTTAGCTGTTTACATACTGCTGCTGGGACCATCCCAACTCTCAAACTTTTCTAGATGGACCCCTGGAACATGATCTGTTGGACTTCATAGGGAAATCAGACTCTATCTGGAGGCCAACGGAGGAGAATATTTGTAGCCCAGGTTTCAAATGAGAGGTCCTTGGTACTTTCTCAGCTTGGCTGTTTTCCTGCTGATGTTTTATTATTCAAATTAGGGTAATATTGCACTGATGATGTTACCTAGTTGGGTAATGAAACGTCTACGAGAAAGCAACCAAGCTCAAAGAGCACCAAGGACCCCTCTTTCTGAAGAAGGCAAGTTAAGACAGATAACAGTACTTTATAGATAATCAAGACAAGAGCTGTGGAGGGGTGGTGCAGCGGTTAGAATGCAGTACCGCAGACTACTTCTGCTGACTGACTGCAGTTCGATTCTCACTGGCTCAAGGTGACTCAGTTTTCCCTCCTTCCAAAGTTGTAAAATGAGGACCCAGATTGTTGGGGGCAATATGCTGACTCTGCAAACTGCTTAGAGAGGGCTGTAAAGCATTGTGAAGCGGTATATAAGTCTAAGTTGTATTGCTATTGCTATCAGTAGCACCTTAAACTTGACCTGGAAACCTAACTGGCAACCAATTTGTTCCAAAACTCTTTACAACCGGAGGTTATTTTACTGAATCAACTAATGTTGACTAGCAAGTAAATAGCTGCATTCAGTGTCACCTGCAGTTTTAAAGTCATCTTTAAGGACAGCCCAACTGAAACAAACCATGACAATTTTTGTTCAGATCAGCTTAGGGTTGCAATGGGTTACTGTTATAATGAATACTAACCTAAAAATGCTCATAGAAGCATACGCAGCTACTTCAACATACGCCTCATCTACAAAAACTGTTTTGAAGCAGGAGTAAGGGTAACGACAAGTAAGTATCTCTTCATAGAATTCGAATACTTCATGGAGATACGACGTAGTATGTTTGAGCAGGGGAAGAAGTTGGGGTAAACAAAAATGGGTGACCTAGAAAAAATAATAGAAAGAACCGAACATGTAACTGAATAATTAGATGGCAATTAGCGCAAGAATGGGAATAACTTTTAACTCAGCAATGTTTGGTATGTCCTACTGAATATAGTATTAAAGTACTTTAGAAAGCCAGTGAAAGGACATTAAATGATAGCCCTCAATGAATGGTCTTGGCAAACAAGTTGCATATAGTAAAACGTAACACTAATGCTGGGAAATTGTATGGAATCAGGTAAATAAAAATTAATGAAATTTTACTGTTTTCTGCAAAAACAGAAAAGGATGAAGGCAAGTAGAAATTTTAGAAAATAGACAGTGGATGTGGGTAGAGGAGGGAGGAACACTTAGATTGGACTTCCAAGAAATAAATATAGATGGAGACTTAAGAGAGGAATCGGGGAGGCACGTCAAAAAAAAAAAAAGCATAGCAATTGAAACATCGAGGCGGGCAAGAGACGATGGGTAGATGTTTGACATGCTCTTCCGCTTTCCTCTCAGATATGATGGCTGGATGATTCCATCTTTTTATCATTGCTTTGAGTTGTCTCTTTCTCTCTCTCCCTCTCTACTTTCCCCCCCCCCCTCTTTTTTTTAGGCAGGTGACATGATTAGAAGTAAGACAGGAAAGAAAGAAAAAGACTTAATATAGGGTGACATGATTAAAAGCTAGAATAAGTGATAGAAATGAAGGATATATCAATGTAGCCGAGGTGGTGCAGCCGAGCCGAGGTGGCGCGGTGATTAGAGTGCAGTACTGCAGCTACTTCAGCTGACTGCTAGTTCAACAGATCAGCGGATGAAATCTCATCAGGCTCAAGGTTGACTCAGCCTTCCATCCTTCCGAGGTGGGTAAAATGAGGGCCCAGATTGTTGGGGGCAATATGCTATTTAGTATACTGTCTTTGGTGTAAGTCACCCAGAGTCCTCGGAGAGTGGGCGGCATAGAAATATGACTAATAAAATAAAATAAATAAAATGTGTACATTTTTGATAAAATGAAAATAATGAGAAATAGGTGGAACACTTGAATAATGATAGATTGTAATCTAATATAGATGTGTATTATTAGAAATACGTAAGTTCATTGAATGTAATAATAATGTTTAATCTGTTTTATCTGTATTGGAATGCATGGCGCCCAGGTGCCACACTGTTCACGCATTGATTTGACATTTTTATAAAAAATAAAGAACTTTTTTGAAAAAGAAATTTGTTATCAATTTGTTTTCCGTTTTTATTCAACCCTGGCTTTGAAAATTAAGAGTTGCCAACAATATGTACTGTATTAAAACTAATTCTCTTAAAATTTGTCTATGAATAATACAACAAAAATGGTATCCCAAACATTAACATTAACACTAACACAAGTCTACTTCAATATTAAATCAAATAAACTGGTCCAAGTGCATTACCTCGTGCATGTATGGATCGACAAGAATTTCAAATGGTCCAATAGCCAAAGAGATGTTAGAGGCAGCAGTGGGTATTGGCAGCGTATAATGGAAAGTCTTCTTTCTCATATCATGAGTGTACACAGTTTCCACTAAATCGCCATTTGAGACTGCCACCATCGTGGCATCGACGGTATATTCCAGTTTCCATGTGCAGAGTTCTGAATACGAATCAACGCAAGGAAACCAGAACCTAGAGAGAAAGTTGAAAAAAATAGAAATAATTAATCTTTGCACAATAAAGAAAAGCCATGGTTTTATTAATAGATGCCGTGAAATCATCAAAGTCCACAGCTAAGTAATAGTATAATTAAGGTAAAAGTAAAGGCTCCCCTCGCACATATGTGCTAGTTGAGAAATGCACACACCAGGAGTATTACTTCTACCAGGAGAATAAGACTGCCCAAATCTCACCTTGTAGAATTTTGATAACCACAAGAAAAAACATGGGCGCCTCTTTCCGCCAAGCTGCCTTCCACATTAGGTACCACAAAATTCAGACCTCCTTTTGGCTGATCCAAAGAAAAGTTGATGTGTATCTTTAACACTTTTAATTCTGTAGCAACAACAACAAAAAAATTGACCACTGCTTTAAAATGTATATATATATATATTCATCATTGTTTTTAAGAGAATTCTGCATTAACATATTTGGAAAGAGAAAAATAGGATACTGAATGTAGGAATCCTAACTAAATCCTAACTCTATACAGGTAGTCCTCATCTTACAATCATTCATTTAGCGATCATTCAAAGTTTTAAATTGGGGCCAAATTAATATATATCTTTTTAATTGTTTTTAATGTTTGTATTGTATGTTTTTTATTTGGCTGTACACCACCCTGAGTCCCTCGGGAGAAGGTGCGGTATATAAATTCGAAATAAAATAAATAAAAATTAAAAAAAAGTTATAACGGTACTGAAAAAAGGAAAAACATGCTGGTTGCCAGGCACCGGGATTTTCATCACGTGATTGTGGGGATGCAACCATTTGTTTAGTGACTGTTCAAAGTTACAACAGCACTGAAAAGAGGGACTGATGACCAGTTTTCACACTTACAACCGCTACAGTATCCCCATGGTCACCTGATCAAAATTCACGCTTGGCAACTGGCATGTATTTATGACAGTTGCACTGTCCTGGGGTCATGTGATCACCATTTCTAACCTACCCAGCCAGCTTCCAACAAGCAAAGTCAATGGAGGAAGCCGGATTCACTTAACAACTGCATGGATCACTTAACACCTGCAGTGATTCGCTTAACAACTGCGGCAAATAAGATCGTAATTGGGGAAAATCTCACTTAACCATAGAAACGTTGGGCTCAATTGTGGTCATAAATCAAGGGCTACCTGTGGTCACCTGGGTTGAGAGTTGGGTAGCTATAGAAATTAAAGGAAGAAATAAATCTAAGTAAATAAAACAAATTTAAGCCGCCCTGAGTCTCTGGAGAAGGGCGGCATATAAATCAACTTTTTTTTAAAAAAATATTTATTTCACAAATCTGTAGACCTTGTACTGTACCATCAGCATGCTTCCAAAGCTCTGATGGCACTTTAATACACAACTCTCCATTTCCAGCATCTGGATCCACAGCACTGACTGCAGCAGCATAGGCATTGGAAAAGTAGTTGAGATTTCGTCTGCAAGGTGAATGAGTAAATCATTTCAAGTTTCAGCAAAAACTGGATTAAGAAAAGACAATCCACACTTTGAAAGCAGCTCCTCCCCAAAATAACAAAACAATATTCCAAAGTAATAAATCCTCCAGCAATTACTATATTTCAAAAACGACACATTCTTCTAACACCCTGGAAAAGACATTCAATAACCACAGAACATGTGAAGTGTTTTAAGAAAACCCGGACAAAACCATCACATATTGTATATTCTCATAATATGGATTCAGCACATGGAGCAAGGCCTGCCATCTGTCCGTCTGTCCATCCATCCATCTGACTTACAGATATTCAATCAAAATTCACTATAAAACATTAAAATTAATAAGGATCATAAATTTAAAATAAAAATAAAACTAACCAGTATGGAAAGGAAGGGAGCAAAGTTTGCACAGAAAGGAAATGGGGTGTTGTCTAACTATTAGCCACCTCCAAAGTGCAACACACCCCCATTGGGACCCCAGACTAGACGGCAGAACCACGTTTTCAAGGTCTTTCGGAAGGTCAAAAGGTTAGGTATGGATATCACTTTGGCAGGCATGATGTTCCAGAGGGTGGGAGCCACTGCAGAAAAGGCTCTTCTTCTGGACCCAGCCAGCTGGAAAGAACTAATCCCATCAAGGTAAGCTGGTTTCTCAGGTGGCCTGGATCCATGCCATGCAGTGCTTTCAAGGTGATAATCAACACTTTGAATTCAACCTGGAATTTTTATTTTTATTTATTTATTTGTATCTCACCTTTATTATTTGTACAAATACCTCAAGGCAGCAAACATATCCATCACATCTTCCTCCTCCTATTTTTCCCCACAATCTTGTGAGGTGGGTTGAACTGAGAGAGAATGACTGACCCAAAGTCACCCAGCTGGCTTTCATGGTTAAGTGAGCAGAACTAATCTTTTAAATTCTTCATTATTCTTTTTGTTTTTGTTGCTTATTTTCATCTTGCCTTTTCTCCTCAAAAAAACATAAACTCTCAGCAGCCTCACACGCTATGAAGGATTTGGGAACTGCAGTTCTAAGCTATCTGGAGGACAAAAGATTCCTCCACTTTGTATTCATTCAGAACAGTTTATTTTAGCTACCGTATTTTTCAGAATGTAAGACGCATCTTTTTCCCCATAAAAAGAGGGTGAAAATCTGGGTGCGTTTTATACTCCGAATGTAGCCCTGCCCAGCTTCTCAAACAGAGGTTTCAGAGGCTGAAAAAAGCATCAGAAAAAAAGCTTCAGAAAAGAAGACCCAAACAGAACTTCAGATGCTTTTATTCTGAAGCTGTTTCAAAGGCTTTCAGAGGCAGGAAAAAGTTTTTTCTGAAACAAAGTTTCAAAAGCAGGAAAAAAAGCAAAAAAAAAAAAAAAGCAAGGTACAGAGCTCACAACCAAGGAACCTGTTGCTAAAATTCAACTCTGGGAATAGCTGATTGGGGTATTCTGGGAGGCAGATCCACCTGCCAATAGGCTTTTTTCTTATTTTCCTCCCCAAAAACTAAGGTGCGTCTTATACTCCGAAAAATACAGTAGGCAGAAATTAATAATAACACAACTACTAAAATTGGGAAATCCTATTAATTTTTTTTCTATAATTTTTAATATTTGTACTACAAGATGACCTGAAGCATAATGACTAAAAGGTCCAATTAATGCTTCCTCTATGAATGAACTGCACACAATGAACACTAGGAACAAAAGTATTAGAGACCTTGAATTTAATTTAATGAATTCAGTGATGCTGTTTCAACATTCTTAAAATATGATACAGTACAAGAAGTTTCTATTGGTAGTTATTACTACCAAACAACTGCATTCCAAAACATCTCTATTTGAAAGGCATCTGTAGTTGTGAAATCCAATTTATATTCTGCCGTGAAAATCACTGATAATGACTGCAAGGACATTAATCAGTGTGACCTGTTACTTACTGTTTTGACTCACTGTGACAAACTTCCAGTGTTGGATCGTTATATATAAAAGCTGCTTCCAAATCATTGACTCTAACTCTATATATCCTGCATTGCTTACTGTTCAGTTTAATTCTATTCAGGTTTGCAACTGTTGGAAATATTGTCAGCTCCACATAGCCCTACAAAAAAAGAAAAAGAAACCGCAATGTCAGATATACGTTATTATAATCAAAGTTGTTTGCTTTTTATAAAACCAAGATGTGCACAAATGAGTCTGTGCAAGGAACAGCTGGCTTAGATTGATCCGAATCCAAACAAAATTTATGACAGTTATGCAATGCTGATACATTTGCATCTGAGGTAAAATAGAGGAGGGAGGGATAAGAAGATATTAGGAAAATTGAGGTCAGGTAGAAGCAAGAGAGAATTTCAGTCTTCCCCCGACTTGCTCTGCCTATTCACCCTGGCATCCCTCTGAATTTTGTTTCATACCTAAAACTCAATCAAACTTTTCTGGATTTTCTTTCTTTTGTACTATAGGTGATCCAAAACCGTTGGTAGAACTTCTAGAATGCAATGCTTTGCTTCCGGGTCAAAGCCCAGAATTAATAAATTCAGTAGATTTATTGTTCTAAATCCTCTAATATTTTAAAAGATTTGTATGCCGCCCATCTAAAACTCTTGGAAACACAATTAAATCACTAAACCACAAAAATGTGAATGCTCATTGTATGGGATTTGTAAATGACACCTTATAGCCTAGCATGATTTCTGAATCAGCTAATTGTGATTAAGAAAAACCATTAATGTACCACATGTGGAGCCAGTATAGCTATCTACCCACAGTATATGCCATAAGACATTAATTTAGAGATGTTTCCCTTTGACCTGTTTTTTAACTGAGCCTATCTGAGATGAAGAAACTAAATTGCTCTCAACAGTGAGGAAGGAAGGAAGGAAGGAAGGAAGGAAGGAAGGAAGGCAGGGAGGGTGGGTGGGTTTGGTATCCATTAGTAACCTATAGTCCTTTCTTGTTAACATAGTACTTACAACAACAGATTTTCTCTGAAAATTTATGCTGTTGATGCAAATCACCTGATGGGTTGTGCTGGGAAAAAAAGAAAATTCAAAATAAATAGAGATTTTGATAAATCTAGGTTTACAGACATACATAACATTTGGTAATAAAGACAAATTCCTAGCTCATCTTTTTGGGTGCACTGTACATAATCTAATATTTTAGGTGACCGGTAAAACATTTCCTTGGAATGTTTCAATTCAAGAGTGGCTGTGGCTAAGTCTAGACAAAAAGTGCTTTCATTATGCCTTATTTCACATTTAATGAAAGAGATATATACTATGTGTAAATGTAAAACACATTCAGCACTAACAGTATAAACCTACTGAAATTTTATTTTCATTCTCTAAAAACAGTTCAGAAATGTATGTTTCTTAATATATGTTTTGAACTAGGATGGTAAATTGTTTCCCTGACACCAAAAGCTTTCCTTTCTCACCAAATTTCAGATAAGAATTATTAGAATGTTAGTGAAAGACCAATTGTCCAGTTCACTGCAAGCATACATGTCATGCTTATCTATCCCCAAATTCTCAATTGTCTCATCTTTTTACTCATCAGAGTAATGATACATAGCAATAAATAATCCAAGTACAGCCCTATGCTGAAATCAATGCAATACCTTATAGAGAACTGGTGTGAAACAAAGAAAGTAGTCCTCAACTTACAATCAGAATTGAGCTCCAAATATCTGTTGTTAAATGAGGCACTTGTCAAGTTAATTTTGCTCCATTTTATGACTTTTTGCCACAGTTGTTCAGTGAATCGCTGCAGTTAAGTTAGTAACACGGTTGTTAATTAATTTGGCTTTCCCATTCACTTTACTTGTCAGAAGATCACAAAAGGTGATCACATGTCCCTGGGACACTACAATCATGAGTCAATTGCCAAGTATCTGAATTTTGATCACATGACCATGGGGATGCTACAAAGGATTAGGGTTAGGATAACTTTTTTTAGTGCCGTTGTAACTTCAAATGGTCACTAAATTAACTGTTGCAAGTCAAGGACTATCTGTATTTATGTTCATACTACATTAGTCTGAGTAATTCATCAAACTGATACTAAAAATTCAGTTCAAATTGTTTGCGGGTACATGCTGCATATTGTGTCTAAGCACAAAGTTATTTTTGATAAATAAAAAGCTATGCCCCAGATGTGGCACAGGCCCTCCCACAAAGATGAATTCTGTCTTATATTTTAATGAGTAGATGTCAATTTCATATAAGTTCCAACAATTATTTGTTATTTTTTATACTAGCCTTCAACAAATAAGTATATTTTGGACAAATCAATGATACTTCATGATACTTTAAAAAAGAAACTATAGTTAAGTATACTTATAATTTATAAGGTCTTGGGCTCTCAAATCCTTTGTCTCCTTTCTTTCTGTTCATGATGAAGAGAAGCACTAAATTTTGGTGAAAATCAAACACATATCATCATCTTCTTTAGCAGTCTTTACAAAAGTACTTTCAATTCTTTCTTTTTTGGACAAGATTTTTGTAAGAAAGCATTTTTGGCAGTAAATCTCAAAACAACCCGAAGAAACATCAAGAGGCACCATCACCCATTTAAAAATAGAAAAATAAATGTAAAAAATATGTATGATCAACTTAAGGAGTTATTTAAACATTTTTTTTAAATCAGAAACTTAGTAACACTGATTCCTAAGACTTGGATATTTACACCTCATATTCAAGATTATAATGTGATGTAATTATATGTTACAAAGCAAGGAACCATTTCTTCTTTAAAAAGCTTTCTCTTGTAGTTACAGAATGGCAGATTTATATTGTATTTAAAAGATTCATCTTATAAGTGTAGCTCTTAGCATCCAAATCAAACTGTTAAAACGTTTTCGACAGCCATTTAGTTATGCAGTGCAGAGGCTTCTCAGATTCCTCTTTATAACAGCAAGTTGTATCGTATCACCAAATATTTCTAGGCTGAATTGTTAGTGCTGTTTACATCTGGAGAAAAGGACACTAAAGTAATCCTCATAGCTGAATTTATGTTCCAACTTCAGATCCGGTCGAAATCACTTCCAGGTAATCTTACAATATTTCCAGACTTATTGTGTGGAGACTTTCTATTATAATCTTTTCATCTTTAGCAACCATTTGGAATTGATCACCAAGGGAGCATCTGACTTAAGTAAAGGGAATGTCCAGCTGCCAAGTCTTCTCAAAAGGCGTATCCTCTTAGGGTCTCCACTTTCCTGAGGGGTTCAAAGCAAGTTTGGAGATTTCAATTCACAGCAAGTTAGGCTGGGGGCGGGGGGAAGGAATCCAACGAAATGGGGCTCCAGCTGCACCGGAGAAGGAGAGGCGGCGGGGGTCTCGGACAGACAAGGAAGCTTGTTCGGAGAGGAAACGGCGGCCCGTAATGAGAAGCACTGAGAAAAGCGAGCGGTATTCCGGGAAACCACAGGCGACTTCTGAAAGCAGCGGCGTTTAACCCTCCAGGAGAAAGCCGGAGGGACGTTTCCTCTCGGGCAGCCGGAGGGCGAGAGAGGTCTCCACGTACGTAACTCCACGGAGATGACCGATGCTTGGCGGCTCTCCTTAAGCCGCTTAAACCCCACGGCCGATCGGCACCTTCCTTTCGTTAGACATTGGGCGCCATATTCCCTACGACTTTTGACCTTTCACCCCGGGGCAAAGGTCAAACTCTGGTTCTAATAGACCTTCTCTGCAGTTATCGCCCTCTTGCTTTCAGTTCCGGAATCACAGTCGCTCAAGATTAAGCGAGAAGGGAAGAAAGGGAAACCGAAGGGAATGACCCATGCGCAGTAGTGAAACTGTTTCAAAGGGAGGCAAGCGCGCATGCGTCCCGAGCTAGGGAGCCCATTGGTAGGGGGAAAAAGGCTGCCGTGGTTCGCGATTGGCTGGGCGAAACCAATCGCACTCAGCGTTGGCGGGAAATTATTTGGCGCGTATTTTTGACGGCGGGGAATGTTGTTTATTTCATTTTAGGCATCTGTAACAAAACGCTCAGGTTGCTTCTGAATGTCTATGGAGATTCTCACTCCTTCAAGTCATGGTCGTCCCAAAGGTGCTTTTTTTTTTCTTTAAACTTTTAATAATATTTTGGTTTTATTTACCAAGAAATTGGAAACCGACAGCAGACATCCTAGAGTCAGGGAATTCATTGTCCCTTTGTTATCAAAGAGAAGCAGTCTTGTTCATGTGTATTTTCAGTTCAGCTCTGATTTATGATAAAGACAAATTCAATACATTGATTCCAAAGTTAACAGCCAGATAACCTCCGAAATGTTCACAGGCAAGGCAACATGTATCCAAGCCACTAATATTCAGTAGAACACTACCTACAAATCTGATGATTTCAGGTAGCAATTATTATCACTGACTCAGGTTTATTTATCATTTTATCTAATTTGCTTAAGAGTAAGACTCTTCAGAAAGAAAAGCAAACAAAAAACAAAAAGCTCACATTATAAAATTTGATTTCAGAAAAGGAAATAAAGCAAAGGCAAAGATATGCTCCAACTATGTTGAACTATAAATATCAGAATATCAGCTGGAGTGTCTGGAAATTCTGTAAACTATAAACAAAATAGCGTCCAGATAGACTAATTTAGTTCTTCCAAGAAAATGTTGAAAGGTTAGTTAATATAAAGGAAAGATTAAAGAAAACCATCCTTTATCTATCTTAAACTGATCTTCTTTACAATGTGATTTAACTTATACAATTTTTAAAATTTTAATATAGATTTAATTTAAACAAAATACAGAAAGGAGTTGAATGAAATAGTCATATTGCTATTTACATTTTTTCTAGAAATATCAGTTTCAACAGTAAAGAACTCTCAAGAACTCCTAATATTATTAGGTGCCACACAGAAAATTGTGGGCCTTAAACTATGTGGCAAAACCACAAAAAAATGATCTACCAGTTGAGAGTCTTTAGAATATTTTCAACCCCTACTTAGTTGAAATAATTCTTATGAAACGGGTCTTCTTGAATTATAAACTTTGAGTCCATTCTGCATTGAAGAACGAGCGTATTTCGTTAGAAGTGTGCCAATCGTTTGCTTCTCTGAGCATAAATCCCTGTAAAATAGAAGGGTTTTTTAAAATGTAATTTCCAAAACCATTTTAACAATTTCAATATTCTACGGCAAATTACAAAATCATCAATAACACACTGTATTTCAATACAGGTAATCCTCAAATTATGACAATAGAGCCCAAAATTTATGTTGTTAAGTGAATTTTGCCCCATTTTACGACCTTTCTTGCCACAGCTGTTAAGTGAATCACTGCAGTTGATAAGTTGGTAACATGGTTGTTAAGTGAATCTGGTTTCCCCATTGATTTTGCTGGTCAAAAGGTTCCAAAAGGTGATCACATGATCTTGGGACACAGCAACTGACATAATAATAATTGGGGTATTTTAAATTTTTGGGGTTTTAAACCGGCCAAATCTATTTAATTATTTTAATTTTTAATCATTGTTGTGTCTTGTGTTTTTAAATTGGCTGTACACCGCCCTGAGTCCTTCGGGAGAAGGGTGGTATAGAAATAAAATTATTATTATTATTATTATTATTATTATTATTATTATTATTATTATTATTATTATTATTATGAACCATTTGCCAAGCATCTGAATTTTGATCACATGATCATGGGGAATGCTACAAAGGTCGTAAGTGTGAAAAATGGTCATAAGTCAGTTTTTTTCAATGCCATTGTAACTTTGAACAGTCACTAAATGAACTGTTTTAAGTCGAGGACTACCTGTACACAGTGTCAACTTGCAGTAGCATACAATCTTGATTTAGAGGAAAATTGGAAATAATGTGCAATGATTGCAAGAAAGAATACAAAAGGAAATGAGGAAGCCATTGGTTAACAGAAAGATACTTGCAATGGGCTAAAAATACCTCAGTTCTAATAGTGAACAAAAGCAAGAATTAGATGTGTTTGAGTAGCTGCCAAATTCAGAAAACATAAAATGGCTTTTGAACTGCTGTAGGATTGCTGTTATACTACTTACCCTATATATGGAGCTATATCAGCTTCTGTCCACTTCTCCCGAATGGAGAACAAGCGTTTAAATCTTTCATTATCATCTTCCGGTAAATCTTCAACATTCAGCAGGAAAATAATCTCTGGTCTAGAGGATCTATCCACAAGAGCCAACCCCTTGAATAAATAAAATCAAAATTGGAATATGTCCAGGAAACGTTTATTGGGGGTTTAAAATAATAGTAGTAGTAATAATAGTAATAACAACAACTTTATTGGCATTGTACGTGTATACACAGCATAACCATACGACGAAATTCACTTAGCACCCAAAGACCAGGTCCAACACACATAACAATCCCCAAACACACCACCACCCACCACAAATTTCCCACCCCTAAACCACCCCAAACATCCATACAACAGACCAAGTAATGCTGTCCAACAGCTCACTGATGGTGGCCCTTTAGTTCATTGTTGAGTGCAATTATAGCTCTGGGATAAAAACTATTCAGAAAACATGTGGTCCGAGTTTTAATTGTCCTGTATCTTCTGCAAGAAGGCAACAGTCCAAAATATTAACTTAATAAATATTTTAAAATGCACATGTTTCTATGGTTATGTATTGTTCTTTCTTTTAATGAGAGAACTTTCTTAAAGTTTCAGCCTTACATCAACCTCACGATGTACTTTAGGCTAAAAGATGCAAATGACTTGAGAGCATCCAGTCAGTTTTAAGGGAAACGTGACTGGGATTTTCCTCCCCAGAAGTTCTAACCTGATAGGGATTCCTTGTGGATTTTCAAATTTATGCTCCAGATTGAGCACATTTATGGAAGTGGCACTTCTCATATCACATTACCTTTAACTGATCCAGCTGAGTTGTCATGCCTTCAGGGACACTCTGCTGCCACACTTCTTGAAATTCCGAGAGGTTGAATTTAACAGCATTTTGTAAGAGCATTTGTGCAATTGCTCTACACACCTTCTCTTCATTCATTTCAAAGTAAGCCTTATCTGGTAAGGAGCATTAAAAAATCAGAAATAATTAAGGAAGATGATGCATGCACTTAAACATATCTTTTAAAAAAAACTTCCATCAACCTCCAAATAATATTGCATTCAGCAAGATCACCAGAATTAATTCAATTGAATCTGTATTCATTCGTTCAATTTTATCCTGCCGTTATGATCTAATGAATATTCAAACCAGGCTTATCATCTTCATTATTAAAAATAAGCAGTTATGAAGGCAACCTACCTTTATCCGTGTATTTTTTCCCATAACTTTCCAGAATGTGTTCTATCATTTCTCTGAAACAGAAGTGTGCCTAATTTCAGTATAAAGTATAATAAAGCCAGTTCTCTACAGAATTTGATTTAGAACTACTGGTAGTCAGCCAGGGTTATCCTTACATTATTTATTACCACATTTTCTTTGAATGCATGATAAATATTTAACTGCACTTATATAATACCATTTAGAAGTTGTTTGTAAGGAATGTTGAAGACTAATGCACTCCCTTGCATCAAAGGTAACTTGACAACTGTTTTCCCCCCATTTCACTAGAGCAGGGGTCCCCAACCCCCAGGAGCAGTCTGTTCATAACAGGCTGTGCAGGTGGCAGGTGAGCACATGCGTGTAGCTCCCCTCGCAAAGCTTCCCTCGAATGAGCGGTAGCCGTCTTGCACTTGTGCGTGTAGCTCCCCTTGTGCGAGCAGCAGCCACTGGCACTCACGCACAAAGCTCCTTTCACGCAAGTGGCAGGTGCACCCACCCATCTGCTGGTTGCACAAATGGAGCTGCGTATGCTAGTGCCCGCCTGCCACTCACAAGGAGCTATCCTCTTCCCCCCCCCACACACACACACCAGGCCAAGCCAGAAAAGTTGTGGACCATTGCACTAGAGCTCGGTTACCCAATCTCCGGTTCAAGGACCGGCACTGGTCCACGGCATGCCAGAAACTGGTCCACGCAAACAAGCAAAGCCTCATCCGCAGAATGCAGTCAGCATCTGAAACCACGTCCCCTCCGGTCCGCAGAAAAACCTCTCTCCATGTAACCGGTTCCTGGTGCCCAAAAGGTTGGGGGCTGCTTTCCTAGAGCATCCCTCTCGAACTACTACATGTCTTGGGATTAAAACTCACAGAATTCTCAGCCAAAAGAGCAATGATTCATCACATATGGGGGTCCTGCTGAGAAAGGCTACTCAATGCATCAAGACTGGGTTCCATCAAGTAAAGACCAAACTGATCTGGTAGGCCTCACTTAATGATTGTCTTGTTTAGTAACTGTTTCAATTAAAGGTGCAGTTTATCTGCCATGAAAAAAAGATTGGTATGAATTCTAAATTCATGTCAGATTAGATTCACTCATCACACAATAAACATGATGTCCTTTTTTTGGCTGTAATTTAGCTCATCGTGTAATCCAACCATTATGGATTGTAAAACATGGTTTTTATTTTAGTGCATTTTATAAACTTGTAATTGCACCTAATTTAGTAAATAAACCATATTAAGGAAATATTTGGCAGATGAATCCAGCCTTATCTCCTTTGACTTTAAATCTGAAACCAGGCATTTTGTAAACAACATATAATAATTGAAACAGAAACTTTTCACAACAATGGGGTGAGCCTTATTCTTTTAGAACAAGGTACACATAAATAAAATAACTTACTTGGGTTCTAGAGGTCCAAGTTCTTGAACACATATGCTTAAAGGGACTTTATTGAATAACCAGGACTCTGAATATATTAGTTGGGTCACGTGATTCAACAGTTTCATCTCATAGTCAAAGTCTAGAATCCTCCAGTATCCTGCAAGCAGAGAAGGGCATTAGCGTATATTCTATAAAATCCTTTATAAAAACCTCAACTCCATTGTTGATCTTTTTCCTACTCTTTTATCTGTATAATGGTCATGATGCCAGCCTAGTTATTTTCTCCCTTCACACTCAATTGAAGAAGAGACAGTTTGGTCTAGTAGTGGTTAATGCATCAGGTTAGAAACCAGGAGGCTCTGAATTCTAGTTCCATTTTAGGCATGAAGGCAGCTGGGTGACCTTGTGCCAGTAACTCTCTCTCAGCCCTAGGAAAGAGACAATGGCAAACCACTTCTGAGAAATCTTGCCAAGAAAACTGTAGGGACTAGTTCAGACAACTGCCAGGAGTCAAAATTGATTCAAACGCATGCGTGCTCATACACATACAAATATCTCCTCCACTGAAGAGTACAATTCAACTATCTGCATAGCTATGTTCTACATTCTGGTTACCTAGTTACATAACTGTACATTAGGCAGAATATCCAGTTCAGTTCAATATGCATACAATATGTAGTTCAATATAAAGCGTCAAAAGTAAACTGGAGGGGAGGGGAGGGGGTCCTTGGTGCTTTCTGAGCTTGGTTGTTTTCTTGGGTTTCATTACCCAAACTAGGTAACATCATAGCAATAGCAATAAGGCTATTGCTTAACGCATTGTAAGCCGCCCTGAGTCTCCGGAGAAGGGCAGCATATAAATTAAAGCAAAAAAATAAAAATAAATAAAAAATAGCACATAGACTTATATATACCGCTTCATAGTGCTTTTACAGCCCTCTCTAAGCGGTTTACAGAGTCAGCCTATTGCCCCCAACAATCTGGCTCCTCATTTTACCCACCTCGGAAGGATGGGAGGCTGAGTCAACCTGGAACCTGGTGAGATTGCCAAATTGCAGTCATCTGGCAGTCAGCTGAAGTAGCCTGTAGTACTACACTCTAACCACTGCGCCACCTCGGCTCTGTATCATCACTAGCACTGATGATGTCACCTGGTTTGGGTAATAAAACATCTGCAAGAAAACAACGAAGCTCAGAGAGCACCAAGGACCCATCACTTCCCCTCCTGTTTACCATTATGACGTGAAAAAGATTTTAGACTCCTGCTTGCACTGGGGTCACTTACAAATATCTTGTTCACTGGAAGGGATACCCAGGCTATGTGAGTCAAGAGTTGGGATATAAAGGCTGACAGACTGGCCAAACGGTTTCATGACAACTACCCTCAGAAGCCCATGGAACCACTGGGGGGGGGAGGGGGAGGGGACGATAAAGTAGATTAACTCCCCTCGATTTTCTTCTTTTGCAGGAGGTCCTTCTCACCTGAGGGAGGTCAGCCTGTCAACCCTGAAGCCATTTTGGAGCATCTTCAGGGCTGCCACAGCTATCCAGTTTGGAGCTGTGGGAACGGGAGGCGGGGGGCAGTAGAGATAGCTGGGGACTTGTAGCCAAAATAAAATTATTTCTCCTGGGAACCAAGGGCATTCTCACCAGGTGCTGGGGAGGCGTGGACTGGAACCAACTGGGCTTGGGGCTGTGACCGGATTGGACCATGTGATGGACATGTGGACTGGGGGAAAGAACTTTGACTTTTAATTTGGGTGGGGGAAACCATGGCACCAGATGTGCCAATATGACATGCCTCATAAATCTGTACTTTTGAGGAACACCTAGGCCTCAGAGGTTTGATTGCATTGGGTCTGTTACTTGGAACCCTGACATACTCATTATTCTATATTACACTGACTCAAAGGCTCACAAATATATTCTGTATTATAGTAAAACACAGTAGAACAAGGTTCCCCAATCCCCGGGCAGCGTCTATTTGCAAACTGGGCTGCATGAGCTGTGTCAGCCCCTCACCCACGCAAGTTGAGCTGTGTGTGTTTACATTTGTGTGCACCACCCCTCTGTTCACATGGCCCGGTCCTACCGCCCCCCCACCCAGCTGCCAAGCTGCAAAGGTTGGGGACCGTTGCAGTAGAAGTAAGCAATTTTCTGTTTAAATAAGGAATTCCAAGAAACATATAAAACAGGATCTAGCCCCATGTTGTAGATATAACTACCTTGAACTTGGCATGCTTTCAAAACCTTCAGTTGATGCATTATTTCTTCCTCACTTGCTTGGACCAAATCCAAGAAGTCTTCTGTTGTATACTACAGAAAGGAAACAAAACATACATGTCTTCCTTATGTCTGAATGCTGAATGCGGAGTGCCTTGGAATTGCTTTATAAATAAAAGTTTAAAACTGCATTTGTGTATTTAATTACGAGTATTTTATTTTCACAGCTTTCACAAGGTAGTATAAAGTTGGATGCTGAATGAGACTTTCATAAACCTACATTTATTTCAAGCTACATTTATTTCAAGAATCTGAAATTTTATTGGGTTAAGGACTGAATCAGAAATTCTGCCATATGCTGAGACCTGCGCTGGAAGGCTATTTCAGGACTTTTAACAGATGAATCAAGGGCTACCCGCTTTGCCACTTAAAACAGCACCAACATGCAAAAAAAAAAAAAAAAGAGGGGGAAATAAAAATGTTTAGTCTTATTGGATTTTAAAAGCACAAAAGAGATGGAGTCAATTTTTGTTCACTTTGTTTTGGAAGGAGGGAAATTGTAAGTTGTCCAGAGTCGCTTGAATAGTGAGATGGACAGCATATAAATTTAATAAATAAATTAAATAATAAGTTATGCACTTGGGAAACTGCTGAAGGAAAAATATTACATCACTGATAATGAATATCTCAGCCCATAACAGAGTAGAATATATTTGTGAGTAGGAAGTTTTATTTACCCTACACATCAAGCTGAAAGATTTAGGTAATTAATACATGAACATATGGCTAACATTCTCTCTTTATAATGGGCCATATGGGGAAATTACAAACATATGTTCCTGGGAATTTAATATGGCTTAGTACTCTCTAATTGCAATTCACGGCCTTGCTTAATTTTTATTCTTGCACAGAGTTTATGTCTCTTTATGAAAAACTCTATCTTGCTTTGGGACATGAGAACTTTTCCATCCATTTATGTATCCATCATTACTTTATATAATTATTACCTTTGCGTTTGTGTCAATTCTCTCTTTTTCACAATCTGGACCTTCATAAGGATTTTCCAATAGAAGTTTCTTGAGTTTCTTCAATTTAGGTCGGCATCTTTTTAGTTCCCAAAAATGATTGGTGAAGCCTGCAATCTACAACAAGAACTGTCATGGGAACTGCCGGATTAATCTGTAAAGTTGGCAGTTGCAGATATAACTGCATCAATCAGCAGCAGCAGAGAATGAACACAGCATAACACCCCTAAGTTTGGCATGTTAAATGACTGTCTTCGTGAACTGTGTTTCTCAATTTTAGCAGCTTGAAGATGTGTGGACTTCAACTCCCAGAATTCCCCAGCCAGAACACTGGAGTTGATGCCCACACATCTTCAAGCTGCCATGGTTGAGAAAAATTGCTTTAGTACTTCAGCCCTTTGGGTATATTTGCTCCACTTCCATTTAACTCATCTGGCTCTTTTAACATAAGAAGATTCAATTGTCACTGTGGCCTTTCAGATATTTTGGACATCATATTATCCCTGGATATAGTGAGTAGCAATCCAACCATATCTAAAGTACAACACATCTCTTCCCACCCACCCCCAAATTTTTTAAACAAAATTTTGCTTTTATTTCTCCTTAGCTACTGTCTTAAATACCAATGCATGCCAGAGTCTATTAATTGAGAAGAAACAGAACAAGCAATCAAGCAATCTGTACCTTGCTTTTTCTAAGTGCATCCAAAATGTGTGACGGCCACAAGCAGGGAAAAATTATGTTTGTGTCTGTGCTAGAATTTTACTATTTAAACCAGTGGCATTTGGAGAGATTTAACTTATTTTATTGCACTTTCTTGGAGAAATAACTGCTATAACCACAGAATCATGGACCCATACCAGGAAAAAAGGCTATTTCATCTGGTTCAGTCATTTGCCCATCATTCTATCAAATATCACATTCCTGCTAAACCAAGGATAATGTTAAGTCCTCCAAGAAATAACTGAGTCCCATATTTAATCAGCTGTTATATGCCCTCAAACCCAAGATCCCACTCATAGATATGCCTATTTTAAATAATTATCCTATACACTATATGTCTAAGTAGTAAAATATTTATTGTATCTCTCGGCCACAAAATGCTCTTACTTAATTCACTGGATAAACTAGAGTTCTCTCACATCCACAAATCTGAACTCTTTGGAAAAGGTCTGTAGAGATTCTCAGTCATCCAAGTCATGGTTGTCCCAAAGGTGCTTTTTCAGGAGGCAACTGGGTTTTCTTGTTTTTTCTTTTGAAGACGTTTCACTTCTCATCCAAGAAGCTTCTTCAGCTCTGAAAGGATAGTGGAGAATGGAAGGATTTATATTCCTTGCAGACAGCTGGTAATCTGCATCCTTCTAGAGGGTCGTTGAAGCACTTGGAGGTTTATCTGTGTCCTCAGGGTCAGCTGAGTAGCACTCTCGTTCCTGTAGTCCTGAAGAATATAAATCCTTCCATTCCCCTCATCCTATCAGAGCTGAAGAAGCTTCTTGGATGAGAAGTGAAACGTCTTCAAAAGAAAAAACGAGAAAGTCCAGTTGCCTCCTGAAAAAGCACCTTTGGGGCATCTTTGGAAGAGGATTAAATGTGATTTATTTATTTTTTAAAAAGGAGGAGAATGACTTTTCAAAAAATCTTAACTTGCTCTGGAGAATCTTCAGGCACACAATACCTCAGGGTGGAGTATATTAGAGGTAGCCTTGTCTGCACGAAGCTGCTCTGGCGTTTCACCGGAAGGAATAAAAAGCAACATATTGGAAGTATCTGCTATTTTCATGTCGTAAGTCTTATCCTTACTGCATATCACAGCATGTTCATTTTTCTCTCCACGGAACACCAGGCTGCAGGATCAAACAAACGCACATAAGCCAGGTTCAAACTACAACGTGTTGACTAAAAGGTTTAAAAATATGTAACAATAAATAAAGATTGGAGGCTGATACATCTGAAAACATACAGTCCAATTCCTCCCGGTATTCCAGTGACATTGTCAAGGAAAAAATACAGGCTGAACTTTAGTCTAATGCAGTGTCTACGGAAATTCTCAGTCATCCAGGTCATGGTTGTCCCAAATGTGCTTTTTTTTTCCTCCCAAGAGGCAACTGGACTTTCTGGTTTTTCTTTGAAGACGTTTCGCTTCTCATCCAAGAAGCTTCTTCAGCTCTAACTGCAATCTACAGTCAGAACTGAAGAAGCTTCTTGGATGAGAAGCAAAACGTCTTCAAAGAGAAACCAGTTGTCCAGTTGTCTCTTGGGGGGGGTGGGGGGAAGCACCTTTGAGACAGTCTAATACAGAGTTTCTCAAACTTGGCAAATTTAAGATGCATGGACTTCAACTCCCAGAATTCCCCAAATTTGCGCCACACTGGTCTAACTCTAACCCAGGGGTTTCCAAACTTGGCAACTTTAAGACTTGTGGACTTCAACTCCCAGAATTCCTCAGCCAGCAAAGGAAAGCTGGCTGAGGAATTCTGGAAGTTGAAGTCCACAAGTCTTAAAGTTGCCAATGGAGACCCCAGCTCTAACCCATCTGGAGCATGCAGAGACGGCCAATGCAATTCCCTTCTTGAATTAAATCAGCTGATCCTCCCAGGCGCTAGGGGTCGCTGTAGAGTCGCCAGATTTTTTTTTTTTTTTAAAGCCAGCCGCACGCTCTACCGCCAGGGTGGCCTTGCCGAGCATGCGCGTACCTTCGCCCCTCCTCCAACTCGTGACACAACTCCGGCTCCAGTTGCAGAAGACAGTAATCGCCGGCATCGATCCGCGGACTGAAACTGAGGCACTGCACCGTCGGAAGCAGTTCCGATGGGTTTAGTTTAGCGACCTCCAGCGTCGCATCGACCTCCTCGCGGCTTCGCATCCTCGTGGGGGGTGGGCGGGCTTTCGCTCCTCGGGAGTCCAACGGGCGTCTCTGACAGGAACGGCAAAGACGGAGAAGAAAGACAACGGCCTCTTCCGAAAGCGCGCCAAAACTCACGTCGGCACCTTGATGCGGAGGGGGCGGGGTTTACGCTGCTTAGGCGCCCAATCCGAAAGGGAGGAGGCGGAGCTTAATCCACCCACAAAAACGGACGTTGAGACTCTGAGAAGAGCCAGAAGGATCATCAGAGGGCTAGAGGCCAGAACATAGGAAGAACCGTTGAGGGAATTGGATACGTCTTAAATTTAATGAAAAGGAGTACTAGGGGCGACATGATAGCAGCCTTTCAATATTTGAGGGGCTGCCACAAAGAAGAGGGAGTCAACCTATTTTTACAAAGCACCTGAAGGCAGGACAAGAATAGTATAGTATAGCAGAGGTCTTCAAACGTGGCAGCTTTAAGACTTGTGGGCTTCAACTTCCAGAATTCTCCAGCCAGCTGTACTGCCTGGAGAATTCTGGAAGTTGAAGCTCACAAGTCTTAAAGCTGCCAAGTTTGAAGACCTCTGATGTATAGTATAGTATAGTATAGTATAGTATAGTATAGTATAGTATAGTATAGTATAGTATAGTATAGTATGTAATAGTAATAGTATAGTATGACTTTATTGTCATTGTACATAATACATACAACAAAATTGGTTTAGCCTCCCTGGTGCAATCCATAACAAAATACAAAACATAAATAGTATAGAGAATAATCCCTATGCAAGTAATGGGTGGGGAGTCTAGTCATACGTTTCTGTATGTACATGGAGTGATTGTGATTGTGTTTTAAGAGTGTGACAGTCCATGGGTAGAAGCTGTTTTTAAACCTGTTTGTCCAGCTGGCTATGCTTCGATGTCTTCTGCCCGATGGTAGAAGCAATGGATGGAAAATAATCAAGGAGACAACGTAATTAGAATAGAATAGGAATAGAATGGAATAGGAATAGAAAAGGAATGGAATGGAAGAATGGAATGGAATAGGAATAGGAATAGAATAGGAACTTCTAATGTATGCTAATCTGCATATATTAAAATGAAATTTTGTTGAATACATCTCTCAAAAGGTTACCGCCTCCACTATACAAAACATGAACATGACAAAATTTTTAAAAAATACAAAGTTATGTATGTACCCACATGTTATATGACACAGAGAAACAACACAGTCTAGTTCAGCTGTATAAATGTACATGACGAGAGAAACGAATCTTGCGAGTCTGCCGGATGGAGGCATAGGGAACAAAGCTGTTACAGAATCTGGTAGTCCTGCTAGAAATACTTTGAAACCTCCCAGAGGAGTAGGGTCCCTGCTTGGGCTAGATCGTGGGTGTCAAACTATGCAGCACATTGCTGTCATGTGATGTTTCATGACTTTTTCCCCTTCGTGGAGCTGGGGTGGGTGTGACCTGCACATGATGCATCAGGCCTGCAGGCCACCAGTTTGACACCCTTGGACTAGATGACCTCCAAGGTCCTTTTTAACTCTGGTATACCTAATGTAATGCTTCATTGTTGCATTTTTTGGTATTTTTGAGAAAGAAAAAATAAGATGGCCAGAACCCATAATAAACAGGTTTTTTACAAGCATCGAATGAAAGAGAACCAAATTTGTTGCATAAGAATTTTCAATATTTCATTAGATTTACATTTAAAAGCTGCAATTAAATCCAGTTACTATATAAGTATCAAGAGCATTATTTTAAAAGAGTTAATTTCTGACTTAGCAGCCAAATAATTTTTAATTGGGGTCTTTTAAAAAATAATAGTCCATCCCTAATGAAAAATTACAGGTCTCATGCTTATCAGGATCTAAACCCTGGAAAAGCCAACCTCATCTGGTTATCTTCAAATAAAGACTTAGATTAACTTTGAATGCAGTAATACCAAAAGGAGGGCTATTTGAATAACATACAGGAACCACAAGGTTTCCCAAGTTATTCAGATGGTTTCCCTCAAAATGCACAAATATAAAAGAGCAAAGATTTATTGATTAGTATTGCAATAATCTATGCTTTGTGAAAAATTGGGATTACAATTATTTAATCCTACCAAATGTATTCCATATAGTCCTCATTGCAGATAAAATTCCTTTTAGCGGAATTTCTTCCCACATTTTACAAAGGATCCCTTCCTTTGTAAAAGGATTCCTAATCCTTCCAAATGTTTTTAAGGCAATGGTGGGAAAACTAATTGAATGGGTGAATAATTTCCAAGCAACTGAACCAGTGAGAGGGGGATGCTGGGACTTGTTCCCGGGTATTGATGTTATGTTGATTGGTCTGTAGTTTCCTGGTCTGTTTTTTTCCCCTTTTTTGAAGAAAAAAGTGAGAGCAATTAACCAGTGGAACAACTTGCCTTCAGAAGTGGGTGCTCCATCACTGGAGGCCTTCAAAAAGAGACTGGACAGCCATTTGTCTGAAATGCCATAGGATCCCCTGCTTGATCAGGGAGTTGGACTAGAAGACCTCCAAGGTCCCTTCCAACTATGTTATTCTATGTTCTATGTTGTAGTCCAGCTGAATATCTGCCGGGCATGGACTCCCAAGTCCTGGTTTAAGGATGCAGCTCCTTGACTGTTCAGCCACCCCCATTATAATGCAATTATTTTACATTCCTCTATTTAATTCTATGTTCCAGAATACCACATGGGGGCAGGCTGCTATAACACATGAATAACTTTGCTGGGTCAGAAAATACTATAATGAAAATATGGATGTACTTTCCAAGCTGCAGAAATCAGGATGATCGCTTAGAGAAAAGCAAAGAGTGAGTGTTTTCTGAGTGTTTTCTCACAAAGAATGTTTCCTGACACCTAATAGTAATCTTGAATTTTGCAGCCTAAATCTGATAGCCCTAATGAAATTACAGGTAGTCCTTGATTCATTTAGTGACTATTCAAAGTTACAACAGCAGTGAAAAAAGTGACATGACCAATTTCCACACTTATGACTATTGCTGCATCACCATGGTCACATGACTTACATTCTGATGCTTGACAACTAGTTCATATTTATGACGGTCGCAGCATCCCGGGGTCATGTGGAACTGTGTGACTAACAACTGCAGCGATTCATTTAACAAACGTGACAAAAGTCGTAAAATGGGGCAAAATTCACTTAACAAATTTCTCACTAATCAACATAAATTTTGGGCTCAATTGTGGTCATACATTGAGGACTACCTGTAGAAGATAATTGAAGGTAAAAGATTTCAGTTGCATTGCTCTGGCTTCCTGTTCTCCAGCTGCTGGCTGTTTTTGTATTGTTGAAGTAATTCCAGGATGTTTAATAACTGGTGCATTCTTCAAAGTACAACATATGGGCAGTGTTTGGCATAATGGGCTTAACTACAAATAGTAAACAAATATCCTTGTTTTGCTCAACATGCTGAGCTACAATCTGGCCAACTCTGTTTTAGTCTAGTGTGTTGTAGAAAGTGGAACATATGATTAGTTTATAGTTCAGTGTACTGTGGAAATCCCCACAAATGAATCAAATAAAACATGATAATTAACTATCGTTAATGAATCATGCAAGGTCTAAACTCAGACTTATACTTCAGTGGGGAGATAGAGATGAATATGGTTAGAGTTGCACATATGTCAATCCTATTTTTATTTAAAAAAATAGTATTCTCAAGTAAATGAATACTATCAGGAAAGAGGAAACAATTTGTGAGGTTATGATCTTACTATCATAGTTTAAAATGCACAAATTGTATCTAGAATTTGAAACACTGCGTTGACAGTTATATTTTGCTTCTAACAAGTTATCCTATCCCAAGCAATTAAGCCTGGGAACTTTTAGATAAGACTGAAAAAAGGAACTCTTCTCATTAGAGAAGAATGGAAAAAAAGAACTGGAAAACCTCTTTAATTTGTTCTGCTTTTCTCAACTTGAGGAAACAAATATTTTTAACAATTAAAAAATAATTCTGGAGCCTTTACTGCCTTTAAAAAAAAAAAAACCACTTTCAACTGCAAAGTGCTGACAATTCTCCTTTTGTCACAGCCTCTTTTAGGACTTGAGGTTATGATATCTTGTCCAAGAGAACAAAATATGCAGAAGGGTGTATATTTGCAAATTCTATCCCTGCCTCGAGGTTGTTAATCAAGAAAGCTCATGGAAAAATCAAGGCTATTTGGATGATATAAAGAGCAGAACGCCACATTAACCAGAAAATATGTACTAGTCCCAGTCCCCTTTCTTTGCTAATATTTATCTTGTAAATTAAAAAAAAGTATGCGTGTCCCCCTTGGGATTAGAGTCACCCTGTGTGGAATGGGAGAAAAATTAAGATTTATTAAATAGAATGCTAGAAAATAAAATAAAAATGGCCCTCCTTACTTTATATCTGGAGGCCAAAAGGATAAATTAAGAACAGCTAATCCTCCTCTTATAACCACTGTTGAGAAGAGGATTTCCATTGCTAATGGAATGGAATTGATAAGTGAGTCACATCTAATTTGATGACTTTTTTTGCCACAGTTGTTTCAATCAATCAGAATAGAGCTGGAAGGGACTTTGGAAGTCTTCTAGTCTAGCCCCCTGCCCAAGCAGGAGACCCTATACCATTTCAGATAGGTGGCGGTCCAGTTTCTTCTTAGAAACCTCCAATGATGAAGCACACACAACGTTTGAAGGCAACCTGTTCCACTGGTTAATTGTCCTCACTGTTAGGAAGTTTCTCCTTAATTCCTTGTTGCTTCTCTCCTTGATTAATCTCCATTCATTGTTTCTTGTCTTGCCTTCTGATGCTTTGGAAAATAGGCTGACCCCCTCTTCTTTGTGGCAGCCCCGCAAATACTGGAATACTGCTATCATGTCACCCCTAATCCTTCTTTTCTCTAGACTGGCCATACCCAGTTCCTGCAACCCTTCTTCATGTTTTAGTCTCCAGGCCTTTAATCATCTTAGTTGCTCTTCTTTGCACTTTTTCCAAAGCCTCAGCATCTTTTTTTTGTACTGTGGTGACCAAAACTGGATGTAGTATTCCAGGTGTTGAGTGAAACACATGGTCGTTAAACAATCTAGCTTCCCTGATTGATTTTGCTTATTGGAAGCTTCCTGGGAAGGTCACAAATGGCAGTCACATGACCCTGGGATGCTGCGATTATCATAAATAGATGCCAGTTGCCAAGCTCCCAAATCTTGATTACATGACCATGGGGTGCTATGACAGTTGCAAGTGTGAGGGCCAGCTGTGAGTCCCTTTTTTCAGTGCTGATATAACTTTGGTTGGTAAACGAATGGTTTTAAGTCAAGGACTACCTGTACTAGGAGAGTTAATAATTCCCCATTTGGGTTTGAGTAGCATGTTTGATTAGAGAAAGTCAGTTTGGTGTAATGATTAAGGTGCTGGCCTAGAAACCAGGAGTCTGTGAGTTCTAGTCCTACCTTAGGCACGAAAGCCAGTTGGGCGACTTTGGACTGGTCACTCTGTCTCAGCCCAATCTACCTCACAGGGTTATTGTTGTGAGGAAAATAGGGGGAGGTAGGTTTTTGCCTTGAGTTACTTATAAGATAATAAAGATGGGGTAAAAATCTAATAATACTCTAAAAAATGTAGGTAACTTGAAACAAAGAAGGTCAATGGTATGCGATTACTGCATTTATTTCAACCACAGCCTTGAATTTTGTTTCAGGGTAGGACTTCCCACTTAGTCAAACCACAATGTAGCTCAGCATCTTATGCAGACCTGCTTGCAACTACTAAAATATTTTAGTGTAAAGAAAACTATGAAATTTACATAGAGAACATTGCACATGAGTTTTCACCCACTTCTCCCTGGTATTGGACCATGGATAAAATGGAGTGATCTAGCACCAGCCACCCTTTAAGCCAGAAGTCTTCAAACTTGTCTTAAAGCCGCCAAGTTTGAAGACCTCTGCTTTAAACCAACAATATTGTAGCTACAGCTTGTTACGTTGACTGCTACTCTGACAGTCTTCCAGTTGCTTTTGTGAGGGCTTGCTTTATTTCCTTTTTTTATTTTTAGTTTTCAGGATTTATTTTTACTTTACTCTGCGGCTTGAGCAAAAGGAGGTTTTGTTTAGTCCTTTTTCAGAGCTCAAAAATGCCTATACTATACCTTATAAAATGTGTCAGCTAGACACATGTGTCAGAAAAGATGCTAACAAATTCCTTCTGATTTTTTGCTACCATAGACTGTTCTCACACAAGAGTGGCTTGAACAGGGTCAAAGCTTAGCTTTGCTTAGGCGACTCTAATCTCCTGTTTTTGTGCTTATAGGCCAGAAGAGGAGATGAATCACAAAATAATAACACACTGCAAGATTCAAACAAAACAAGGAACCGAGTGAAGGAAGCTAACTATGATCAAGGTCTTCTGCCTTACTCCCGTCCTATGCAAGATCATGGCCAATGTGTATGTTAACAGGGCAATATTCAACACAAGAAATGATAAGATTTGTATATGGTTGTTTGGCAGTGGTGAAATCCAAATTTTTTTACTATCAGTTATGTGGGCGTGGCTTGGTGGGTGTGGTGTGGCTTGGTGGGCGTGGCAGGGGAAGGACACTGCAAAATCTCCATTCCTACCCCACTCCAGGGGAAGGATACTGCAAAATCCACATTTCCTCCCCACTCCTGGGAGAAGGATATTGCAAAATCTCCATTCCCACCCCACTCTGGGGCCAGCCAGAGGTGATATTTCCCGGTTCTCTGAACTACTCAAAATTTCCGCTACTGGTTCTCCAGATCCTGTTGGATTTCACCCCTGGTTGTTTGGTTTCAAGGGCATTAGAGGGATCTTATTTGAGAAGCTACTTGAATGACTTTTACAGTTAGTCCTCAACTTACAACTGTAATCAAGCCTGTAATTTCAGTCATAAGTTGTGATGGTCATAAAGTGGGTCACCATGTAACCAGTCCAGTTTTGCAACCATTATGCAGTGGTGATCCCTGCAGTCATTAAGCAAACTCATTGTCCCCTGTGGAGTGTTTCTTGCCAGGACCTGGGTATACAGTAATGCTAAAGTGTGGCGAGGGCCCCCCGCAGCCCGTTTTTGCCCCCAGGAGGCTGCAGGGAGGCCTACTAGGCCCAAAACGGGGCACGGGGGGTGCCTCCCCCACAGCCTGTTTTTGCTCCCAGGGGGGTGCAGGAGGCCAAGTGCTGCCTGTCACACCCCCTGGCCACGCCCACCATGGCCACACCCACCTAGCTGGTCATTAGGGCAGAGAACCAGTTAAATTATTTGAATCCCACCACTTTCAGACCTGCAAGATTATTAGTGTAATCTTACAATAAAGATCGAACTAGTGCTTTGGTTGATGGCTTCTCATCTGATCAGGCTTCAGGTTTTTATGAGACCCACTTCCCAATGTCACCTAAACTCAGAGAGAGATGCCTGCGGTTGGATCAGTCTTGCAGTGGGATGATTAAAAGCAGATTCTTGTCCATGATGGATTGCAACTCTTCAACTTGGGAGCTGCCTTCTGTGAGAGACACAATCTCGCTTCAAATGACAAGTGAGGTTTTTATTCATTCACACGTTTGCACGGTAGCTAAGCACTCTGTTACAGGACATAGCTGTAGACTGTTCTTTATTTTAATGAACCTTATTTCATTTCCGTAAGCCTTTTATGGACACAGCAAGACAGCAATCTTCACGGTTTCATTCCAGATCATTTTCATGCTTCTTTTGTAAGAAGCTGTGGGCTCTTCAGAAGGAAAAGCAGTTGAAAAAGATAAAAAAAAATGTTTTCTTGTTTACTGATTTACTGTAATCCTTGTACTTCAAAAATTGACAGTAACGTTCAAAATTATATTCCTACCCTTCCAGTGCTCGTAGGGCCTTATGAATTCCCAAAGGCAGCAGATTTCAAAAGGCAAAACGGCTATAGAAAAAAGCCTCTTTCCAACTCCTTCCTACCCTTAACTTGCCAAGGAGAAAAAAACCCAGCACATCCTCTCCTGGGTAAGTGATTGTCAGGCTTTCGAGGTAATCCAGACAAGAAGCAAAACTGTTGAGTATAAAACTACCTTTATTATAAGGTTACAGTAACAGAATCTTGCAAATCTGAAAAGCATTTCCTCCCTTCTGTAATAGGTGGGGATGGCCTTGGCAGTCTGTGTCAAGAGACATTGCCAAGGGAACAGTCAGATAAGGGACAGACAGCCTGTAGCTGGATAGTGGGCTGAGCAAGAGGCTCAGAAGAGACCCTCCCTACTTTCTGGGGCCTGTAAAGGAAATGGGGGAGAGGAGAAACATAACTTTCAGATTTGCAAGATTCTGTCAGTGTAACTTTACAATAAAGTAAGCTGATCTGGTTGTGTTTCTCATCTGGTATGTCCTGCAAGGCCAACTTCAGTCTTGTTTATCTGACTGTTCCCTTGGCAGAATCTCTTTGCCCACTCTTCCAAGGTCATTCTCACATACCATTATACCTCCTTTATGTTTACTTTCCAGAAACCAGGGTGGATCCATTCTGAAATCCCAAAGGTGCTGTTTCCAAAGGCAACTGGACTTCCTTGGGGTTTTTTTTGGAAGTGTTTCATTTCTCATCCAGGGAGCCTTTTTTTTTTTTACATATATATCAGACACATTACATTTTTAAAAACATTTGGTAACTTTTGAAGGATAATTTAATGCTTCTTTAATGTTACAAGGAGAAAGAAAAAAACATTAACATAGCAAAGACATTAGTAGAGCCTTGGTGGTGCAGCAGACTAAAGTGCTGTTAACTAGCACCAGCTGCCTGCAATTATTGCAAGTTCGAATCTCACCAGGCTCAAGGTTGACTCAGCCTTCCATCCTTTCTAAGGTAGGTAAATTGAGGACCCAGATTGTGGGGGCAATAAGCTGACTTTGTATAAAAAAGAACACCGCTTGGGGTGGGGGGCGAAAGCCCTACTAAGCAGGTATATACAAAAGTATGAAGGCTATTGCTTAATGCATTGTAAGCCACCCTGAGTTTCCGGAGAAGGGCGGAATATAAATTGAACTAATAAATTAATAATAAATAAATAAATGGACAATGTTATCTATTATTTCTCATATTATGTATAGATAAGAATGAAATAGTATTTGATACATAGAATGTGACCCTTCATCCAGGATTTTTTTAATTACTGAAAAGCTTACTTAAGCCTATTTAGTTAATATAGTGTAAATTGACATCATGCTGTGATTTTAAAGCTATACAGTAAAGCACTTTACTCTTTTAAAAAACCAATAAAAGCCTCTGGACTAGAGTACTGTAGGGCAAACACTTTCTCCATCTCACCTCTTTTCGTTTTGGGAATTTGTAGCAGATTTGTCATATACGACAATGAAAATGTTGAACTGGAAATCTTGGGCAAGAAATACCAGGAGATTAACTTCACAAAATGCAAAACCTGCAAACAAGCCTCCATATTGATGGTGGCTGTTAATCAAACTTTGCGAATTATCAAGAAAAAAAACCTGAACACTTCTTGTTTAAAGCTGCTCTCAAGGGGTGTTCAGCTAGGTAGCAGTGTACAGGTTAACTTTTTCAGATTTCAGAAACCTAATCAGGGTCAGATCCCATGGTACTTTGGTGGAAGACCAGTAGGAATTTTATTTATTAATAAATAATCCCAAGGAGCTGCTGACAGAGGAATTATTGAGTCTCATCTGCACTTCTATAACTGTCTGGTTTGGTTCTGCAACCCAACAAGACAGACACAGACTTCAGAGGATAATTAGATCTGCAGAAAAAACAATTCCTACCAACCTGCCTTCCATTGAGGACCTGTATACTGCACGAATCAAAAAGAGGGCTATGAAAATATTTACAGACCCCGCGCATCCTGGACATAAAATTTCAACTCCTACCCTCAAAACGACGCTATGAAGCACTGCACACCAGAACAACTAGACACAAGGACAGGTTTTCCCAAATGCCATCACTCTGCTAAACAAATAATTTCCTCAATACTGTCAAACTATTTACTAAGTCTGCACTACTATTAATTAATTAATTAATTAATTAATTAATTGGTTTGATTTATATGCCGCCCTTCTCCGGAGACTCAGGGCGGCTTACAATGCGTTAAGCAATAGCCTTCATACTTTTGTATATACCTGCTTAGTAGGACTTCCCCCCCCCCAGCGATGTTCTTTTTTATACAAAGTCAATTTATTGCCCCCACAATCTGGGTCCTCATTTTACCTACCTCAAAAGGATGGAAGGCTGAGTCAACCTTGAGCCTAGTGAGATTTGAACTTGCAGTAATTGCAGGCAGCTGGGGCTACTTAACAGCACTTTAGTCTGCTGCACCACCAAGGCGCTCTCATCATTCGCACCACCCATCTCCTTCCACTTATGACTGTATGACTGTAACTTTCTTGCTTGTATCCTTACGATTTATATTGATATTGTTTCCTGATTGCTTATTTGTACCCTATGACTATCATTAAGTATTGTACCTTGTGATTCTTGATGAACGTATCTTTTCTTTTATGTACACTGAGAGCGTATGCACCAAGACAAATTCCTTGTGTGTCCAATCACACTTGGGCAATAAAAAATTCTATTCTATTCTATTCTATTAGATTTGTCTGCGCCTCCCCCCCCATCTAATCAAGACTGTAGACTAAACTGGAAAGTCAAAGTAAGTTGTTTCTGAAGTTTTTTTTAAACTGCTTAATAGCAGGTTTAGCTTGAGATTTTTTTTAAATAAGGGACAGAGGCTTAGAATGAAGCTGATAGCCACATTTCACATCACTGTCCACATTGCTTCTCCCCTATGGATGCATTTTTAATGTTCTCCTCCCCTGCCACTTTCAAGCTTGTTTTTCATTTGTTGCCTTCCACACCCACATTATTCTGTTCTGCTCTGATAGAAAGAAGGGCATAACTCTGAACCTCCTCCTATGTTTACTTTCCTTTTATTGGAACGTTTGAAAAGCATCTGGGACAAGAGCAGAAGCAGCAGGGAGTCATGCATGTGAAATGGGCAGCCATATAAACTGAATAAATAAACACCTCTCATTGCTTATAAAGGTGTCCATGTGGTTACCATGGGGGTGAGGAAACTAGGCCTTTTTTATGACTTGTGGACTTCAACTCCCAGAATTCCTAAGCGTTGCTATCTCAGGAATTCTGGGAGTTGAAGTTCACAAGTCATAAAAGAGCCAAGGTTCCCCACCCCTGGATTACCAGAAGTCAAGCTGAGATGAAGGAAATTCTCATCCAAGATGAAATCTTTTCATGCTGGAAAAACACCTATTTATTAGATATCTCTTCGGCTTTTTTTTTTTTTTTTTTTTACAGCAGCACTGGGCAGGATATATAGATTGATCCTTCCTCCTCTTTTTGCCCCCAACAACAACCCTGTGAGGTTGTGTGGAGGAGAGAAGGTAACTGGCCCAAAGTCACCCAGTGCTTGAACATAGAATAGAGTAGACCAGTGCTCTCAGCCTTGGCAACTTTAAGATGGGTAGAATTCAATTCCCAGAATTCTGGGAATTGAAGTCTACCCATCTTAATAGAATAGAATAGAATTCTTTATTGGCCAAGTGTGATTGGATACACAAGGAATTTGTCTTGGTGAATACGCTCTCGGTGTACATAAAAGAAATGATACATTCGTCAAGAATGATAAGGTACAACACTTAATGATAGTCATAGGGAAACAGTCAATATAAACCTTAAGGACACCAGCAACAAGATTACAGTCATACAGTCATAAGGGGGAGGATATGGGTGATAGGAACAATGAGAAGATTAATAGTAATGCAGATTTAGTTTGACTAAATGCAGACTAGTTTGACAGTGTTGGGAGAATTATTTGTTATTATATGTTTATAATACATTTATAAATTATAAATAAATTATAAATTTATAACAATTATAATGTTGCCAAGGTTGAGAAATACTGGACTAGATCCTGGCTTGCCCCATTTACCATACCACCAACCTGGCTCTTTTGGAGAAAGGATGCTTAGTTTCCTACAAAGTACAGGTAGTCCTTGGCTTAGGATCACAACTGAGACCAACATTCGTTGTTAAGTGCAACATTTGTTATGTGAGTCCGGCACCATTTTACAACCTTTCTGGCCACTTAACAGTTGTTAAGTGAATCACTGCAGCCAATAAGTTAGCAACTTGGTTGTTAAGGGAATCTGGCTTCTCCATTGACTTTGCTTATCAAAAGGAGATCACATGACCTTAAGACCACAACAACGGGTCATAAATATAAACCAGTTGCCAAGTGGCTGAATTTTGATCACATGATCAAGGGGTTGCTACAAAAGCCGTACCTGTGAAAAACGATTATGTCACTTTTTCCAGTGCCAGTTGTTGTCCGGTGCCTTTTTCCAGTTGTAACTTTGACCATCCCTAAATTGTAAGATGAGGACTACCTGCATTTTATTGCTATTTGTCACATGTGGTTAAGGTGTTGGACCCGGATTAAAGAGACCCAGGTTCGAATCCACCCCAAGCCTTGGAAACTCACTTGAGTTCCTTGGGATCATCCGTCCCACTGATGATCTCACTGGGCCTCCGGAGACTAAAAACGTGGAGGTGGGAGCACTACCTCCACTACGAGCTTATGAAAAGAAAGAAGGATGAAGGCAGTGGTGAAATCTAAAATTTGTTACTACTGGTTCTGTGGACGTGGCTTGGTGGTGGTGGTGGTGGGGGTAATGTGACTGGGTGGGCGTGGCCAATTTTTTTTTAACTTTTAAAACCATTTTTTCTACAGTCTTTTTGGCGAAGATGTTGTAAAAAAATGCTTTCAAAAGGCTCTGACGATCCCAGCTGAGTTGCCTGATAGGCAGAGGCTTTTTTTTCTTTTAAACTCAGCTTGGATGTCAGAGGCTTTTAAAAGAAAAAAAGTCTCTGTTGATCAGGCAACTCAGCTGGGATGTCAGAGGCTTTTAGAAGCATTTTTTAAATGCTTTTAAAACCTCATCATAAAACCTCTTCAGAGATTGTAGAAAAAATGCTTTTAAAAGCCTCTGACGATCCCAGCTGAGTTTAAAAGAAAAAATGCTTTTAAAAGTAAAAAAAAAAGCCTCTGATGATTGTGCGGCTCAGCTGGGCATGGGAGGGGGGGGGCAGGGATTTTTGCTACCCGTTCTCCGAACCACCCGCCTCCATCGCTACCGGATCGAGAGATCCGGTCGGAACCGGGAGCATTTCACCCCTGATGAAGGCTCCTTCTAACCAAAGCACCGCACAGCCCTGACTCTCATACGACAAGCCAAACGGCTCGCTGCTTTGCATCATCTCCAGTGATGTACTTCCTTCCCGCAGCAACCGGGACCGCGCCGGGCGGACACGCAAGCCAACCCAATGGGAAACGAAGCACCCGAGCAAGGAAAAACGCTTCGTTTTTTGTTTTTTAAAAATCCCTTTCCTTTCTGCTCCGCAAAAGAGCTGCCAGCAGCGGTGCAAACCAGCCAAGATCCAAAGAAGCCTTCTCGGCTCGATCCAGAAATCGGGGCCGAGGGAAATGTGTGCGATTTTAAAACGAGGAACCGCTGCTAATGGCTTTTAAAATCGATTTCCCTTTGGGCCGCTTCCCGGGACTCCCAACCCTCCTCCCGTTTGGGGGGAAAGGAGGAAGGAGAAGGAGAAGGAGGAGAAGAACAGGAAAAACTGAATCCAAGCGACGAAGGGGAGGGAAGGCGGGAGGGGAGGGGGGGACTCTCTCTCTCTCTCTCTCCAGAAACGCCTCCTTCCCACTCACTTGTCCGCTCCGGCGTTCGGGAAGGTGTTGCTAACCGCGGCGCGATTGTTTTCCCCACCCGCCCTCCTCCCCATGCTTCCCAGCGCCCCTCCCCGCCCGCCCGACCTCCGAGGCGAATTGGCTCCGCCGTGCCACCGCTGAGCGCCATGCCGCCTTCGGCCCCAGCGAAGCCCCTGGCCGCCGAGCCGGACTGAGGGGGACGCTGCTGGCCAGGCTGCGCTTTGCTGCAACCACGTGTCATTGATTCGCAGCCTTCCTGTCACACAACAACAAGGAAGCCTTCGGGGAGAAGAGGGCTGGGGGGGGAATCATCTTCTTCTTCTTCTCCCCCTTTGGATCGCCCTGGGGAAAGCCGCCACTTTCCTGATCCAGGTGAGTTTCCGCTGAAAAGCAGGGCAGTGAGTGGGTGGGTGGGAACCTGGCAGGTTAGGATTCTTCACCTGGGCCACCCAAAACCCCCCTCGCTTTGCCCAATGTCAGGTTGTCTTTTTGGGGGGGGCAGTGGATGGGGGGATTAGTGGGGGTGGCTGCTTGTTTTTGTTTTCCTTTGCAGCGCGGGGTGGATGGGGGGGGGCGTGCCTTTGCGCGGCCGAGGCGATACGAGCTCAAGGGATCCAGAGCTGCGCGCATCGGGGGTGCAAGGTGCGGGGTGTCTCCGCACTGGCTGCCCGGGGTCCACGGGTGGGATGGGCGCAGCCGTGGGAAGAAGCGGCGTGTGTCCGAGAGAAGCGCTTTTTTTTTTTTTTCGGGGTCGCCCAGTGGAAGGCAAAGAGAAGCTGCTTAAATGGCAATGATCGCCAGCGATCGAGCAAAAAGCCTTTGATTCTACTCCAGAAGGCCGGTTAGGGAGAATTGGTCATTAAAATAAAATAAAATAAATAATAAAATAAAATAAAATAAAATAATAAAATAATAATAAAATAAATAAATAAAATAAAATAAAATAAAATAAAGGTGCAGAATAGGTTCTGCAGAGGAGGTGGCCGGAGAAGCAAGTTGACAGGGGAGCCCAGCATGAGGAGGAGGGTGGGGGGGTGGGAGGCGCAGCCATGTGCCCGGTGCCTTCCAAGCGACATCAAGGCCTCGTCTCTGAAAGTCTTAAGGTTCCCTTCAAGGACTGGGGGGCTCCCGATTGCCCACAGTGGTGCTTGCATCCTGGCCACCTAAAAAAGGAGCCCGGTTATAGACGGTGAAGATTGAGCCTTAAAGTCCAGAGACTGAAAGGGAGCATCTGCAAGCTTTGGGATGCTGAAAGGTGCATCCAGATTATCTTTGGCGCCTTTCATCTTCTCCTTTGTTTTTTTTATTTGTGTGTGTGTGTATGTGTGTTAGTTTCTGGCCAGGCTGGTTGCAGCAATGGAAGAAAATAGCATGGGCACCCTGCAACAGAGGGCAGCTGAGCTGGAGTGCATGGCAGAGGTTCTTCTGACAGGGGAACAGCTAAGGTAAGCTATGTGGCTTTTCACGAGTACTTTGCCTGGAGGGGGCAGCAAGAGAAACTGGGTTCTATGCCAGATTTCGGTTTTCCAGGATGGTTTGCCTGTAATAATCCCCTTTTCCTTTAGAGGATGAAGGCTACATGGGGGAGGGTCTCCTCTTATTTAATTGGCCTCAACAATAACTCTGCAAGGTAGATGGGCCTCGAGAGGACATAACTGGTGCAAAGGCACCAGGTGAATTTTTCCTTCATCACTCCAAGCCACCGTGTTATAACAGGATGTGGGGTGATGCTTCGTCCAGCTACATAGCAATGCCTGATATTCTCAAGAAGTTTCAATATTTTCACATCTCAAGGAGAAAAAGACTGCTCTGAATGAACAAATAGCCAAGGGTAACGAAACAGATCCGCTGTTCCCATCAGAAGTGGCATTCATATACTGTAGCAACTGGTTCGCCCAGCACCGGAAATGTGAGAGCTTGCGGCGTCACAAAACACGGCAATTTGCTTGTGCGTGCCTTCCGCACATGTGTGCAGCGTCCAAAACACAGCAATATGGGACGGGATTGCGCCCAGGTGGGTGGGTGGGCAGGCCCACCCGCAAGTGGCCACTACCGATTCGCCCGAACTGGTCTGAACCGGCTTAATACCACCTCTGGTTCACATCATCCTCTAGCAGACTGGCCTTGCTGGGTAGAGAAGATGGGAATTGTATTCCAGTTTATCTGGAAGACGAGTCTTGGAATAAGGCAGTTTTTTGAGAGAAGAGGTTCATCAGTCTTCAGAGCCTCTCTTTATTTTAACTTTGTGTTCATTTCTCCAACTGGCAGCAAACAAGGATGAATTCAAAAGAGCGATTTTAGGGTTATCCGTCAATCCGTTCAATGAATTTATACAAAAGCAGGAGGGTGTGTTTTTAGCTGTCTTGCTGTTATGGGATGGCTGAAGTCTGAGAATGAAACGAATGGTTTTTTTTTTTAAAAAAAAAAGAAGAAACAATTAAAAACATTTTGTTTGACATCTTCTCATACCACCATCTGTCAAACAACATTTCCTTTTCCAGATACACAGCTTTGATTCTGCTACATAAGGCAAAGTCTGCACTCTCTATACTTCAGGCATGTAGCTTTAATAGTCTATTCCAGGGGTGTCAAATGCAAGGCCTGGGGGCCAGATCCAGCCTGCAGGGTGTTTAGATCTGGCCCGCGGACCCGCCCTGGAAATAGCGAAGAACCAGCCCGCCCTGGTCACGCACGGCCCTCCTGAGCTCCATTTTCACTGGCAGAGGACTGCAGGAGGCCAGCGCAGCCAACAAACGGAGCCTTGATGAGTGACATTGAGCTGGCCACGCCCACCCCAGGCATGACCCCAGCCACACCCATCCCTGCCCACCCCAAGATCAAATACAATCCTGATGCCAGGGGTAAAATGCTCCTGGTTCGGACCAGATCGCCTGATCTGGTAGCGAAGGCAGCGGGTGGTTCGGAGAACCAGTAGCAAAAATCCCTGCCCCCCCCCATGCCCAGCTGACAACCTCTTCGGCCGAAAAAATGCTTTTAAAAGTAAAAAAAAAAAAAGGCTCTGATGATCGTGCGGCTCAGCTGAGATCATCAGAGCCTTTTAAAAGCATTTTTTCTACAAACTCTTCGGCCAAAGAGGTGGTAGGAAAAAAAAATGCCTTTAAAATCCTCTGACGATCCCAGCTGAGTTGCCTGATCGTCAGAGGCTTTTAAAAGCATTTTTTTTCTGCAACCTATTAAGGTTGTAGAAAAAATGCTTTTAAAAGTAAAAAAAAAAAAAAAAAAAAGTTGGCCATGCCTACCCAGTTACGTTACCCCCCAAGCCACGCCCACAGAACTGGTAGTAAGAAATTTTACATTTCACCACTGCCTGATGCGGCCCGCAATGAAATTGAATTTGACACTCCTGGTATAGAATAGAGTCGATGCACTCCAAATAGACCCTTAATAGGGTCTTATTTTCGGGGAAACATAGTAGCTCAACTCAGGATTGAGTTGCTATAGGAAGCAAGGGTAGTCTCTTTGATTGGACCCAATAGGCATGCTCTATTCTACTTTTATTTATTTATTATTTTAATTATTTTATTTTATTTTATTTTATTATTTTGTTATTTTATTATTTTATTGTATTTTGTATTTTATATTTATTTTTTATTATCTTATTTTATTTTGTATTTTATTTTAATTTTTAATTTTAATTTTTTATTTTGTTTTAATATTTTATTTATTTTAATTTTTTAAAACATTATTTTATTTATCTTATTTTATTTATCTTTATTTTATTTTATTATTTATTCATTTATTTTATTTAAAGCTTTCCAGGATGAGGTGAGATTAAAATCCGGGAGGGGGTTCCACCAGCCGTCGGTGTAAAAGGATTTTCGTTGAAAAGTGAAATTGCAACCCAGGTAGAATTTACAAAGCCTTCATTAGTGCCAGCAGCAAAGTTAAGAAACCAAGTAAGAGGAACTGAAATATAAACATTTTATGATGAGTAAAACATGTGAGCTACTGTTGTCATATCAAATAGAGAAGATTTTTAAATTTTTCTTTCCTTCCTGCTTGCATGCTATCCTGCGGTGTTCACTTGTTGTAGGATGTCGGGCACAAGTACTTAACGAGGCTGAAACATTCAAGCATTGTGATGCCCTGATATTTATTTGTTTGTTTGTTTGCTTGTTTGCATGCCCTTACTTTTCTGCTCCCATACACGATGGTTTAAAATAATACTTTTGAAAACAGAACCAACCAAATCATTATAAAATATAAAAGGTTAATTCTTAGATCTTGTCTCTTTGAGGACAGGTTGGTAACAGGGGTGGGCTTCGAAAATTTTAGCAAGGGGTTCTCTGCCTGGTTGCTTGGTGGGCGTGGCCTAGTCAGCCTCCTGCACCATGGTGCGGGGGTTTGTGTGTTTTTGCCCTCCCCGGGCTCCAGAGGCTTTCCTTGAGCCTCCGGAAGGGTGAAAAGGGCCTCCCCAGGCTCCGGAGGCCCTCTGGAGGCTGGAAAAGGGCCTGTTTTTTGTCTTCTCTCAGCCTCTATGTGCGCCCTGCACTTACCTGCATCCCAAACATTATATGATTATAAAGTAGCCTACAGTTTCTATTGTATGTCATAACAGTTGTACGACAAAGCACCCATGTGACCGACCTGATTTTACGACATATTTTGTAATGGTCATTAAGCAAACCCATCATGTGCAATGGGACTTTTTTTTCAGAAATCGGAAGTAAATGCCATCAATCTGTCAATTGCAGTCATGTGACCATAGAACACTACAAACAACTATTAATGCAGGCTGGTTGCCAAGTGCCCAAAATGTGATCACATGATCATGGGGGCGGAAGCAGCCATTGTGACTTTGAATTTGGGTCCTAAGTACCCTTTGGGGGAGGGGTCCATTGTAACTTTGAACCAGTGGTGGTTTTCAAATTATTTTACTACCGGTTCTGTGGGTGTGGCTTGGTGGGCGTGGCTTGGGCATGGCAGGGGAAGGATACTGTAAAATCTCCATTCCTACCCCACTCCAGGGAAAGGTTACTGCAAAATCCCTATTTCCTCCTGATCAGCTGGGAATTGGGAGGCAGAGAATAGATGGGGGCGGGGCCAGTCAGAATTTTTACTACCGGTTCTCTGAACTACTCAAAATTTCTGCTACCAATTCTCCAGAACTGCTCAGAACCTGCTGAAACCCACCTCTGCTTCAAACAGTCACTAAATAATCGGTTGTAAATTGAGAACTATGTATTTACGTGGAGCTAGACAATTCTACCTGGAGGAGTGTGTCCTTGAAATATCTTTATTTATTAATGGATTGTTTTTACCTGAGTAAATTTTAAGGAAAGGTGTGAGTAGTAGCTACTCTGCTGTAACTTCAGCCAGCTTCTCTAACAAGCCACCATGGGAATTCTTGGGAAGTGTAATCCAGCACACCTGAGAAGCCCTTAATGAGAGAAGTTAAATCTACCACACTCTGTTTCAAACTTGACAACGTTCAGAGGTATGGACTTCAACTCAAAAAACAAAACAAAACCAATACAGTTCTAGGCTGCATAAACAGAGGGATAGAATCAAGATCACGTGAAGTGTTAATACCACTTTATAATGTCTTGGTAAGGCCACATTTGGAATATTGCATCCAGTTTTGGTCTCCACGATGTAAAAAAGATGTTGAGACTCTAGAAAGAGTGCAGAGAAGAGCAACAAAGATGATTAGGGGACTGGAGATTAAAACATAGGAAGAACGGTTGCAGGAACTGGGTATGTCTAGTTTAAAGAAAAGAAGGACTAGGGGTGACATTATAGCAGTGTTCCAGTATCTCAGGGGCTGCCACAAAGAAGAGGGAGTCAAGCTGTTCTCCAAAGCACCTGAGGGTAGGACAAGAAGCAATGGGTGGAAACTAATCAAGGAGAGAAGCCACTTAGAACTAAGGAGAAATTTCCTGACAGTTAGAACAATTAATAAGTGGAACAACTTGCCTCCAGAAGTTGCGAATGCTCCAAAACTGGAAATTTTAAAGAAGATGTTGGATAACGATTTGTTTGAAGGTGTAGGGTTTCCTGCCTAGGCAGGGGGTTGGATTAGAAGACCTCCAAGGTCCCTTCCAACTCTATTATTCTATTCTATTCTATTCATGCTGACTGAGGAATTCTGGGAGCTGAAGTCCACACACCTTAAAATTGCCAAGTTTGAAAAACGCCGGTCAACATCTGTAGGAATAAAAAAGAGTCAGTTATGCCTGCTGGGTGCAGATAAATAACATGGGAGTGAAATTTCTACTCACGTGTGTCTTATTTGCAATGGATATCAGCACTGTTGTGAGCCAGGCCTGTTTTTTGCTTTGTAAGGGTTGTGTATGATGTTTGCAGAGATCTCTGGATCGTTGCTTCGCTGCTAGAGGATTCTGCCTTTCCAAAGCAGTGTGGATTAATGGTCCTTTGATCTTATCTGCCTGTGTCCATACGAGCTCCCCTAATTTCATTTTTTGGTCAACAAAGAGGCATGTGGTTTTTCCAGATCTACCTCAAGCTATCCTGCACATTATCAGATGGCTAAAACACACATTCCATTTCTCCTGGCCCCTCTCAAAGATTAGAGAGGCCCATTGATTTGGTCGCCTAATGGAGGCTCCAACTGAATGTTGACGTAGCGGATTGCCACAATGGCTGGTGCATCTTTGGTTGCACCAGACTGGTTTGGTTGCACCAAAGTGCGGATTGAGCACAAAGAGGCAGGAACAGAATCTACTGTGATGTGCCAAAGCCAGAGACAGTACCTTCACAGTACCTTGGCAAATAATGTTTAAATCACAGGAACAAAGCAGAGGATTTTATGAGTAGCTTTACCCATACAACAGTGCCAAAGCACTGGTGTGTGACACTACATTTTCCCACTCCAGCAGCAGATGATTGCACAGATAAAGCCCCAGAGGCAAATAATGGCACCATCATGAGTGCATGAGAAGGAGACTCGGTAGCTTAAAATAACAACATGCTTTAGAAGTCACATTTTTGCTGTGGAACATTCTTCTTTTTTTCCTTGAGAGCAGCAATGGATGAGGGCATGGTTGACAGAGGTCAAGACAGGTAGGAGCAGGAGGGAGCCGGCCTCTTGCACCATGGCGAGGGGGGGGGAGGTGTTTTTTCCCTCCCCAGACTCCAGAGGCTTTTCTTGAGCCTCCGCGAGGCTGAAAACGGCCTCCCTATGCTCCGGAGGCCTTCTGGAATCTGGAAACAGGCCCATTTCCAGCCTTCCTGAACTTCCGGTAGGCCTGCTTTTCGCCCTCCTCAAGCCTCCGTGCATGCCTTACACTTACCTGCTTCCAAAACAGGCTGCATGGGGATTCCTGGGAGGGGCAGGGTGGGGTGGGGTGGGCAGGGCCAGCTAGGAGTGGGATTTGGGGGGATTCTCCGAACTGCACAGCATCTGAGCTAGAGGTTCTCCCAAACCCCTGCAGACCTCCAGCAGCCCACCCCTGCCTGTGCAGCAAGCTGCAAAGGGGAGGGAGGTCTGAACTGCACAGCCATTGCTGTCCATGAATGCAGCCAATCAAATACCGGAAGTTGTGTGTTTGGGTGTATCAAGCTTGCTTAAGGTTGGAATTGAATATTCCAATCACTTTTCTTCACATAAAGGAAGATAGAAATGACCTAGAAGAAAAATTGGATGAAGTTGGTCCTGGAAAAGTGGAAAGTGTGGGAAAGAAACTTGAAAAGAATTTTGTCTTGATTGTGATGGAGCAGAAAGAAACTCTGAAAGGACTTCAAGATTCTAATACAAGCGGATATTTTTAGCTCAGGGTTGAATTGTGGGGTCAAATTTGGTGGTTTTGTTGCAGGCATTTCATTACCCAACTAGGTAACATCATCAGTGCTAGAAGGGAGTGGGGTTTGTTCTCAGAGGCTGACGGCATGATGAAAAGTCCTTAATTGCAGAACACATGGACAGATTTCACCATCGGTTCAACTGGGAAACTATGAGCATCCTAGATCAAGCTAAGTCCAAAAACACTAGAGAATTCCTGAAAACCTGGAATTCGGATAAACCATCCATCAATAAGCACACAGAGATAATAACGTCTACATTCAAAAGAGACAATAAAAAAGCCAGAAGATCACTGCACCTCTGATCAGCAATCAATACCCAGATAAGCAGAGATAAATAACCAAGTAGCAAACAGTCAAGGAACTATTAACTCAGTAAACAATAGCCTAATCAAGGAACTATCAAGAACACTCCCACAACAATGACAGGGTAAGCTACTTGTACATAAACAGAGAGAAACGCCTTCTAGCACTGATGATGTTACCTAGTTGGGTAATCAAAGGTCTGCAAGAAAACAACTAAGCTCAGAGACCACCAAGGACCCTACATTTCAATATTCTGTTATTATACACTTCAATAATAAGGGATCATTCCTGTAACCCTCAAGATGTCCATTTTTTGACCCAGGCTACCTTGAAGAGCTGACACACTCAGTGAACATTAAGAAAAGCTTTGCCAGTTTTCTCAGTTATTGTTTTCTCAGCTCAGTTCTATAATAACTGAATAGTCTCTTGGACATTGATACATGCCTGGGAGCCCTAACACTCTTCCCCTGTGAAAAACCAAACCCAGCAACAACATAAATTATTGTTTGTTTATTGTTGTTGTTAGTTGCAAAGTCGTATCCGACCCATCACGACCCCATGGACAACGTTCCTCCAGGCCTTCCTGTCCTCTACCATCCTCTGGAGTCCATTTAAGCTCACACTGACTGCTTCAGTGACTCCATCCAGCCACCTCGTTCTCTGTCGTCCCCTTCTTTTTTTGCCCTCAATCTTTCCCTGCATTAGGCTCTTCTCCAGTGAGTCCTTCCTTCTCATTAAGTGGCCAAAGTATTTGAGTTTCATCTTTAGGATCTGGCCCTCTAAAGAGCAGTCATGGTTGATCTCCTCTAGGACTGACTGGTTTGATCGCCTTGCAGTCCAAGGGAGTCGCAGGAGTCTTCTAAAGCACCATAATTCAAAACGGGGGGGGGGGGGTGAAATCCAGCAGGTTCTGACAGGTTCTGGAGAACCGGTAGCGGAAATTTTGAGCAGTTTGGAGAACCGGCAAATACCACCTCTGGCTGGCCCCAGAGTGGGGTGGGAATGGAGATTTTGCAATATCCTTCCCCCCGGAGTGCGGAGGGAATTGAGATTTGCAGTATCCTTCCCCTGAAGTGGGGTAGAAATGGAGATTTATTTTTTTTAAAATTTGATTTATATGCCGCCCTTTTCCGGAGACTCAGGGCGGCTTACAATGCGTTAAGCAATAGCCTTCATACTTTTGTATATTTATACAAAGTCAGCTTATTGCCCCCACAAACTGGGTCCTCATTTCACCTACCTTAGAAAGGATGGAAGGCTGAGTCAACCTTGAGCCTTGGAGAGATTTGAACCAGCAGTAATTGCAGGCAGCTGTGTTAATAACAGGGTGCTTAGACCACTGTACTATTTTTCCCCTGCCACCCCCACCAAGCCACGCCTACCAAGCCACACCACGTCCACCAAGCCACGCCCACAGAACCGGTAGTAAAAAAAATTGGATTTCATCACTGATTCAAAAGCCTCAATTCTTTGTCACTCAGCCTTTCTTATGGTCCAACTTTCACAGCCATAAATTATTGTTTAAGGTTGTACAAAACGTTTCAAGCTCACAACTGTTGCTCCTTCAAGTGTTCCAAACTTGAAACAAAACTCCTGGTGTTTCTAAGAGTTTTGTCCAAGTTGCAACAGAACATTTATTCCTTTCTTACAGCAGCATTTTGACTGTCATGGTCGTCATAGCAAACAATCTCAGCCTTCTAACCTTGAATTAGGCTGTTTTGACTGTTTTGCACTCAGAACAAAATGTTATTTCAGAAGCAAAAGAGGGTTTTCAAGTCAGAATAAAGCACTGAACCATTTCATGTTTTCTCCTAATAGACATGGCCAGTTCAGGTTGTTCTGATAGAAGGTTTCAAGTGTTGGCTGTGTGATCACAGCTCAAACCAAATCAAGTTTCTCCTTACATGATTAACCCGTAAGGTGTCAGCGTTCCAGAAAACCCCAACTCTGAGTAAAGACACAGAAGCAAGCATTTTCCAAAGTTCTCTTTACTAGAATAGATAAACTGGCACATCTGGGAAAACCTGAATCTGAAAGGCCCGGGTTTTCCCTCAGTAAATCAAAACCCCCAAAATCATCCCCTCATTCCTCAGTCGATCACATGCTCCAATCAACGTCCGTCCCATCTTGACTCAGCACTCCGACCACTCCTTCTCCAGATGCCGGATTGCTCTGACCTTGACCGACAGGAAGAATGCTATTATGTCTACCAACCGCCCCTCTACTAAATCCCCCCCTCCTACTTTCCCACACATGAGAAGGTGGCAGCATGGAAGCTTCCGGCCTAATATGGCTTCCACAGCTGACATAAGGTTTTGATCTGTATGGAAGAGAGCAAATGACAGAATGTTTGGAAACAAGAAAGAAAAAGCCGGGAGAAAAAAAGCAAAAAGAACGGAAAAATGGAAAACATTCTCCAAGAGAAGACAATCAGCATGGTACAGGTAGTCCTCAACTTACAACGGTTCATTTACTGACTGTTCAAAGTTACAATGGCACTGAATAAAGTGATGTATGACCATTTTTCACACTTATGACCATTACAGCATCCCCATGGTCACGTGATCAAAATTCAGACGCTTGGCATGCTGATTCATATTTATGACGGTTGTAGTCTTCTGGTGATCACATGACCCCGAAGACTACAACTGTCGTAAATATGAATCAGCATGCCAAGTGTCTGAATTTTGATCACATGACCTTCTGACAAATGAATTTGTCAGAAGGTCACGTGATCTTCTGATGAATTTTGATTTTGCGACCCCCTGACAAAGTCAATGGGGAAGCCAGATTCACTTAACAACCGTGTTACTAACTTAGCTGCACTGATTCACTTAATAACTGTGGCAAGAAAAGTCATCAAACTCACTTAATAAATGTCTCACTTAGCAACAGACATGTTGGGTTTAGTTGTGGTCGTAAGTTGAAGACTACTTGTATAAAGTTAATCAAAATGATAGTTCTCTCAATGTTAAATCAGTCGTTGAATACCGAGTCTGAGGTTACAGAAATAAAATACAGAATAACAGAGTTGGAAGGGACCTTGGAGGTCTTCTACTCCAACCCCCTGCTCAAGCAGGAGATCCTATACCAGGGGTCTGCAACCTTAAACACTCAAAGAGCCATTTGGACCCATTTCCTACAGAAAAGAAAACACCAGGAGCCACAAAACCCTTCCTGTGCCTGACTATTTCTTGAGCGGCCACAAAACTAGCATATATAGTTGAATTAAAGATTCTGTTTCCTTCTGAAACTTTTCTTTTCTTGGATTTATCCATGGCTGGCCTACCAGGGGTTGAAAAGCTCAATAAATTGTATGCTGGTGGGTGTCGCACATTGGCAGTTGTGACGCATATTTTGAGTGACAGGGAGCCGCAGCAGAGGGGTGAAAGAGCCACATGTGGCTCCAGAGCCACAGGTTGCTGACCCCTGCCCTATACCATTTCAGACAAATGATTATCAAATCTCTTCTTAAAAACCTCCAGTGTTGGAGCACCCACAATTTCGGGAGGCAGGTTGTTCCACTGGTTAATTGTTCTCACTGTCAGGAAGTTTCTCCTTAGTTCTAGGTTGCTTCTCTCCTTGATTAGTTTCCATCCTTTGCTTCTTCTCCTGCCTTCAGATGCTTTGGAAAATAGGTTGACCCCTGACCCCCTCTTCTTTGTGGCAGCCCCTTAGATATTGGAACACTGCTATCATGTCACCCCCTAAAAATTGTTTTCTTTCTTTTTAATTGCTTATTGCTTAACACATTGTAAGCCGCCCTGAGTCTCCAGAGAAGGGCGGCATTTAAATCAAAATTAAAAAAAAAAAATTAACCACGGTCTTGGAGAGGGGAATCTGATCATGCTGATCAAGTTACAGGAACGATGTATGTAATGGGATGGAGATTATAAAGTCCCAGTCTAGAATGCATACACCCATCTAGATATCAATTGATTTTAAAGAAGAAAAGGAAAGTATTCTGGGATTCAGAAACTGTCAGCCCTTCAACGTAAAAACCAAAGTCAACGTAAACCCTTCAACGTAAACCAAACCCTTCAACGTAAAAACCAAAGTCATGCGTGCTAATGCTACTTTTATTATAAAGTTACGGTAACAGAATCTTTACTGTAGGTAAAGGGATGCAGTGGCTCAGTGGCTAAGACAGTGAGCTTGTCAATCGAAAGGTCGGCAGTTCAGCGGTTCGAATCCCTAGTGCCGCGTAATGGGGTGAGCTCCAGTTACTGTCCCAGCTTCTGCCAACCTAGCAGTTCAAAAGCACATAAAAAATGCAAGTAGAAAAATAGGGACCACCTTCGGTGGGAAGGTAACAGCTTTCCGTGTACCTTTGGTGTTTAGTCATGCTAGCCACATGACCATGGAGACGTCTTCGGACAGCGCTGGCTCTTCGGCTTTGAAACGGAGATGAGCACCGCCCCCTAGAGTCGGGAACGATTAGCACATATGTGTGAGGGGAACTTTTACCTTTACCTTTAACAGAATCTTGTGAGACTGGGTTGGGGCCCTCCTTTATCTTCATGAGAACTAGAGAGGGTCTTTCCTGAGACATTATTTTTCTCAGGTTATAATTCTGGCCCAGGTAAATAGATTTCTTTGATCAGGCCTCGGTTGTGGCTCCTGAGTTCCTCAAAATTATTCCTTCCTCTGCTCATTATAGAAACAGCTTGAAGACCGTGTTTAATCGAATTATATAACTGAGGATAGAAATTTTAAAGCCGTTCTTAAAAGACAAGGGTTGGTTTTTGTTTTTTTTTTCTCTCTGAGTCTTTCCTGCATGAGTTTTTTCCTTCTTTCAAGTTGGCTTATTTCAATAGCATGGCTCAGTATAGATAAAGCTTTAGGCAATAGCACGGGCTGCTGTTCTTTGCAAAACCTGTCATCTTGAAGTTTTGCTCCCTTTTCAGTGAATTCCTGCATAAGTTATTTGACGGTAGTGAGCTTATAAAGACAAGGGAGAAATTGCACAATAAGGGGAAGATGGAGACACTCTGAATTTATTTTTATTTTTTTTTGTAAATATGCATGCTTGGTAAAGGGGAGTTGTTTACAGCAATAGCAATAACACGTAGACTTATATGCCGCTTCATAGTGCTTTACAGCCCTCTCTAAGCGATTTGTAAATATAAGAGTCAGCCTATTGGCCCCAACATTCTGGGTCCTCATTTTACCGACCTCAGAAGGAAAAAATTGTAAATTGCGGGTTATGTGAGTGCAGGATATTGCAAAGCAGACCGGTTACTGAGTGCCCGAAAAGAGGTCGCATGGCTGGGGGCGACATCATTCAAAACTTCAGAACCAGGTCATAAGTACCTTTTTTTTTGGGAGGTGTGTCTCTTGTCATTTTGACGAGTTGCTAGGTGACCGGGAGTAAGTAAAGGACTACCTGTAGTTGCTAGCCAAGTCTGAAATATAGCTCTATGGAATAGCGCCTCAGAGAGAAAGCTTGGCATATGGCATTTTCGCTCTGCATCCTCTCAAACCTGGAGAAACAGTCCTTAGGAAGTTTCTAAATAAATTTCCATGTGGAGGAAGGAAAGAGTGATGTATTGCTTACATATTTATCACTTTTGGCATATTGTTCTCCTGTATCACAATCCTAAACACTAAAAGGACTTCCTCAAAGGTTATCAGGTCCACGGATCTAGCAAGCCTACACTACTGCTTCCTGAAAGTAAATTCAATTATTTCAGTATGATTAATGTCCCAAGATCTAATATTGTTTGTTAAGCTGTGCTGTTCAAAAATAAAATTGCCTCATTTCCTTCTCTGTTTTTCTTCAGTGCAGCTTAATGATGCAGCTTAAGCCAATGCGGAGGTTTCTGGCAAAAATGTCATAATCTTTAAAAAATGTGCGAAGAAGAACACTTAATCCTTGGCTTACAACAGTTCGTTTAGTGACCATTCAAAGTTACCATGGTACTGAAAAAAGTGACTTGTGACCATTTTTTCACACTTATGACTGTTGCAGCCACCTCATGGTCATTCGATCAAAATTCAGGTGCTTGGCAACTGATTCATATTTATGACGGTTGAAGTGTCCGTGGGATCACCTTTTGCAACCTTCTGACAAGCAAAGTCAATGGAGAAGGTAGATTCACTTAACAACCGTGTTACTCGGTGATTCATTTAACAACTGTGGCAGGAAAGCTCATAAAATGAGACAAAACTCACTTAACTGTCTCACTTAGCAACAGAAATGTTGGGCTCAGTTGTGGTTGTAAATCGAGGATTACCTGTATTGCATTTTATGTTTCTTTATATATTCTCATTTTCTTCCGACATTCAGTATTAGTCCATACATTCTGCTAATCGATGTTGGTTTAATCATGATTGAATAAACCATAATTGGCCGGCTTCCTAGATTATGTCTAAGACATAAACTACAGTTTACAAACCACAGTAAATATATTAATGCAAGCCGCAAGCCACAATAATGGTATTTATGCAACATACACATCTTATAATGTAATTTGATGTATGAACCCTCTCATTATCTGCCCAGCGTGTAACCTATAGAAACATTTCTCTTAAAAAATGCTCCTAATTCCCAAGTAAGCAGCATGTGAGCTTTCTAAGTTTAATGAATTAGTAAGTTAAATCAATAGAGTGTATGGCTTTTCTTTAAAACAACCATTTTCAGAATTGCTCTGCAGCTGTGCTGTTAAGTACATTCTATTCCAGGTCAATACTGTTAGGGGTGCACATTAAATTAAAGTTTTTTTGAATATTGAGGAAAGGCATACTGTTTTAGTGTTGAAGTGGGACAAGAGAGACCAGTTTTAATTTAACCCTCAGCTGTGAAAACTCTCTCAATGACTTTGATAAGGGCGCTTCTAGCTCAACCTACCACACAAGGTTCAAATAAGGAGAAATAGGAGAAATAGGAAATGGGAACTGCTTGAAGAAAGGCAGGTCAAATGAATTCAGGAAGTCCTCGACTTACAGCCGATCCTCTCACTTAACAACTATTGCAGGATCCCCATGATCACGTGATCAGAATTCAGGCAACCAGCATGTATTTAGAATTGTTGCAGCATCCCAGGGTTATACAAACACCATCAATAACCTTCCCTGCCAGCTTCTGACGAACATAATTAATGGGGGAAGCTGGATTTGCTTAATGACTATGTGATTCATATAATGACTGAGCGATTTGTTTAACAACTGTGGCAACACAAGGCCGTAAATTGGGTCCGACTCACTTAAAAACTGTCTTGTTGAACAATGGAAATTCTGGTCACGATGGCCAATTGTGGTCATAAGTTGAAGACTATCTATAATTAATAAGTTGAATTTATTTTAAGTATTAAAGCAAGAGCCGTGGTGGAGTGGTGGTTAGAATGCAGTATTGAAGGCAAACTCTGCCCACAGCCTGGGGTTCAATCCTCACCAGGCTCAAGGTTGACTCAGCCTGCCATCCTTCCGAGGTCGGTAAAAGAGGACCCAGATTGTTGGGGACAATATGCTGACTCTGTAAACCGCTTAGAGCAGTGATGGCTAACCTTTTCCGGATCGAGTGCCCAAAGTGCATGCATGCACGAGTGGATGTGTGTGCATGCGCCCAAACCGACAAACTGCAATGCACGCACGGGCTCCGCTCATGTGCCCTGCCCCCAGAGCATGTGCGTACCCCCATGGATGTGTGCATGCCCCGTGTGCACTCCCTGCACATGCGCACGCAGCCTGCATGTGCATGCCCGGCAAAGACCTGAAGACCAGCTGGCCAGCGGGAGGTGCATGCACATGCACAGCAGAGCTGAACTGGGGCAACGGCTCGTGTGCCATCAGAGAGGGCGCTGCGTGCCACAGGTTCGCCATCACGGGCTTAGAGAGGGCTGTAAAAGCACCATGAAGTGGTATATAAGTCTAAGTGCTATTGCTATTTAAACCACTTGGGAGCTGCTTGGAGGGTTCACAACAAAACACACTTAAAAAAAATACAATGTGAATAAAAACCTATATAATAAAATGCAAAATAAAAATACCACATTAAAACTAGGGCACATTCAAAAGTTAAAACAATTCTTCTTCCTCTTGTGCCGTATCCATCATCGGACGTTGGCGATCATGTTGGCAATCCTATTTTTGTCAACAGCCGTATGAAAAAGTGTTGCTGAGTTTTGTCCAAACCAGTCCCTTAGGTTTTGAAGCCATGATCATCTTCTTCTGCCCGGACCTATTGTTAAAACAATAGGAATTAAAATATGAACGATTAGCCAATTTAAAAGCCTGGGACCATAGAAAGCTCTTGACAGTGAAATGATTTTAGTGGGGGGACCAGTTGAGCCTCTCTGGGGAAGGTTTTCCATAAGTGGGCCACCTCAGAAGATCTTCCCCATTATAGAAAACCACCTCACCTCATTTGTCAAAGGGAGGAAGCCTCATTGCAAGCTTTTTAAGTCCAGACAGATACATTACAGTATGGGAGAAGCTCCTTCATTCAGGTAACCTGGTCCTAAGACTTTAAGAGTTTAAAAGGTGAAGAGTTGTGTCCCAAAAAACCAGCATGAATGGAAAAGACCTGGAATAATATGTACCTAGTGAGCAGTCAAGCTGCTGGGTTTGATATTAATTGACGTCTCCAGATCATTTGAAAGGCAGTCCCTTGTACAGTGTGTTGCAATAATCCAACCAGAAGTTATCAGAGCATAAACACTGCATCTGTTACAAAGTTCTCCATCCAGTAAAGTTGTAGTTGATAAATAAGCACAGGCTGATAAAAGGAACTCTGTGCCACAGAGGCCAGTTGGCTTCTAGAATCACCCCGCAAACTGTGAACTTGCTCCTTTAGAGTGAGTGCAGATCCCTCCAGAATTGAATAGGGGCTTCTGGTTAGGACCTTTGTGGCTTTTTGAATGTTTAAGGTTGCCGATCCCTGTTCTAGGTTGATTCTCTTCTTGATGAGTTTCCATCCATTGCTTCTTGTCCTGCCTTCACATGCTTTGGAGAATAGGTGACAGCCGGTGGGATTGTGATAGTGCACAAAAAAATATAGGAGATGGTGTTTAGAGATATTAGAGCGCTTCTGAATGTAAATTTAGATATGTCACTGAGGATTGCATTACTGTTGCTGGTGGAAAAACAGGATATAAATGAAACAAAAAAAGGATTGATTGTAACTTTGATAATGGAAACTAGCTTAGTGATGGCTAAATATTGGGGACGAAATTGGGATATTCAAAGAAATGAATGGTATAATGAATTATACCGGAGTACGGCAACAAATGATAAATTAACAACAGAAATTAAATTTAAAAAAGGGATGATTAAAGCAAACAATTATAATGAAATATGGGGGGATTTTATAAAAACAGTGCTGGTGGAAGGCAAAGGGAATAAGCCTACTCAAAAATATATGTTGTTTTGGAGGGGGATAAGGGCACAATTGGAATATATTGTATATTTTTTAGTTTTTATAGAAGAAATATAAGAAAAAAATGGTCTCCGAGGTGGGGGGTGCACTGTAATATTTGTATTTTTTTTCCTTTTTTTTATTTAAATGTATATGTACTGTTTGTATTATTTGTATTTAAAATAAAAAACATTTTAAAAAAAGAGAATAGGCGACAGCCTATTTTTTGTGACAACCCCTCAGATATTGAAGCACTCCTATCATGTCACCTCTGGTCCTTCTTTTCATTATACTAGACATATTCAGTTCCTGCAACCGTTCTTCATACGTTTTAGATGTTAAAGAGCATAGAATGGAGCCAGTGGTGGGTTTCAAAAAATGTTGCTACCAGTTCAGTGGGCGTGGCTAGGTGGGCATATGACTGAATGGGCGTGGCCAACTTGATGTCACTCACATCCATACCCACTCAATCACATGATCCCCCCCTAGCCACGCCCACAGGAAAAGGTAAGAAAATGTTTGGAATTTCCATCTATCTACCCCCGCCCTCTTTTTGCCAGTCACCCCCGTTTCCCCTCCATTAGTGGCCCCGGCCCTAGCCCCACTTCCTCTCCCACCACTGCCTCTTTGTTCAGGCTGCTTACCTTCCACGGTGGCTGGTCCAGGGTCTGGAAGGCAAGCTGACCGGAGTTTTCAGCAGCCCCCAGCCAGTCGCTGCTGTAGGAAAGCGGCTGGCCGTAGGCTGCCAAAAAGTACCAGAGGTCGCGGAAAAAGCTGCTGCCATCGCCGCCATGTTCTTCACGCATGTGCATCCCATTGGACTTGCAAGGCAATGGGATGCGCGTGCGCAAAGAACATGGTGATGAACATGGCAGGCGGGGCGAGTGAGCAGTGACTGGGGGACTGGTTCAGGCGCATGGCCAGCCGGCTATTGCTACCGGTTCGGTGACCTTGGCCAAATTTCTACCAACGGTTCGTGCGAACCGGTGCGAACCGGTGCGAACTGGCTGAATACCACCTCTGAATGGAGCCCTTGGGAACTCTAACTGCCATTTGACAGAAGAATTAGTCCCCAAATCACCTTCTGGAAATTAGGGGTGGACTCACCATATAAAGTTGCCCTCATCACAACTTGTCCTGGAGGAAACTATAGTCAATGGTACTGAAACCTAGTGCAGGAGACCCAATTGGATCTTTTTCTCAGCACAAGTCATCGGACAAGCCCATCAAGACAATATCTATTCCCTAGTTAGGTTGGAGACTACTGTATATTGAAATGGATCTAGAAAATCATTTCAGTTTCATTCATTTTAATGAAGACGTTGAAGGAAACAAACTCAGTGCAAGTGCTTTTGAGCAGAAATAATTTCCCCAACCTGAATATATAACAGCACACTGAATACCCTACCATTTTTTAAAAGATCATAGGAGAGCTTGTTGACAAGATTTAATGAGACAGGTGAAAGTGAGATATCTAGGTGAAAGTTTATTGGAACAAGTGTTGTGCATTTAAAATGCAGAACATATATATATGTTTACATATATATATGTAAAGAAAGAAGCAGACATCCTGCAAGCTCCGGAACTTAAAATTTTAAAATAATTAAATTATTAAATTAAATTAATTATTTAAAAATTTTAAGTTCTGGAGCTTGTAGGATGTCTCCTTCTTTCTTTACTAATATACCTGGAACTCGTATTTTTAGAATAGTTTTGGGGTGCATATTCTGACCCAACCAGATTTTAGTCTGTTTCATACCGGTCTAGTGGGGGAATCTTACAGAAAGCAAAGAAGATCAGGAAGATAAATAATAAGGGAGGGATTGATGGAAGGAGGGGAATCCCCAGAAAGCCACCAAGATCTTTGTGAAGCATGATAGTCCTTCTACAGACAAGATCTCCTCTCCCATTAGCAGCTGATGGTCTCTAAAAGGAGAGAATTTTCCTCCCCCTTTTTAATTAGTGATCTTTAGTGGAACCCACCATTTACTGTTGGAACAGAATGGATGGCCGGCAAAATGTTTTGTGGCTCTGGGTGTCTCCCATCTTCTCTTTTGCACCTGGCAAGTGTTCTCCAGGACAGAAAGCGATGAGGAAAGTTTGTGTGTCTCACAAAAGAAGAGAAAAATGCAGAAGTCCAGGAGAGGAGTCAAGACCATTGTCAGGGATACAGGAAATAAGATCAGGATGCTCAGGATATGCCAGTGATTTTCTCAAGGACTTAAGAAGACAACTTCTTCATCTATAGTGGGTTTTTAGTGGCTGACAGCTTAATATTTCTGAGACATCGCTATTTTGGGTTTGGACATAATGGCCCCTTTCAGATCTGTGGTTCTGTGAGTTTGTTTTTTAACTCAGCCATTTTGCTATTGTGATGTAGTGCTTCTAAAAATTGTCAAATTAACTCTGCTGCTGAAGCCAGAATGTATGGAGACACACTCAAAATTTAATTCCGTTTTGATTAATTCTCCTCAGCCCAGCCAGTTCTGCTCAGCAGCAACGTAGGCCAATTATGTTCCTTTTAAAATTTAATTGTAGATGTTTATTTTAGTCCGTAATATAAATATACTGTCAAGTGTACTTTTTTAAAAAAAAATTGAGAAGACCAATGTGGTTATTAAAGCTATTTGAATGCTAAGGGCGGAGGATTGAGCCAACCTTCTAAACTATCGTTAGATTGTTAGTTAAACATGCATGGGATTGCACAGTTAAGGCGCTAATGTTTCTGTTATGGAAACTTTTGCTCTGTTTTTTTTTCTTATAGAAAAGAGGAATGTGCATAGAAAGATGAGGAAATGCTAAATTATCAAAGACCCAACTCTGAAAAACTGATCAACGCTGATTTTTAAATTTAGGAACAATGTAGATATCCCATGTCTAAAAGTATATCCCAAAGATGCTTATCAAAATAGCAATAGACTTAGATTTATATACTGCTTCACAGTGCTTTACAGCTCTCTCTAAGCGGTTTACAGAGTCAGCCTATTGCCCCTGACAATCTGGGTCCTCATTTTACTGATCTTGGAAGGATGGAAACTGAGTCAACCTTGAGCCGTCGAGACTCGAACTGCCGAACTGTTGGCAGTCAGCAGAATTAGCCTGCAGTACTACATTCAAATCACTGTGCCACCATGGCTCTATCTGGACTTAGATCATTTGTGATCTTATTCAGGAGGGGTGTGTGGACCTGGCAGGTGTTACGGAGACCTGGTTGGGCCTGGAGGGGGGGGTTCCCCTCATTGAAATGTGCCCTCCAGGTTTCCTTGCTTTCCATCAGCCGAGGTCACAGGGGAGGGGCGGGGGGGTAGCGGTTATCATTAAGGAAGGTCTGAAACCGAGGGAGGCCACTGTCCCTCAGACGACCGGCTGTGAATCCCTCCTTGTGAAATGGGGCCACGGGGTTCAGATGGGTTTGCTGATCACGTACCTGGCTCCCTGCCACGTGGCAGCAGCCCTGCCCGAGCTACTCAACGTCATCGCCGCGGTGGCGGTTGATATCCCCAGGCTTATGGTCATGGGGGATTTCAACCTGCCGTCCGTGGGCGAGGCATCTGAGGTGGCTCGGGAGTTCATGGCTTCCATGACAGCTATGGACCTGACCCAGTTAATTCATGGCCCTACCCACACGGGGGGAAACACGCTGGATCTGGTTTTTGTCTCTGGACAGTGGTTGAGTGATCTCGAGATAGGGGATATAGTCACCGAGCCCTTGTCATGGTCTGATCACTCTCTCCTTCGTCTCGACCTTCGAACCGCTACACCCTGCCGCAGGGAGGCGGAGCCGGTAAGATGGTTCCGCCCCAGGCGCCTGATGGAACCTGATAGGTTCCAGATGGAGCTTGGGCCATTCCCTGAGGCTCTGGCACATGCCTCGACTGGAGACCTAGTGGCCGCCTGGGATAGGGCGGCCGCTGGAGCTCTGGACCGGGTCGTGCCTTTGCGGCCTCTGACCCGGCGACGATCTCATTTAGCTCCTTGGTTTACTGAGGAGCTGAGGGAGTTGAAGCGCCGGAAAAGACGCCTAGAGAGTAGTTGGAGGGCCAGTCGCTCTGAATCTGACCGGACACTGGTAAGATCTTATATTAGGAATTACCTAGTGGCGATAAAAGCAACGAAATGTAGTTATTTTGCTGCTCTTATTGCGTCATCAGATAATCGCCCGGCCGCCCTGTTTAGGGTGACCCACTCCCTGCTCCACCAGGAAGCGCGGGAGGACCCCTTGGAGGGTAGAGCCAAGGATTTTGTTCAATATTTGTATGACAAAATCACTCAGATTCGGGAAGATCTGGACTCTGACTGGGTAGTCTCAGGGGGAGGGACTGGGGCAGGTCTTGAGAATGTTATCTGGGATGAGTTTGATCCTGTGACCCCTGAGGACGTGGACAGGATTCTGGGTAGACTGAACGCGACCACTTGTTTATTGGACCCGTGTCCCTCCTGGTTAGTGCTGGCTTCTCGGGAGATGACACGAGGCTGGTTCCAGGGGATTATAAATGCTTCGTTGGGTGAGGGTGTCTTTCCTGCCGCCTTGAAAGAGGCGGTGGTGAGGCCTCTCCTCAAGAAGCCTTCCCTGGACCCGGCAATGTTGGTAAATTATCGTCCGGTCTCCAACCTTCGTTTTGTGGCGAAGGTTGATGAGAGTGTGGTCGCGCAATAGCTCCACCAGCATCTGGATGAAACGACGTATCTGGATCTGTTCCAGTCGGGCTTCAGGCCCGGGTACAGCACGGAAACGGCATTGGTCGCGTTGGTTGATGATCTCTGGAGGGCTCGGGACAGGGGGTGCTCCTCTGTCCTGGTCCTTTTAGATCTCTCAGCGGCTTTTGATACCATCGACCATGGTATCATGCTGCACTGGTTAGAAGAGTTAGGGGTGGGAGGCACTGTGTTGCGGTGGTTCTCCTCCTTTCTCTCTGACCGGTCGCAGTCTGTGTTGACAGGGGGACAGAGGTCGACCCCGAGGCCCCTCATATGTGGGGTGCCACAGGGGTCGGTCCTCTCGCCTCTCCTGTTCAACATTTATGTGAAGCCGCTGGGCGAGATCATCCGTGGTTTCGGGGTGGAGTACCATCAGTACGCTGACGACACCCAGCTGTACATCTCCACCCCGGATCACCCCAACGTTGCCCTTGAAGTGATGTCCCAGTGCCTGGAGGCCGTACGGATCTGGATGGGGAGGAACAGGCTCAGGCTCAACCCATCCAAGACCGAGTGGCTGTGGTTTCCGACGTCCCGATATAGTCAGTTGATGCCATCACTGACTATTGGGGGCGAATCACTGGCCCCCACGGAGAGGGCTCGCAACTTGGGCGTCCTCCTGGATTCACGGCTGTCTTTAGAAGAGCACCTGACGGCCGTGACCGGGAGGATTTTTTATCAGGTTCACCTGATTCGCCAGTTGCGTCCCTTTCTGGATCGGGACTCGTTACGCACGGTCACTCATGCCCTCGTCACCTCCCGCCTGGACTATTGTAATGCTCTCTACATGGGGCTCCCCTTGAGGAGCACCCGGAGGCTCCAACTGGCGCAGAGTGCGGCCGCGCGGGTGGTAATGGGAGCGTCATGGCGCTCCCATGTGACACCTCTCCTGCGCGAGCTGCACTGGCTCCCGGTGGTCTTCCGGGTGCGCTTCAAGGTTTTGGTTACCACCTTCAAAGCGCTCCATGGCTTAGGACCTGGTTATCTACGGGACCGCCTACTACCACCAATAGCCTCCCACCGGCCAGTACGCTCTCATAGAGAGGGACTCCTCCAGGTGCCGTCAGCCAAACAGTGTCGGCTGGCGACCCCTAGGGGGAGAGCCTTCTCTGTGGGGGCACCTACCGTCTGGAATGAGCTCCCCCCAGAGATACGGAGGATTCCGGATCTGCGCACCTTCCGCCGCGCTGTGAAGACTTTTTTATTCCATCAAGCGGGCTTGGCCTAATCTCCTCCCTCTTTTAATATGTAAATTTTAATCTGTTTTTAAATTATTGGGGTGTTTTAATCTGTCTGGGCCAAAATGATTTAATTTGATTTTATCTGGTTTTAAATTTTGTGTATTTATGTATTTTATTGCTTGGTTGTTCACCGCCCTGAGTCCTTCGGGAGTAGGGCGGTATACAAATCAAATAATAAATAAAAAAAAATAAAAAAAAACAACAACAAAAAAAGTCCTGTTGCTGTTTGAAAAGCATCTTTGAGACAACCATGATCTGGATGACTGAGAATCTCTTCCACACCACAAAAATCATTTGTAACAGAAATTGCCCCCTGTTTGTGTGCCGAAGATTGGGAGGGTTGATGGCCAGTTTATATAGAAGACACCAGGCTGAGATGGTTCCTTTTTTCTTTCTTTCTGTTTTGGTAAGAAGGCTATTATAGATTTCACAGCAGTGGTGGGTTTCAAAATTTTTTACTACCAGTTCTATGGGTGTGGCTTGATGGACGTGGCATGGCTTGGTGGGCGTGGCCTGGTGGGTGTGGCAGGGGAAGGATACTGTAAAATCTCCATTCTCACCCCACTCCAGGAGAAGGCTACTGCAAAATCCCCATTCCCTCCCGATCAGCTGGGACTCGGGAGGCAGAGAATAGATGGAGGCGGGGCCAGTCAGAATTTTTACTACCGGTTCTCCGAACTACTCAAAATTTCCGCTACTGGTTCTCCAGAACTGGTCAGAACCTGCTGAAACCCACCTTTGTTTCAGAGGCACGATTTTAGACCTTTTTATCTGAAGGAGCAATATACAGTATTTGGAAGGCACTTGCTTTTGTGAGGAAACTCTGTCTATAGTCAAAAGAGTTAAAAGTTCTCAGCTAACAGGCAAGATGGCCAATTCACCGCTGCCTTTTAAAAGGTACAGCTGTACACATTCTTTTGACCTTGCCAATCATAATAATAAAAAAAGGAATGTGCAAACAAGTTCCTAGATTGAAGATGGCAAATGATTTGCTAGGAAAGATGGCTGTTAGAAGCTCCTCCTTCTTGGCAAAGAACTCATTGTTCTGCCAGACTTGTAGATAGCAAGTCATAGGGGCAGTGAGGGTGGACCTTGTGGGCTTGGCTTGTGTCGAAAATTCAGAAAACGCCTATCTCGACTCTGCTGGCGTGTCTCACACATACACACCCCAAACAAAAGAGAGAAAGAAATCTTGGTCTCTCACCCTCTTCCCATCTTGGCCAACCTGAGTAGCGGCACTTGGTCCCAGAGTCAAGGCTGGTCCTTAAGTAGGAGGTCAGGTCCTTGACTTCAGCCCTAGCACCACCACAGCCAACTCCAAAAGGCTACCTTACACCATTCCTCAAGGTGTGCAAGACTTGGGGAATGGTGCTGTAGAAAATCAGCACTCATCCCCCAGAAGAATGAAATATTGTATTGTATTGTATTGTATTGTATTGTATTGTATTGTATTGTATTGTATTGTATTGTATTGTATTGTATTGTATTGTAGTATAATATTATATTATATTGTAATATAATATAATATAATATAATATAATATAATATAATATAATATAATATAATATAATAATATTATTATATTATATTATATTATATTATATTATATTATATTATATTATATTATATTATATTATATTATATTATATTATATTATATTATATTATAATATTATATTAATAATATAAAATATATTAATATTGGGAAATATTAAAAAGGAAAAATATTATATTTCCCTAATGGAGAAACATGTTTTTTTAGAGGCAGGAAGCAGACGCAGTCTTTCTTAATAGCCCCCAGCAGATATTTTGTGCCCATTAAGAAAGATTGGGCCAGCCTATTCAGAAACCAGACCCAGTCCCCCTGCCCCCAAGCAGAAACTGAGGAGGCCACCTTTTAGAAATGCAGATGTGGTAATCCATTCAAGGCAGGTTATTTTGAAACAAAGGCAGAATGGTAGGATTAGAAGCAGCCCAGAACAGTCCAAAGTCCCTTCATTGCACCATCCCCAGAGCAGTCCAAACTTCAACCAAATTAGCTCAGACAAGCACCAAGATTTGCATTTCCTCTTTTGCCTATAGAGCCAGCTATGACCCATACATACATTTATGTATGTATGTATGTATGTATGTATGTATGTATGTATGTATGTATTTGTTTATTTGTTTGCTTATTTATTTATTTATTTATTTATTTATTTATTTATTTATCAACAAGTACAAGGAAACAAGTAACAGTATAGACATAGTCATGGACACATGAAAAAAATTTGGCACAAATAAAAGGAAATAAATAAGCAAAACATAGCCATAAACATGTAAAATGAGTACATATAAATGGGAACAGTAGGTCAGGGACAGTAGGCATGCTGGTGCACTTATGGACGCCCTCTTTATGGACCTCTTAAAAAACATGAAAGTTCCACGGTAGACAGTTTAAGGTAAAAGGTTAGAGAGACTAACAACAGGATTAGGTAGAGTGTTCCAGACATTTACTACTCTATTGCAGAAGTCATATTTCCTACAATCAAGATTAGAGTGAATTGAATTTGAATCTATTGATAGCCCTTGTGTTATTGCGGTTGAAATTAAAGTACTCATTTACAGGTAGGATGTTTTACATGACCCCAAAGGAATCTGACAACAGCCAATAGAATACATGTTCTTGCACAGGAACAGGAAGCTCAAATACAAAGCCCAAAGAAAGTATAAAAAAACCCCACTCTCAACTCCATTTTGGTCAGCTGCCCAGAACTACAAATCTATGTGGTACTGCTTCATCAATAAACCATCTTTCCAATCAGCCTCCATGTTTCCAGTGTCTTTTCTCCCAGCTTGGAACTGAATCAGATGGATACTTCTTTCCACAGCACGATTGCCTCAGTGGCCCTTCAGGATCTTCAGGCGACATTCTCTTTCTGGCCCCTGTGGCCTACGCAAGGCTGCTCTGGGTCACTGGCCTTTGTTTTAGAAGCAGCTTCAGAGAATGTTTTTTTCATAGCCTCCCAACTTCCAAAAACAGCACAAAAACATGCCTCATTCTTGTGTGATTTTCAGAGGCTCCAGAGGCTGTGCAACAAAAGGGACCTCTCAAGTGGAGGCTGCGTGAGAACACACCTCATTCTTGCTCAGCCTCTGAAAATCACACGACAATAAGGCATGGTTTTGAGAATAGTTGTTGGCTGTTGGTAAACACTGGCAAGTCACCCAAAACACCATGGTGTATCAGCTTTGGTAAAACATAACATTGGTTCTCCGTCAATGACATGGAGTCTTGGTGGTGTTGAAAACCAAATTCCCTGCAATAACTGCAGGGGTGAAATGCTCCCGGTTCGGACCGGATCGCCCGATCCGGTAGCGATGGTGGCAGGTGGTTCGGAGAACCGGTAGCAAAAATCCCTGCGCTCCCCCTCCCACCATGCCCAGCTGAGCCGCACGATCATCAGAGGCTTTTTAAAAAACTTTTAAAAGCATTTTTTCTACAACCTCTTCTGACGAAAAAATGCTTTTAAAAGTAAAAAAAAAAAAAGCCTCTGATGATCGTGCGGCTCAGCTGGGATCGCCAGAGGCTTTTCAAAGCATTTTTTTCTGCAACCTCTTAGCCGAAGAGGTGGTAAAAAAAAATGCTTTGAAAAGTCTCTGACGATCCCAGCTGAGTTGCCTGATTGGCAGAGGCTTTTCAAAGCATTAGAAAAAATGCTTTGAAAAGTTAAAAAAAAAAAAAAGTTGGCCACGCCCACCCAGTCACATTACCCCGCCCCCCCCCAAGCCCACAGAACCGGTAGTAACTAATTTTACATTTCACCCCTGAATAACTGTATTATCCATTTTGAAACAGACTTGCCTTTATTTGCAAAATATGATACTGTGGCCCAAAATATGCGTTTTGGGGGTTATTGGCAGTATTTGGAGTTTGTTTGCCATTGATATAGGCTTTTTAAAAAGGTCCATGTTGTGTAAAAATAAATGTGTAATTTTAGAAGCATAGGATTATCAGACACCTCCCTCCCCCCCTCTTCATCTGTCCATCTCTCTCACATACCTATATAAATTTCCAACTTCTGAACATTGACATCTACAATAACATTTTTATAGCTGGCACCTATATACATGATTTTCTTTTACTGAACCCAGTTTGGTTTATATTTTCTTCTCTCTCTCTCTCTCTCTCTCTCTCTCTCCCTCCCTCCCTCCCTCCTTCTCTCTCTCTCTCTCCCCCTCTCCCTCTGCCTCTCCCTCCCTCTCTCCCTCCTTCCCCCTCTCTCTCTGTGCAGGTCCTATCATTTCTTCCTATTTAAAAATAATTTTCCTCATGCTGAGATATAAATAGAAAGAAGAGCAAGAAACTGGAAAGGCTTACCCGTTAACTTCAGGAAGCTGCTATAAAATAGCTAATTACAAGCAAAAAAACTTGTGTCCTGAAGATACTTTCTTAGTTAAGGAAGTCCTTCATCAGGGTACCTAATCTATTTACTTTGCAACGTGTTGGACTGTATAAGGCAACATCAAACTTCAAGAAAGAGAACGGGCAAACATTAACTTATGGGATCTACCATATTGTTTTAGTAGGAACCTTGAGGCCTGCCAACTGGATGCAAAATTCTAGGTTCTCCAAGAAGGGGGCCTTTGAATTTGGGGACACACGGAACCCCAATAGAATTTATTTTCAGTAAGAAGTTGTACGCAAATCTTTTCTCTTGCAAAATTTGCTCTGGTTTTTCCGTTTAGTCAGCAAAAAAGGGAGAGGAGGAGGATTGTGGTTGCTTTGCTTAAATTACAGTACTGGGAGAGTTTTATTGCAAATCAGATATGAACATTTTAAACTCATCTGTCTTTTGACAGTCATTGTCCTGCAGTCATGTATTTTTGGTGGATTAATTTTTACATGTTGGAATAGAAGTTTAATACTAAAAAGAGCTATTCTGAAGTGGCCCAGCAGACCCCATAAGACAGAAAGCTGGGAATCACAAAGCCTGACTCGGAGACTAGTGACTAAGACACTGAGCTGGAAATCACATAGCCTGACTAGGTGGCTCAGTGGCTAAGACACTAAGCTTGTCGATCAGAAAGGTCGGCAGTTTGGCAGTTTAAATCCCTAGTACAGGTCTCCAGCGTGAGCAGGGGGTTGGACTAGATGACCTCCAAGGTCCCTTCCAACTCTGTTACTGTTAACTGTTAACCTGCTTCTCAGAAGTCCTCTAGATCAGCAGTCCCCAACCTTCCCGTCTCTGCCAACCGACAGTGGTGGTGGGGAAGGAGAAGGGATTGGGGATCCCCACTCTAGATCTTCATAATCTGGCCCTATCTCCTCCTTTGGAATAGCAGCTTTGTAGTCTCCAGCGCCATCCTGTCTTCTAGAGCAGGGGTCTCCAACCTTGGCAACTTTAAGACTTGTTGACTTCAACTCCCAGAATTCCTTGCTGGCTGAGGAATTCTGGGAGTTGAAGTCCACAAGTCTTAAAGTTGCCAAGGTTGGAGAGCCCTGTTCTAGAGAGCTGTTCATCTGGCCTTTCCCCCCTAATCCCAGTTTGTGAGAAAAAGAGGTTGCTCTCGCCACCTGCTCTAGGACAGATGTCGAGGGCTGTGAGATCCTGTTACTGGGAATAAATTATCAGAGCAAGAATGCAGAGAATATCATCAGGCAAATGTTAGTAACAACTGAGCATGAGAAATAGAAGACAAGATTTCCACTGCAGCAGACAATGTAGGAAAAGAGGCTACCGGATTTGAACCAGGAGGAGATGTAAATTCAACCTCAAAGAGACCATCAAGTGTCTGAAATGGTTTCATTCCTGAAATACAATAAAGATTAAGCCATGATCTTCAAGTCCCTGGAGAATTTCACTCTAGATCACGTTTGCCTTGGGAAGCTTTCCAGAGAGCTTCTAAATTCAGCTAGTTTTTCCTTTGGGTATCAGTTACTTCCTAAAGAGGAAGGCCTATGAAGTTAAGACCAGAGCTTAAAATTGCGGACATGCACCGCTGGTAGTTAGAATATTGTTGCAAGTGTAAAAATACTCTCGTATGACCAATCTTTCTGTTCCGACTTGGAAAATCATAAATCAATAGTGCCTTGCTTAGATCAAACCAAAGTCCATGAGCTTTCTGTCTCTGGCCAGCTACTCCTTGTTAGCTGTAACCTTTGGTATATTATTTTGCAATATAAAACCTGAGTAATAATCATAACTTTTTTTAAAAAGAAAATAATGTTTAGAAATTTATAACTATTATTATTCATGACTAAAGTTCTAACTATCACTATTAATGGCTAAAGTTCTACCTACTATTATTAATGGCTAAATTGCCTACATACAGGTAGCCTTCGACTTATTTATTTTTATTTTATTTATTTTATTTCGTCGAGCGTGTATTTTATGACAGATACAAGTGTAAACATAATTATAAATACATGAAAAGGATACGAATAAAAGAAAACATTAGGAGAGGGACGGTAGGCACGCTGGTGCGCTTATGCACGCCCCTTATGACCCCAGAATTGAGCCCCAAATTTCCATTGCTAAGCGAGATAGATGTTAAGTGAATTTTGCCCCATTATACAACCTTTCTTACCACAGTTGTTAACTGAATCACTGCAGTTGTTAAGTTGCTACCAGTAACATGGTTGTTAAGTGAATCTGGCTTCCCTATTATAATAGAATAGAATTAGAATTAGAATTAGAATAGAATAGAATAGAATAGAATAGAATAGAATAGAATAGAATAGAATAGAATAGAATAGAATAGAATAGAATAGAATAGAATAACAGAGTTGGAAGGGACCTTGGAGGTCTTCTAGTCCAACCCCCTGCCCAGACAGGAAACCCTACACCACTTCAGACAAATGGTTATCCAACATCTTCTTAAAAACTCCCAGTGTTGGAGCATTCATAACTTCTGCAGGCAAATTGTTCCATTTATTAATTGTTCTAACTGTCAGGAAATTTCTCCCTAGTTCTAAGTTACTTCTCTCCTTGGTTAGTTTCCACCCGTTGCTTCCGGTCCTACCCTCAGGTGCTTTGCTGATCAGAAGGTCACAAAAGGGAATTTATTTATTTATTTATTAGTTCAATTTATATATGCCGCCCTTCTCCGGAGACTCAGGGTGGCTTACAATGCGTTAAGCAATAGCCTTCATACTTTTGCATATACCTGCTTAGTAGGGCTTTTTGCCCCCCCCCCCCGAGCAGTGTTCTATTTTATACAAAGTCAGCTTATTGCCCCCACAAACCGGGTCCTCATTTTACCTACCTGGAAAGGATGGAAGGATAGAATCAAATGACCCCGAGACTCTGTAGCCATCCTAAATATGAGCCAGTTGCCAAACATGCAGATTTTGATCATGTGACCATGGGATGTTGCAATGGTAGTAAGAGTGACAAACGATCGTAAGACATTTTTTTCCAGCATCATTATAACTTTGGTCACTGAAATATATGGTTGTAAGTTGAGGACTATCTGTAATTGGTGCTTATTTCAGGTAGGCTGCTATTCCAAGAAGAGGGCCAGTTAGATTTTCACTTAAAGATAAATTAAAAGTAAAATATAGTTCAGATGTATATTTTAATCTATACATATTCTATGGTCATATATTTTAATAATTGCTTTTGCCCTATTAAGAAGTTCAACTTATGTATCATTTTTATCACACCCTGGGATTCTGCAAGCAACGTTTTTAGGTCCATATACAGTATTCTTCCATTGTAGTCTGTTTAATTATTGCTGTTGTCAAGTTAAGGCTGGAAAACTGCCCATCTGGAAGTATGGAGAGCTGTTCTCCTTCAAGATGGACAAGAGTTGGCTGGATAGATATAGAATGTGACTCAGTGAAAGGCAGCTACTTACATTTTAAGTAAATCATCAAACTGATGGTATCTGCATTTCAGACCCAAATCTAGATATCAGGATCTGTCAAAGAGGATGGAGAAAAGAATAAGATGATAATTACTTAAGACGGTTGGAAAGCATAACTATACATTTTCTTGTCTTTTCATTCCTTTTCTTTTTTAATTTTTCTTACTTTCTTTTTTGTTTTGTTTCAATACTTTCATGGTATTGAAAAATGTACCACATACATACTGTGTATGTTTTGAAAAGGTTCAAAAACACAAATTAGAATAAGCTCTAGGCCAGTGATGGCTAACCTTTTTGCCGTCGCGTGCCAAAAGCGTGGGGTCGCATGGGGGGGTCGTGCAAGTGTGTGACCACACCCATAATTCAATGGGCCCCGCCCCCACCGTACATGCGCATGTGAACCTCCCCCCCCCCGCATTCCCACTTTTGGTATATGATGGCATAGTGGGCCTGGTAGGCGTGTTTTTCGCTTTCCCCAGGTTCCAGAGGCTTTCTTGGAGCCTGGGGAGGGGGAAAACGGCCTCCCCCCCCGGAGGCTCTCCAGAGGCCAGAAGCAGCCTTTTTTCTGACTTCCAGTGTGCCCGGAAGGCCCGAAAATCAGGTGGCTGGCGCTCAACTAGGGCAATGCTCCCATGCCCACAGATATGGCTTGTCACTGCGTTTTTGTATTTACCAGATGAGCTCATATTTCTGGACTGTCAGACTTTCCGTAGCTTGCCAACTCCTTATCTCTGATCCACTGCGCATGTCCGCATTCCTTCACTTTCTTCTAACTTTCTTTGTTCTCCTGCCAAGAGGTCTGGCCGCAGAGAGGTGGCCGGCAGGAACGTTGCCAAAATGTAATTATTTAGATAGTAAGATGTTTTATTTTCTTTATAACAAATAAATGAGTTTTTCTTAGAAAAATATATCTTCGGGTTTATTTTCTTGCAAAAGTATACTTCAAGGGAAAGGTCACGATCCACGTCTCTAAATCAAGGTGCTATTACCCAAAAGCAGAATGGGATTAATTAGCACCCTGACATGGCTCCGTGTGCCACCTGTGGCACGTGTGCCATAGGTTCACCATCACGGCTCTAGGCAAAGAATAAAATGGAATGAGAAATGCCAAGCAAATTGGATGAAATTTTCTCCCAGGCCAAGTTTAACCTGAGATCTCTCTGATCAAATAAGAAGAAAGGTCCTTTTCCCGCAAAGATTACCATTTCAATTCAACAAATATAAGGTAATATTATGAAGAATGTGTAATATGCCACATTCTTGGTTTATTTTTTTGCAATAAAGAAGCGTTTAAAAATGAAGTCAGTGGGAGGAGGCTTGGCCAGCATCAACAGAGATCATTGCTAGAATGTTGGTGCCCATGAGCACCAGGTAAATATATCTCCGGTGGTTGCAATTTACTAAGCTGGCTCAACTGATGTAACCATGCTATAGCCATTTCTGGTTTTCCCATGTACCCTTATGATTAATTTTTCCTTATTTTATTTTTATTTTATTTTATTTTATTTTCAATTTATATACCGCCCTTCTCCCTGAGGACTCAGGGCGGTGCACAGCCAGAATTAAAAACATGAAATACAAATATTAAAAACAATTAAAATCTATATAAATTTGGCCCAAAAATTTAAAAAACCACAAACCAATTAAACATTTAAAAAATTTAAAAAATTTCTTCCTAAGCCAGCCCGGCTTGCTGGAAAAAGTGGGTTTTAAGGGCACGGCGGAAGGCACTGAGGTCTTGGATTCTCCTTATCTCTGGGGGCAGCTGATTCCAGAGGGTAGGTGCCCCCACAGAGAAGGCTCTCCCCCTGGGGGTCACCAGCCTACATTGTTTGGCTGATGGCACCCCGAGGAGGCCCTCTCTGTGGGAGCGCACAGGTCGGTGGGAGGTCGTCGGTAGCAGCAGGTGGTCTCGAAGATAGCTAGGCCCTATGCCATGGAGCGCTTTAAAGGTGATAACCAACAACTTGAAGCGCACCCGGAAGACCACCGGGAGCCAGTGCAGCTCGCGCAGGAGCAGTGTTACATGGGAGCGCCATGCTGCTCCCATCACTACCCGCGCTGCTGTGTTCTGGACCAGCTGGAGCCTCCGGGTGCCCCTCAAGGGGAGCCCCATGTAGAGAGCATTGCAGTAGTCAAGGCGAGAGGTGACGAGGGCATGAGTGACTGTGCAAAAAGTGACTATGTAAAAAGTACAGCTATTATGATTGAGGCTCAGTTGACTTGGATCTAATCCTTGAACATGATCGATGATCTCCACAAGGGAAAATTTAAGCCACTTAGAGACCCGTCAGATTTCTCTTAAAATAATAATAATACCTTCCAGAAAGGTAATATAAATTTTCAGATTTCTGTGAAGTAGTACATTCCGCTTAGATTTACTACTGTACTGAAATGTCTGAAGCTGTTCCTGTTGATTATTTCCATTCCTGAGTCTGAAATACTTACTCGTTTTTGTAAACACTAGGCATTCAAAACCTCTTCGCTTTTAACTCTGGATAAGATTATTAAAGTCCTTTGGTGGCAGGATATTGCAAATAATGTTGTAATTCCAGACTTGTTAGCACTTCCACGAGAGAATTATTCTTGGCTGGAGCTGACGTGCAAACCTATTTTAATAAACATATTGGAACATGTTTATTCATTTCCGTGAATGGTGGAGGAAAAGTATTTTTGTTAACTCCTCGTGTTTTTATTGCCTGTTGGGCCAAGAACCAATTCCACCATCTGCTAGGCTTACAAATGCCTGAAGGTTCTTGACTGTGGCTATGCTACTGGGTTAATTTTCACCTCTCCAGACTGCTCTAGAACTGTAATTCTAGGAAGTGAACAATAGGCTTCTATGAGAGAGTTCTCAGCCAGTAATTAAACTAAATTTCCCAGGATCCAATTTGGGAAACCTTAAAAATTAATCTGCAAATGTTCTTTTGGCTTTCTGAACTCATAAATCAAAGTCTTCTTTGCAAAATAAATAAATAAATAAACAGCAAGGGAAAATGTGCCTGGAATTTCCCTGTGGAATCACGCATCTCCTTTCCTTGGTTTCGAGGGACTTCAGTTTGGCAGACTTTGATGCAATGGACAAAATCTGTTTTTGCAGCTTTATGCTTCTGCACGTATGGAGAATACACATATGGAAAATCTTATTCGGTAGCGGTAGCCATTCTGCTTTAACACCACTTCTAGTAAAGCGATGGTTTACAGACTTTGTTCTTTCAGAAGGAATTACTTTGTCTACTTTACAAAGGAAGATACTAAAACTGCAGCCCTGATACTGCACGTATGAATAGAAATAGAAATATTCACAAATGAATATTTCTAATAAAAAATGCTGCAAGCTGCAAAGCACCCTCTCCTTTTCAAAAGCATTTCCTCTCTCTCTCTTCCTCCCTCTCTCTCTCCCTCTCTCCCCCTCTCCCTCCCTCTTCCTCTCTCTCCCTCTCTCCCCCTCTCCCTCCCTCCCTCTCCCTCCCTCTCTCCACTCTCTCTCCCTCTCTCCCCCTCTCCCCCCTCTCCCTCTCCACACTCTCTCCCTCTCTCTCTCCCCTCTCCCTCCCTCTCTCCCTTCCCTTCTCTCTCCCTCTCTCCCCCTCTCCCCCCTCTCCCTCTCCACACTCTCTCCCTCTCTCTCTCCCCTCTCCCTCCCTCTCTCCCCCTCCCTCTCCCTCTCTCCCCCTCTCCCTCTCCCCCTCTCCCCCTCCCTCTCCCTCTCTCCCCCTCTCCCTCTCCCCCTCTCTCCACTCTGTCCCTCTCTCTCTTCCTCTCTCCCCCTCTCTCCCTCTCTCCCCCCTCTCCCTCTCCACTCTCTCTCTCCCTCTCTCCCCTCTTCCTCCCTCTCTCTCTCTCTCCCTTCCCCTCTCCCCTCCCTCTCCCTCTCCCTCCCTCTCTTTCTCTCTCTTTCTCTTTCTCTTTCCCTCTCTCTCTCTCTCTCTCTCTCTCTCTCTCTCTCTCTCTCTCTCTCTGCCTGAATCTGTACCGGATTGCCTATAGTTTTTGTGACAAGAGTTCAAATTGGTTTGCAATTTCCTTATTCCTAGGGCTGACAGACAGTGACTGGCACACCTAGCAGGCTTCATGCCATCTTGGTCTCACGGTTTATACCACTATACCACATTGGCTCTTTAAAAAGCATTCATGTGCTTAAAATTTTTTTAAAAATAGATGGCGTGGATTTGGGTGAGAGAAAGTAGCTGGCTCATACTTACCCAGCTAGCTGTCATGCTCAAGGGAAAACTAAAACGCTTCCCGGTTTTTAGCATAGCACCTTAATCACACTAATTTTCCAAAGAAGAGGGTAAAGATGAGTTTTATCTTCATGGTGAGGTTCTCCTAGGGCTAGAATGCGTCATGTGGCACAACTTACCACTTCAGTTTGTGTGAAATGCATATTTAATGACTTGCCATTAGAGGAGCTGTATTGTGAACAGATAAAACAAATACGTTTGATGTTCTCCATAATAACGTTTTAAAGTTCCAGAGGTGCTCATCAATCCTAAAATGTTGGAGAATCATGGATGAAAATTGGACCATTATATCTGTTACTTTGGGATCCACTAGATCTTTTATTTCTGAGTTTAATTAATGAGAGGAAGGATGAAGACTCAAGGTTCCTCCTGATGTCCTTCATAGGTTGAGTGATATTAGCTTCAGAAGCAGGAAGTCCTTTTTGGCCATTGATATCTCCTTTATTTATTTATTATTTATTTATTTTATTTTATTTTATTTGTATACCACCCTTCTCCAACAGGACTCAGGGCGGTGAACAGCCACGGTAAAACACAACATATAAAATTTAAAAGCAGTTTAAAAGACATTAAATAATTTTGGCCATCAATTTAAAACAACCCAGTTAAAACCAATTACAAATTAAAACCGCAAGGATGGGGTCAAGCCAGCCCGGCTAGATGAAATAGATGTGTTTTCAGGGCCCGACGAAAAGTCCGGAGGTCTGGTATCGTGCGTATCTCTGGGGGTAGGTCGTTCCAGAGGGCAGGTGCCGCCACAGAGAAGGCTCTCCCCCTGGTCACCAGCCGACATTGTCTGGCCGATGGCACCCTGAGGAAGCCCTCTCTGTGCGAACGAACTGGCTGGTGGGAGGCTATTGGCGGCAGAATGAACATATGATGGGGAAAATGAGAAATTTACATATTTGACAATATGCATGCAAATCCCAAAATACAACGGAGCATTCATCCTTTCCAGTTTGCAGTGTAAACACAATTTCCAGTTTTCAGGGTAAACACAAATCAACAACAGTTGATTTTCAATGCGATATCATTTGTTTCACAGGCTCAGGCTGCATGAAGAAAAAATTATTAAGGACCGAAGACACCACCTGAAGACTTATCCGAACTGTTTTGTTGCCAAAGAATTGATTGACTGGCTGATTGATCACAAAGAGGCCTCTGACAGGGAGACAGCAATTAAACTCGTGCAGAAGTTACTGGATCGTAGCATTATCCATCATGGTAAGTGAAAAGAATCAATGTTCTCAAGCTGTTATCTAGAAATGCTAGTTAGGGCTTCTGAAAGAGCTCAGGATACATTGAGTGCTGTGGTTTGGGAATATAACATGAAATCACCAAACTTAAATAAAAAACATATGGAGTGTTTCATCCCGATTTCCTGTGTTTTATGTTTCAGTTTGTGATGAGCATAAGGAATTCAAGGATCTCAAACTTTTCTACCGCTTTAGGAAAGACGATGGGACGTTCCCACTTGACAACGAAGTGAAGGCTTTCATGAGAGGACAGAGAATATACGAAAAGTATGTTCCACACACAGTAGGTGAAAAGGGACAGCCAGTTTTTTCCGCTGTTCTCCTTGTGTTTTTGATGTTCCGTTATGGGTGTTGTGACATATCTAGGCAAAAGATCATGGCCCTTTTCGGAGAGAAAAACGTTGGGACCAATACTTGAAAAAACACAGCCAATATAAAGCAAATAAGCATCCAATGACAATATAACAGACTTGGAAGGGACCTTGGAGGTCTTCTAGTCCAACCTCAGCACAAATGCCTCAAATCAAATCAATCAATAAAAATAAGTTACGGGGGTGGCAAAATCAAGCCTGATCACTAGCGGGAATGGAATATAGTGGAACATAGGTCTAGTTATACTTGTTCCTTGTTGTCCATCAGTGTTGCTCAATGGGTTTGTTCAATGTCTATAGAGATTCTCAGTCATCCAGGTCATGGTTGTCTCAAAGATACTTTTTCAAGAGGCAATGGGACTTTCTGGTTTTTCTTTGAAGACGTTTCGCTTCTCATCCAAGAAACTTCTTCAACTCTGAAGAAGCTTCTTGGATGAGAAGCGAAACGTCTTCAAAGAAAAACCAGAAAGTCCAGGGGTGAAATGTAAAATTTGTTACTACCGGTTCTGTGGGCGTGGCTTGGTGGTGGTGGGGGGTAATGTGACTGGGTGGGCGTGGCCAACTTTTTTTTTTTTTTAATTTTTCAAAGCATTTTTTCTAATGCTTTGAAAAGCCTTTGCCAATCAGGAAACGTCAGAGAGGCATTTAAAAAAATATCTCTCTGCCGATCAAGAAACTCAGCTGGGATCATCAGGGACTTTTCAAAGCATTAGGCCAAGAGGTTGCAGAAAAAAATGCTTTGAAAAGCCTCTGACTATCCCAGCTGAGCCGCGCGATCATCAGAGGCTTTTTTTTTTTACTTTTAAAAGCATTTTTTCAGCCAAAGAGGTTGTAGAAAAAATGCTTTTAAAAGTAAAAAAAAAAAAGCCTCTGATTATCCTGCGGCTCAGCTGGGCATGCGGGGGGGGGCAGGGACTTTTGCTACCGGTTCTCCGAACCACCCACCGCCATCGCTACCAGATCGGGCGATCTGGTCCAAACTGGGAGCATTTCACCCCTGAGAAAGTCCCATTGCCTCTTGAAAAAGCACCTTTGGGATGATGGGTTTTTTCATTTCCTGGAGCTTCTCAGAGAATGAAGGCACCTCCTTGGATTGATAGACAAGAAGATAGAGTTAATTCTACGTAGCAGGTAAATTGCCTGTCATCCAGAGCATAAACAGGCATCTACAAAACTACCCTCTAGAACACTAGGAAATGCCCTAGATCTGTGATGGCGAACCTATGGCACACATAGGCTTCTCTGCCAGCACGTGAGCCCTCGCCACAGCTGAGCTGTATATATATCCAACAGGAACAAGAAGTGCCTCACAGGAGCAGATAAAGGTAAATCCTAGAGAATCAGGAAATGCATCACTGAACAATAGAGATGAATGCTAGAGAGGAATAAAGCTGCATACAAGGCAAACATAATACCGTATTTTCTGGCGTATAAGACGACTTTTTAACACATGAAAATCTTCTCAAAAGTCGGGGGTCGTCTTATACGCCGGGTGTAGTTCTCCTGTAACCAGGCAGACCAGCCCGAAAGGCTCTGACGAGCCTTAAATGGCTCTGGCGATCCCAGCTGAGTTCCCTGCAACTCAGCTGGGATCGCCAGAAACCACGTAAAAGGAAAAAAGTTTTTTACCTTTTACTCTGAGGTTCTCAGCTCTGACGATCCCAGATGAGTTCCCTGCAACTCAGCTGGGATCGCCAGAACCATGGCTCTGACGGTTCCAATTCTGATGGTCGATCCCATCCCAGCTGAGTTCCCTGCAACTCAGCTGGGATGGCCAGAGCCATGTAAAAGGGAACAAGTTTTCCCCCTCCAGCTTGCTTACCTCAGCTGCTAGTCGCAACGCTTGCCTTGCTTTGCTTGCCTGAATCTATTCAGGCAAGCAAGCAACTCCCTGCCTGCAATCAAGCAAGGAGTTAGTTGTGGACTTCAACTCCCAGAATTCCTCAGCCATCAAAGCAAAGCTGGCTGAGGAATTCTGGGAGTTGAAGTCTACAAGTCTTAAAGTTGCCAAAGTTGGAGACCCCTGTTCTATTGGGTAAGTTTTTTTCCCCTTTGGGAGCTTTAAAAAAAATAGTCAATTGGGGTTTTTTTAGTTGTTCTTTTTTAGACCTAGCCATTTAAAGTTTAGGAAGTTTTAAATTTAGCTTTCATATAAAAATAAAAATAAAATAAAATAAAACAATATTTGTGCAGCTTTCTGAGATTTAGTGTGTTTCTGTAGTGTTTCACTCCAACTACACAAACACACAAAATCTCACAAAGCTGTATGTGGAATTTTGTGTGTGTAAAGTGTGAAAGTTGGGTTTTTGGACTTTTTGTGGCTGTGTGAGGTTCCTGCTTGTTGCAGGGGCCATTTTGGGTCTAGCACAGCTGCTTTTACATTGTGGGTGAGCCAGTTGTGTTGTGTTGTGTGTGTTTAGAGTGTGAAAGTTTTTTGGGGGGGCTTTTTGTGGCTGTGTGAGGTTCCTGCTTGTTACAGGGGCCATTCTGGGTCTAGCACAGCTGCTTTTACATTGTAGGTGAGCCAGTTGATGTTTTTTAATTTTTATTTGGTGTGCATTGGAAGAGGGGCAGTCTTATATGGCGAGTATAGCCCAAACCCTATATTTTAACAGGAAAAGTTGGGGGTCGTCTTATACGCCCAGTCGTCTTATACACCGGAAAATACGGTACCTGTAACAGTGTAGGCATACGGGGGGGGGAGCATGGGAGGGTGCGACCCCCCACCAGTGGTGGGTTCCTCCCGGTTCGGTCCAGTTCGGCCGAGCCGGTAGCAGTGACGATATGATGTCACCGAACCGGTTCTCCCCCCCCGCCCTCCCACCCACCCACGTTATTCTTACCTTTTATTTGGTCCCACCCCCAATCTATTGCTGCCTCCTGAGTCCCAGCTGATGACTAGAGGGAAAAAAACTGTTTAAACTCTTGCCGCGGGGCTTCAAAGGGCCGTCCTACAGCTGATCAGTGTTAAAAGCAAACAAATGAGTCGGGTTGTAAGTGCGAGGACTGGTCGTAAGTGTGAGGACCTTCCAGAAATGACTCTGACCAGCTAGCCATGCCCACCTAGTCACATGACCTCCAAGCCACAGCCACAAAATAAGCCACACCCACAGAACCAGTAGTAAAAAAATCTAGAACCCACCCCTGCCCCCCACCCCCCATTTTTGGTCCTAGGAGGCTTCAGGGACGCCTGCTAGGCCCAAAATGGGGCACAGGGGGGTTGCGTGTGCATGCACGGGGGCGGGGAAAGCTCTCGCGGGGGTGGTGGCGCATGGATGCTCTGGGGGGTGTCGTGCGTGTATTGTATTATGGGTGTGGGCACGCATGAAGGTTAGCCATCATTGCCCTAATTATTCACGTTTTCTGAATAGTTTTTATCCCAGGGCTATAATTATTTATTATTTATTTATTAGTTCAATTTATATGCTGCCTTTCTCCGGAGACTCAGGGCGGCTTACAATGCATTTAGAAAGCCATTATAAAAACATTTAAAAATTAAAACATTAACACCCAATCACACCATTCATGTCTGGATCTCACAAGATCGCAACAACGAGATCAACGGCCCCAGGCCTGCCGGAAAAGCCAGGTCTTCACCACTTTTCGGAAGGCCAATAGGGTGGGGGTGATCTGGATCCAGGAGGTAACTGGTTCCAGAGAGCTGGGGCAGCCACAGAGAAGACCCTCCCCTGCGGATCCGCCAGCCGGCATTGTTTAACTGACGGGACCCGGAGGAGACCAACTCTGTGGGAGCTTACCGGACACTGGGAGCTATGTGGTAGAAGGCAGTCTTGAAGATATTGCACTCAACAATGCACTCAACAATGAACTAAAGGGCTGCCATCAGTGAGCTGTTGGACAGCATTACTTGGTCTGTTGTGTGGATTTTTGGGTGGTTTAGGGGTGGAGAATTGTGGTGGGTGAGAGTGTGTTTCGGGATTGTTATGTGTGTTGGACCTGGTCTTTGGGTGTTAAGTGAATTTCGTTGTATGGGTATACTGTGTATACACGTACAATGACAATAAAGTTATTTGTTTATTTATTTATATACTCTGGAAACTCTCTGGATTCATCAGGGACCTGGGGTGGGACACCTTTAAATGGCCCATCATTCCTACAGCAGCTGGTAGCTCCAATTAACCGCATGATCATGAGGAAGCAACCTGTCCATCTTTAAAACCCTAAGTGGATTCACACCTGCATGCTAGAGCATTGTTATTACCAACTGGGTGACTTCACCACCAGATGTCCCTCTCATGGCTTGACCGACGGACCACACAAGACCTATAAAAGCAGAAGAGAACTGAAACAAGACACTTCAACCGAAGTTCCGCTGATGATGTTACCAAGCTTGGTGATGAAATGTTCAAAAACTAAACAACAAGCTCGGAGAACAAACCACCACCGACATCTACCACATGAGTGACAAATATTTTCCACCATTTCTAATGTTTTGTGATGTTTAAATGTTTTTTCATTCTTTTTAGCTTATCGGCATGTTTTATTACTTGACAGCTTGTATATAAAATCATTCTGAGTTGCTGGTTTGGTTTGGGAAAAGTGGGGTTAAGTAGCATCTTCTATGTCTAACAGAATTAATATACACATTTCTCATTTAATTGTGTGATTTTCATCCTGTCCCAGCTCTTCAGGGTTTCCCCTCTCCCCCAAGAGAAATGTTATGCTAACAAACTAGCAAAGGTTATGGAAGCTAAATCCACAGCATATCATTAAGATTCAGAACAGAACAGAAAGTTGCATGGGAAATATTGAATGTCATGCTATATTGTTTGGGTCAAATAACAATGGAAGTAAATCATACTCTCTGTTCACAATAAGAGGCATGTAATTTTTGCTCAAGCTTTGCAGCTTGCTCGGAACATGGGTGCTGACATTTACTAGCAGTTGACATTTACTAGATCTGAGTAGTACAAAAGGTGAACCATTGTGTAATTGGGCAAATTAAATAGGAGGCTTTGGGACAATGCTCCCAATCTGAATAAGCAAAGGTCGCTATTTATGAGGCACCTTATAGAGGGGAAAAAAAGTTGCATTTTGATCAGTGGTGGGATTCAGCCAGTTCTGTTCAGGCAAACCGGTAGCGGCGACTGTGGTAGGTGCTGCCCACCCGCCCGGATGTAATGCCGTCCTATTTCGTCATGTTTTGGAGGCCATATGCATGTGTGGAAGGCGCATACATGAGCAAAGAGCATGCACACAAGGCCAAGCATGCATGGAAGGTTGTTGCACACGGGTGAAGCAAGCACGCACACACATTTGCGAACCAGTAGAGAAGGTAAATGAATCCCACCTCTGATTTCGATTTGTATCTGTTGTAGATGACGGTATTATCATGTCAACATTAAGAAGGGAGATGGAAACTGTACAGATTGTACATAGTGATCGATGAAGGGTTGCTTTTAATGTCTTCCAAACATTACTTACAAATTGAAGTGTAGCTGTTTTTGTTTAAATGTGGATAAGAACATGTGGGAGGTGCCAGGAGCCCTTGAAGATGGTGATCAGTGATTGATGACGATCATCCTTTTATGATACCTAAACAAGGTTTATCCTAATTATTTTATTAACTCTTCAAATAGCTCAAAAGATACTACAAGTAACTCCCTTTTTATGTGGTAGTCCCTATTTGGGGTAGAGTCAGGGCGACTGGATGGAGCTGCTGAGCATTTACTGGCTGGATTCCCTTCCTGATGCCCACCCAGAGTTTGCAGCAAATGTTTGTTCTTTGCATCCTAAGAGAGAATCATCTGCCGTTACCTAGGATTGAACTCTCAACTTTCCAAGTGGGAAGTCAGCATCTTCACCACTAGGCCACCACGCTGCTCTCAAGAGATAATATGATGTCAAACACCACTGAGAGATTTATCAGGACAAAGGTGACCAGAGAGAAAGAGAGTTAAAATGAAGCTGGTATTGTTAATGATCAAACACGTTGTGAATTATTTTTCTAATACTTTAAAAATCTGCAAAGCCTGCCTGATCAGAATGCTAATAGAAGAAATGAAAGTTCTGGTTTGTTCTGAGATTACTTGATTCTTTTTGGAATCCTATCCAGACCTCCAGGAATGGCCCTGTGGTAGACATATGTTTATCCTCTGCTTCTTTTCAGTTGTTCTTCCTTTCTTTTTTTTAAATGCCTTGCGGCTGATTGTGTTTACAGTAGCCAATAAAACAATTTGTTCTTAGTGTTCCTAGCGCAAGAGATACCAAAAATGAGAAGGCCTGCTGTGTTTTTGCTACTCTGTTGTAAGCCACAAAGAAGAAATTGTTTAACAAATAAGAGGGAACTGGGAAGCTTCATGGCAGCGATTCGAGTCAGATGTTCCAACTTGTAATTTTTCCTAAAGGAGATTTGGAAGATGCTCTTTGCCCCGATGATGGAATATAAACAGACACTTTTAAAGTGTCTTGTTCCTACCTCCTTGAAAAAACAGAACTTTATATAGTCCACCCCAACCACAGCAATTTCTAACATATCTTGATGAAAGGGAGAACTGGTTATTCCCTGTGTGGTTTTAAGACAAGCCAAATTCTGCAGCCAAGAATCATGATTTCTGAACTCAAAATAAATACATGAATATTATGGAAAGGCTTGTTTAACTAATAGGAATTAATAATAAGCTTACTTGATCCAGAACTCAGTAACTAATGATTGGGAAAGATAGATATCTCCGAATACATTAACTAACAATTTACCTTAAACATTATCCATCAGTTTAAAATCTTTCCCTTCTTAGTGGATTTTCCGTGGAAGGTCGAAAAATAGAAGGTGTGTCCAGAAAACATGGAAGAATTGCAACAGGATGAAGATGATGGTAGTTGGACTTCCAGAAAATCCAGTGAATGAATTGGATTAAAGTCAACATCTCAGTTCAAAACATCCTTTTTCAAACCATTTAATCTTCCAATCCAAGATTGGCTTTTCCTGTTTCCTACTATTTGTCAAGAACTGAGGAAGAATTCTTTCCCAGGCATGCTATTTTGGCTTCTCTGTAAGAGGGATTGAATCAGGGGTTCTGGAGAACCGGTAGCAGAAATTTTGAGTAGTTCGGAGAACTGGCAAATACTACCTCTGGCTGGCCCCAGAGTGGGGTGGGAATGGAGATTTTGCAGTATCCTTCCCCTGCCATGTCCACCAAGCCACACCACGCCCACCAAGCCACGCCCACAGAACCGGTAGTAAAAAAAATTGAATTTCATCACTGGATTGAATGTAGGAAAGCTTTGTACTCACCATTTGGTAAAATGAATGGTTTGATTTTTCTTATGCATATGGACTACATAGCATTGATCTCTAGATCTGTCAGGCGCAAGCAACCAGAACCATTGGTGAATAGCTAAAGTCAGTAACTTTATTGTCTATCACCTATGTTACAAGAATTTCCCCAGACTTCTTGCCTTCCTTGGGAATGACTAGATAAGACTTCATGGATCTTGGGGGACATATCTGTACTTGTTTCTAATAACTATAGCATTCGGTTTCCGGTGCTACTGCAGTTGCTATTATTATTCACCTTCTACAACTGATTTGAGCCAGTTTGGTGTAATGGTAAAGGGGTCAAAGACAACTCGGTGCAGCCAACTCATCATGGACAACTCGCTGCAGGACAAGAATTACACTAATATCGAAGAAATGATGGAATAGAATCATGAACGAAAGGATGCAAAAGGAGGGACAAAATGAAATGTGAATGACAAAAATTAAAACATTTTTAAAAATTATTTAAAATACTTGAATTGCTGAGTCGTCCTGCAGGGAGTTAAAAACCTGGAGACCATGGGTTCTAATCCCCATCTTCAACATTAAGCCAGCTGGGTGACCAGTCATTCTTTCTCAGCCCTAGGAAAGAGGCAATGGCAAAGCACTTCTGAAATCTTGCCAAGAAAACTTTAAAGTCTTGTCCAGGCAGTCACCAGGAGTCAACATTGATTTGAAGGTGTGTACGCACACGAACACATCTGATTCAACACTTTTAGAATTCCATTATTGCTTTCTTCTTCAGTTCTGACCCATTGATATCTTACAACATATTACAATTGGTCAGCAAATTGCTCTCTATCTGAACATTCTCTGTGATGTATATGTGTGCCTTATCCCCAGGGGTGGGTTCTAATTTTTTTTACTACCGGTTCTGTGGGCGTGGCTTATTTTGTGGGTGTGGCTTGGAGGTCATGTGACTAGGTGGGCGTGGCTAGCTGGTCAGAGTCATTTCTGGAAGGTCCTCGCACTTACGACCAGTCCTCGCACATACGACCCGACTCATTTGTTTGCTTTTAACACTGATCAGCTGTAGGACGGCCCTTTGAAGCCCCGCGGCAAGAGTTTAAACAGGTTTTTTCCCTCTAGTCATCAGCTGGGACTCAGGAGGCAGCAATAGATTGGGGGTGGGACCAAATAAAAGGTAAGAATAACGTGGGGGGGAGGGCGGGGGGGGGAGAACCAGTTTGGTGACATCATATCGTCACCGCTACCGGCTCGGCCGAACCGGACCGAACCGGGAGGAACCCACCACTGCTTATCCCTTTCCATTACATCAGGAAAAGAGGCAATATAATCCACTTTATATAAACCTCAACTTTCTCCTAGAAAAATACTATTTTGCAACCAAATATAATCAAGTTTTCCGAATATGAAGAACAAGGGTGAGCAACTATAGCTCCTTTGCCACCTATGGATGTCAACTCCCAGAATTCCTGAGCCAGACAAGGTTGTAGAAGGGCCATAGTTGCCCACCCCTGATTAAGAGGCTACCTCTCCCAGTTTTAAAGTAGCAAATTTCAGTTCTCCTTCCCCCCCTGGGCATAACATTTAACCAAATTTATCAGTTTTGATCCCATCAGAAGGTTTCCAACTGACTGGAAATGCTTGTCTCGTCTTTCATAAAGAGCAATATATTTCTGCTGTTCGTGTTTCTCTTTGTGGTTACCAGTGGTGAAATCGAATTTTTTTACTACCGGTTCTGTGGGTGTGGCTTGGTGGTCATGGTGTGGCTTGGTGGGTGTGGCAGGAGAAGGATACTGCAAAATCCCCATTCCCTCCCCATTCCTGGGGGAAGGATATTGCAAAATCTCCATCCCCACCCCACTCTGAGGCCAGCCAGATGTGGTATTTGCCAGTTCTCTGAACTACTCAAAATTTCCGCTACCAGTTCTCCAGAACCTGTCAGAACCTGCTGGATTTCACCCCTGATGGTTATGCAACACAACTAATGAATGATGTCACATTTTAATAAAACTCGCTAATTAATCGGGAATGAGATCAGGCAACCTACACCCAGTAGCCATGATCTCAACAGCTTCTGTAACACGTTTATATGCATGGTTTATTTACAGTAATTAAAAAGTATAAATTTAAAATCAGAACGAATTACAGGAAAACAGAAGGAAGGAACTAGGTCTCTTCTCCAACAACCACAGAATTAATTTTCCATTCCAAAATCTCTTTTTGCACCAGAAAGGAAGTTTATACCGTAGTGATACCAATGAATAAAAAAGGTAGTGACTCACCTGTTGAATAGTGTTTCTGTTTGGCACTTTTTATTCCTCTCAAAATTCCAGTTCCTCAATACATCAATATTACAGGCACATCAACTAGTAATTTTAATTTTAATTATGAGACTGATTTGCCTGCTGGGCTTGTATCTGAGCAACAAATCCTCTAGTTACGTTGTTTTGGTAGTTCCTATTACCATTGCACAGCCCAATAACAAAAGGTGATGATAATAACGATGGTGACAATTGCTCTTGTTTGATATCCTTGAATTTATTCCTCTGCGAATAAAAGACAGGTGTGGATGAGGTAGCTTTGGACAAGTGTGTGCATGTGAATGTATTTCCCCTGGAAATTTATTATTATTATTATTTATGTATTTGTGTCTCGACTTTATTATCTTATTTTGCTATGGTTCATGGCACAGTTAGCCAGATGTTCCAACTGGATTTGGTATTTTTATTCACCTATTAAGTCCTTCCCAAGGACCTAGAATAGGTAGATGTTGATGTTAGAGGATGTAAGCTGTTTGGAGTAAAGCTGCCTTTTGCAATTGACTGATGGCGAATTTGTCAATGCCGATGTTGTTCACTTCATGCTCCAGTTTTGGGATTGCATCATGGTGCCTATTACTATTGATATTGCCTTTGCTTTCTCTTGCCACAGTCATTGTCGTCGCCATCATCATGGATTCTTTCTTAATACTTTAGGATTCTTTCTTAACAGTTTACTAATTTTAAGGGAGTAACATCGAGTATCTAGAATTAAGGAGAAATTTCCTCCTTTTAAAGGGAGAACTATTAATCCGTGGAACGACTTGCCTCCAGAAGTCGTAGGTGCTCCAACATTGGAGGCTTTTAAGAAAAGATTGGACAACGATTTGTCTGGGATGGTATAAGGTCTCCTGCCTTGAGCAGGGGGCTGGACTAGAAGACCTCTGATGTCCCTTCCAGCCCTATGCAGATGTTTGGCTTGAAACCTTATTTGTTTATTTAAAGGTGAAGCCTGTGATTGAAAAGGATCACTTGCCTAATGCAGGGTACTAATTATCTTTTATCAGACAAGAGGTTTTCTGTGACTGATGAATTCTTCTAGCATTGTGGCATAAGGTTAATTCCTCCCATGGTCCCGGAGAAGAGAACTATTCGTTAAGATAAGAATTCTGCTTGCCCTTCGCTAATTGAGAAGAAGAATGAGGGTCACCATGAAGTTTATGTGGATCAGTAATAGCCTGCCTTTGGCCCTGACATCCAAGAGACTATCCTGAGGAAAATTTTATGATATTGTTCCTGCCATTTTGAACTGGAAAATGTACAAAACTGCACTGCAAATCCTGCAATAGTTTTTTTTTTTAAAAAGTAAACAATTCTCCATGCTTTTTCTAATTCCCCTCACAATTGTCAGACTCCCTGCAAAACCAAGAAAGACACAGAGTCATGTCTAAACAGTTTCCTTTATTGTTTTCCACCTATATACAGTGGTGGGCTGCTGCTGGTTTGGACCGGTTCGGGCAAGCCGGTAGTTCTCACGATCAGCTGGCCCCGCCACCCTCCCCCACCCTATCCTGTCCTATATTTCCTTCTTTCTGGCTCAGCTGATTCACGCGGCACAGCTGATTTCCATGCCTCCGCTGTTCTACTTACCTGTTGTGTCCACCAGCAGCCTGCGGAGCTGGCAGTGGAGTCAGACACTGGGGAAGAACATGGGCCAGTCCTGGAGTCTGGGGAAGGCTCGGACAAGGGCTCTGCATTGGAGGCAGAGATGAGGCCAGGCCCCAGTCCCATCTGGGAGTTATGGGTCGACTCTGGAGCCTCCAGAGTCGGACATCAGAGAGGTAGAGGAACAGGAGGAGCCTGTTCCTAGTGCGGGCATGCACAGAGCTGCCAGAAGGCAAGAACAGCTAAAACAAAAGGGACGACTCGGGAGTAAGGCCTGGAGATGATTGGCCCCTCACATAAGGCTTGAAGAGGAGCAAAGGCACGTGGGCCCTTTGCAGGAAAACAACGTTGTTAATTCTGTTCCCAGTTGGCATCTCTGTTTGATTCTGGACTCCATGTGGCTTTGCCAAGAGGGTCTTTGGCAGAGTGTCAAGGGAGATAAAGGTTGGTGATTATCCTGAAGGACTTCTCCCAAAGGACTTTTTGCAACTAATTGGGATTCAGCTGTGATTGAATGCAATAAAAAAGGGTTTTCTGCAGTGGTGGGATTCAAGTAATTTAACAACCGGTTCTCTGCCCTAATAATTTCTTCCAACAACCAGTTTGCCAAACTGCTCAGAAAGTTAACAACCGGTTCTCCCGAAGTGGTGCGAACTGGCTGAATCCCACCACTGGTTTTGGGGCTACTCGTGTGTTTTAATGACTCAGGAAACCTAGGTCACAACATTACCAGGGCTGCCTTAGAAAATAAGCAGCTGAGCTTCAAATTGCTGTATTTTGAATGCTGCATGCAAGTGTGTTAGGTCCGCGCCAGTGGTGGGTTCCTTCCGGTTCCTTCTGGTTCCGCCGAGCTGGTAACGGTGATGATATGACGTTACCGAACCGGTTTTGCCCTGCCCCCCGCCCCCACCCCCGCATTATTCTTACCTTTTATTTGGCCCCACCCCCAATCTATTGCTGCCTCCTGAGTCCCAGCTGATGAACTATAAGGAAAAACTGTTTAAACTCTTGCCGCGGGGCTTCAAAGGGCCGCCCTACAGCTGATCAGTGGTAAAAGGCAGTTTGGAGGTAGGCCTCCAAAAACAAATGAGTAGACCGGTGCCTGCAAAAATACATGAGTAGACCAGTGCCTGCAAAAATAAATGGGTAGACCAGAGCCTGCAAAAATACATGAGTAGACCAGTGCCTGCAAAAATAAATGGGTAGACGAGTAAAGCTCTGCAAGCAGTTAAAAGCCTGGTAGACCAGTACCTCTGCTAAATCCTAAAGAATTGTCACATGACCATCAAGCCATGCCCACAAAATAAGCCACGCCTACAGAACCCGTAATAAAAAAAATTAGAACCCACCCCGGTCCACGCGCATGTGAAACGAACGCTCACAGAACTGGTTGTTAAACTGGTTGCAACCAGCACTGCCTATATACAGAAATCTTGCCAAACTGAAGCATCTACTTGCATCATTAAAGATAAACTCTGATAATCTCTAGGGTGGAGCTGCCTTAACTCTCTTTCTCCCAGCCAAACTGTCTAAACTTCATTGTCTCTTGGTCCTCTGGAATTCAGCCCCTCCCTCCTGGGAATCCAGACCACGTTCCCACCCACAAAATTTCCAATTCCCAGAAAAAAAGCCAAAAACCTTCTCTTCAAACAAAACAAAACAAACCTAAATTCAATTCCCAGGTGTTTTGAAGATACCTGTCCAAAAAGAACCATCCTTAACTCGATAATCTTCCATTTCTAGAATTAGTAGAAATAATCAATATTAAAATTTTATGATGTTTTCTAGTATGAATATGTTTGGACTTTCATGTAAAAAAAAAGTTCTCTATAATATACCTTATATTCACCATTCGGAAATTGATTAATCAATCCCCCAAATCTTCACTTTGCTCAATATATCCTCAGTCAATAGATTCGAACAAAAACCATGTTCTTTTTTTGTATGTGTGCCCTTTAACATAGTTCCTAACAGGCTAAATAAAAGGAATCCTCCCCAATACATCACACAGTCTGAATAAGAAACATTTCCAAGAAGAAAATTATATTTATTTTTACTAGAAAAATGATGGGATTTGATCCTAAAAACAACACTTTCTGAACTTTCAAAAACCTCCAAGCTCATTTTTGATATACCATTTGCTGGACTAGGTATAAGCCAATATCCTGCTGTTTCCATTCAAAACGCATTAAAGCTAGCAATTTTCTGTTGCAAGGATTGATAGGAGTACCTTTTCAATTTTACAATTTTTATTGAGAACATTCTGTTCTTAGTCTGGGATGAGCATCCAATCAACATTTTGTAGTTCTTTTTAATGCAAGAAACTGCATTTTATATACATATAACAGAGGTGGACTTCACATAACAACTGGTTCACCCCAGCACTGAAAATGTGAGCATGCGCGCGGCCTTCTATGCTCACACGTGCACTTGCATGCATGCACGCGGCTTAAAAATGCAGCTAAATAGGACGGCATAGCACCGGGGCGGGTGGGTGCCCGCAGGTCACAATTACTGGTACACCCAAACCTGTACAAACTGGCTGAATCCCACTCCTGACATATAAGCAGATAAAGGAGAGATACTATGCCAGGGTTCGGCAATCTTAAACACTCAAAGAGCCACAAAGGTCCTAACCGGAATCCCCCGTTCAATTCTGGAGCCGACCAGAAGTCCAGCTCCCTCATCATAGTCTCCTCCTAGTGCTGCATCCTTTTTCCTCTGCTGACCGGAAGTCCGGTTTCCCCCTCATAGCCTCCTCCTAGCGCTGCATCCTTTGTCCTCTACCAGTCCTAACCAAAAGCCCTATCAATTGTGGAGCCGACCAGCAACAGGGAGCCGCAGCAGAGGGATGAAAGAGCCACATGCGGCTCCAGAGCAGCGGGTTGCTGACTCCTGTGCTATACTTTTTTTCCAAATATGTGATTATTACAACATGAAGCTAAAACTTGTTACTGTTCAGGAGGGCTATAGTTTTATTCAAATTTCACTCTAGAAGAAGGCAAAATGTCAAAGTCCTTCTGTATTTTTACCAAGAAAACAACATGAATCTGTGTCCATGTAGTTTCCAAGAATTCAGCTCATTTCAAAGGGAACTTTTATTCGCCTCAAAATATATTGCTCTGAAAATAGCAGGTCACAAACATTTCGTTTTTGGTAAGCTTCCCTGAGTTCAGTTATTTAATGCTTTTGTTTCTATGTGTCCTGCTTATATTAATATTTACAGTACTATCTTCTGGCATTCCATGCCAAAGAACAATTAATACAAATTTTTCACTTAGAGAAATTGTGTGCAACTTTTCTGCTAAGAAAAGATTGGATCACCATTTGACTTAGTGTCTGCAGAAGCAGAGTTTTCTAATTCTCATGCAACATCTGTTTTGAAACCATTAGCTAATGGATTTTACATTTGGTTTGGCTTTGGATTGGGGTGATGAGCTTTTGGCCTCTGGTTAGATTAATTTATTTTGAAGAAAAACGACATAAAAATGAGTTATCTCCACAATATTACCTGTACCAAATGAATGATCTGGGACTAAATTATTCTGTTTTTTTTTTTAAAAATAAAATTGTGGAAAACAACTGTCAAATAATTTTGATGATTTGGTGACTTCACTTCCTCCTTAGTATAGATGTTGATGGAAATATTGGTTGAAACATTATTGTATCCTGACCAGATTAAGGGTTTGGCATAGTTATAAGAACAGTTGTTCCATTTGTGGCAGTTTGTTCATTATGCAAGTGTATAAGGCACGACTGTTAACTATTCATTATGGGTAGTCCTCAACTTACGACCTCAAACTGGGACTGGAATTTCAGTTGCTAAGCGATGCAATCATTAAGGGTGTCAACACTGATTTTGTAACCATTTTTACCTGTGGTTGTTAGTTGGTGAATAAATCACATAGTTGTTAAATGAATCATTCAGTCCCTAAACAAATCCAGCTTCCCCAATTGAACTTGGCTTGTTGGAAGCTGGCCGGGAAAGTCACAAGTCACAGTCACATAGCCACAAGGGGCTGCAACCATCGTAAGTGCAAGACACTTGCGAAGTGCCTGAATTGCAATCACACGACTGCGGGAATGGTACAATGGTCGTAATTATAAGGATGGGTTGTGAATCATTTTTACAGAGGCTGCCATAACTTGAAACCATTGTCGTAAGTCAAGGACTACCTATACTACAAAAGAAATTGTGGAAAAAATGGTTAGGTGGGAGGATTGTGATGGTATCAGGACAGTGTTGGAATTCAAATTTTTTTACTACCGGTTCTGTGGTGTGGCTTGGTGGGCGTGATGTGGCTTGGTGGGTGTGGCTTGATGGGCATGGCAGGGGAAGGATACTGCAAAATCTCCATTCCCACCCCACTCTGGGGCCAGCCAGAGGTTCTTGCCAGTTCTCTTGCCAGTTCTCCGAACTACTCAAAATTTCCACTACCGGTTCTCCAGAACCTGTCAGAACCTGCTGAATTTCACCCCTGTATGCAGGCTAATGACTTGCATTAAGGGTGAAGAAGAAATGAAAGAGGAGCAGCACAAATTCTGAGACCCTCATCTAAGCTCCACATTGAAGCATTAAAGCTTCAAAAATTAAAAAATCTGTATCGACTGTCTTCAATTTGATGTTTTCCAGGTGTATTTGGATTGCAAGTTCCAGAGCTTCCAACCAGAATGGCTAGATTCTAATAATCTATGTAATTTTTAGAAGCCGTAGTTTCTATACATTTGGAAAATATCCATTTGGGGAAGGCAAATGAGTTGGTCGAATTATAACCTGGCCCATAAACTACTATCTCTTGATTTCCTATGAAAAACAGTGGCATAATCGTAGCTTTGTCTGTGGAATTAACATATCTCGCCTTTCCTGCTTTAGTTTTCTTTTTATTATTATTAATTTATAGCAATAGCAATAGCACTTAGACTTATATACCACTTCACACTGCTTTTACAGCCCTCTCTAAGCGGTTTACAGAGTCAGCATATTGCCCCCAACAATCTGGGTCTTCATTTTACCGACCTCGGAAGGATGGAAGGCTGTGTAAACCTTGAGCCGGTGAGATTTGAACTGCCGAACTGCAGCTAGCAGTCAGCTGAAGTAGCCTGCAGTGCTGGACTTTAACCACTGCACCACCTCACCTCTTTATAATATAAAACGTAAAAGAATGGAGTAGCAAAGAGTAGCAAAGATGGGGAGGAAAAAGGGAGAAATGAAAGAAAATGCGTTGACTTCCAACTTCCTTCGGTGCAGTAAAATAAAATAATAACATCAAACCTCAACTTTTTACTTTTAGATAATAGTATAAACTACCCATTTCTATAAGAACAAACCTATCTACCATACTTTTTGGAGTATAAGACACATTACCCCCCCCCCAAAAGAGGGTGGAAATGTTGGTGCGTCTTACGCACTGAATACAGCCATTTTTGGCTTCCCAAAGCCCCACCCCACGCATCCCGTTATAGGGTGCGCAGAGTATTGGGGAGGCTTGCAGAGCAGAGGTGAAATACTCCTGGTTCGGACAGGATCGCCCGATCCGGTAGCGATGGAGGCAGATGGTTTGGAGAACCCGTAGCAAAAATCCCTGCCCCCCCCATGCCTAGCTGAGCCGCGCGATCATCATAGGCTTTTTAAAAAACTTTTAAAAGCATTTTTTCCTGCAACCTCTTCGGCCGAAAAAATGCTTTTAAAAGATTTTTAAAAAGCCTATGATGATCACGCGACTCAGCTGGGATCGTCAGAGGCTTTTAAAAGCATTTTTTTCTGCAACCTCTTCAGCCGAAGAGGTTGTAGGAAAAAAAAATGCCTTTAAAAGCCTCTGGCGATCCCAGCTGAGTTGCCTGATCGTCAGAGGCTTCTAAAAGCATTTTTTTGCAACCTCTTCAGCCGAAGAGGTTGTAGAAAAAAAAATGCCTTTAAAAGCCTCTAGTGATCCCAGCTGAGTTGCCTGATCATCAGAGGCTTCTAAAAGCATTTTTTTCTGCAACTTAAGGTTGTAGAAAAAATGCTTTTAAAAGTGAAAAAAAAAAGTTGGCCACGCCCACCTATTCACATTACCCCCCAAAAGCCACGCCCACAGAACCAGTAATAACAAATTTTACATTTCACCATTGCTGCAGAGTGCTCCTGGGGGCTGGGGAGGGCAAAAATGCCCCAATTTTTTTCAAAAAATGGGCCCGTTTTTGGCTTCCCAGACTCCCCACGTGTCATGTTTTTGCCCTCCCCAGTCCCCAGAAGCACTTTGCAGGCCTCCCAAACCCTCTCTGCATGCCCTGTTTTTGCAAACAATGGGACACGCAGAGGGTTTGTGAGGCCTGCAGAGTACTCCTGAGGGCCGGGGAGGGCAAAAATCTTTTTTTTTCTTGCTTACCTCTTCGAAATCTTGGTGCGTCTTATACACCGGTTCGTCTTATAGCCCGAAAAATACGGTAATTCAAAGTTTCATTTTTTTTTCACCTCAAGCACAAGGTCCAGAAGCAGTTTCGGCTTTAGTTTTCTGAGTTGGATTTGCATAAGAGAGTGGAGCAGATAATACTTGCTTCATCCATGCGTAAAATCAGCTCAATAAGCAGCGAGCTAAACGTGGGATCATCTGGTTTATTAGATCAAAGCAATTGCTTGGGTCATTCATTCACTCAGAAATTGGAACCTTATGAATGAATTTCTGCAATATAGGTAGTCCTTGACTTATGATCACAATTGGGACTGGAAATCCGGTTGTGAGTCGTTTTGATTGTGAGTCGTTTTGATTGTAAGTCGAGGCACCTCCACATGACCTGATCTGTTTTTCCAACAATTTCCCAGCAACCGTTAAGGAAAACACCACATTGTTTTCCTGCATTAAGCGAACAGTGTGGTTGTTCTGCGAACCCATTCTTCCAAAAGAGCATTTTTTTTTTTGCAGGAATGGAGGAAACTGGCAAAAAAAGATCACAAATCGTGGTCATGTGACCATAGGATGCTACAACTGGTCATACAGGCGAGTCAGATGCCAAGTGTTTGGAGTGTGATCATGTGACCAGGGGGTTGGCGTGACTTTTTACAGCATTCAGAAGTGTTTTACAGGTCATAAAACGTCCATTCTGAGCTGTAAAAATGACCAGTTGTAAGTCGAGGAATACCTGTATGATGTTCTTCTGTGAATGTTAACAAAAAGAGCCTTGGTGGTGCAGCGGACTAAGTGCTGTTATGTAGCACTTAGCTGCCAGCTGCCTGCAATTAGTGCGAATTCAAATCTCACCAGGCTCAAGGTTGACTCAGCCTTCCATCCTTCCGAGGTAGGTAAATTGAGAACCCGGATTGTGGAGGCAATAAGCTGACTTTGTAGAAACACCGCTTATGGGGGGGCCAAAAGCCCTAATAAACAGGTATATACAAAAGAATGAAGGCTATTGCTATAAGTGCATTGTAAGCCGCCCTGAGTCTTTGGAGAAGGGCGGCATATAAATTGAACCAATAAATAAATAATAAATAAATAAAAAACAAAGGAGATCATTGTTGATTTTAGAAAGAACCAGCATAATCATACTCCACTTTATATCAAGGCTGCAGCTGTAGAAATGGTCAATAGCATTAAGTATCTGGGGGTGCAGATAACTAACAATCAGGCTTGGTCTCTTCATACGTTATTTTTAGTGAAGTGTGCAAACCAGTGTTTGCATTTTCTGCGTCGGATGAGGAGAGCACATCTTTCTCATTCCGGCTACTTTTTACAGAGGCATGATTGAGAGCTTTTTAACAAACTGCATCACTGTTTGGTTTGGTGGCAGCAGTGCCTCAGATAGAAAGTCCATACAGAGAGTGGCAAGGACAGCCGAGAAGATTATAGGAAGCTCACTTCCCGTTATTCAGGATACGGCTTATAAGCGCTATGTGCTTAGAGCTCAAAGCATTGTTAGAGACCCCACACACCCACTTTATGATCTTTTTCTGTTGTTCCCCTCTGGGTGGAGGTTTCAAAGTATTTCTAGGAGGACTACCAGTTTCTGTAACAGCTTTGTTCCCTATGCCATCCGTCTGGTAAACTTGCAAGATTCTCCCCCCCCCCCCACCATGTGTATATATACATTCGAACTAGACTGTGTTGTTTCTCTGTGTCGTGTACTGTATGTGTGTGAGTATATGCATAATAGCTATCTTTGAGAGCTGAATGCAACAAAATTTCATTTTAATATATGCTGATTAGTGTACATTTAAAGTGACAAAGTTTCCTGCTGTGCTCTATTCTATTCTATTGAATACTGCATCCAGTTTTGGTTGTAAAAAAGATGTGGAGACTCTAGAAAGAGTGCAGAGAAGAGCAACAAAGATGATTAGGGGACTGGAGGCTAAAACATATGAAGAACGGTTGCAGGAACTGTTTGATGAAGAGAAGGACTAGGGGAGACATGATAGCAGTCTTGCAATATCTCAGGGGTTGCCACAAAGAAGTGGAGGTCATCCTATTCTCTAAAGCACCTGAGGGTAGGACAAGAAGCAATGGGTGGAAACTAATCAAGGAGAGAAGCAACCTAGAACTAAGGAGAAATTTCCTGACAGTGAGAACAATTAATCAGTGGAACAACTTGCCGCAAGAAGTTGTGGGTGCTCCAACACTGGAAGTTTTTAAGAAGAGATTGAACAACCATTTGTCTGAAGTGGTGTAGGGTTTCCTGCCTAAGCAGGGGATTGGACTAGAAGACCTCCAAGGCCCCTTCCAACTCTATTATTCTATTCTATTCTATTCTATTCTATTCTATTCTATTCTATTCTATTCTATTCTATTCTATTCTATTCTATTCTATTCTATTCTATTCTACTTATGTGTGCATTGACTTTTTCCCTTTCCATTCCCTACTTTCATTGCAGGCTTATGAACACTGAAAATGTTATTTTACAAGCCAGAGAAGAAGAAGGCGCAAAATATGAGCGTACGTTCATGGCCTCTCAACTGATTGACTGGTTGATCCAGGAAGGAGAAGCTGCCACAAGAGCTGAGGCGGAACAACTCGGTCGCAGACTTCTGGAGCACGGAATTTTCCAACACGGTGAGAAATGTCTTCTCAGTCACATCACTCTATCAAGATGACAAAGGACGATAAAAGGAGTAGAAAGATGGTAGGAGAGGCATCCTGTTTAAACCAAGGATGGAGTCATTTTTAAGCTCAAAATGGCATTCTGGCTAAAAGTGGCATTTCCCCCAGATCCTACAGCCGCTCACTCCAGCTGTCATGCAATCCAGAAAAATGTATCTTTGTGTTAAGGAGTTATAGACAGGTGTTATGTGCCTGTTCCATACGCACCTCCTTAAAATCAAATCCAAAGCACTGCGTAGTCTACTAATCAAATATACAGTGCTTGCCGAAACGGCAAGAAGCTTGGTGCCTACTAAAGGTTTTGCATTGCAGTTCTCATCAGACCCATCTAACATGAATAGTTGCAGTGTCTGTTGTCCAAAACATCTGGAAGGCATCACACTGCATATGCTGACACAAGATGCTGGTTCTGGATAGAATTCAGTCTATATAACAATAGCATTATCCCTGTGAGAGCTAGGCTAGATTGTTATTATTTAATTAGATTTTTCTTAAGTTATACTGATTCATGGAGAGTCAATTCTATCTCCACTCTCTCTCTCTCTGCCCACTTTGAATCAAGGGACTGTTTTCACTGAATAAATGTTGATGTATATTCTACTAGTTCTAAAGGCAAACTGTTATTTAGCTCCAAGGCCTTATAGCTAAGATCAAGTGTGTGTTTATCTCCCTATGTGGTTAAAACAAACAAAAGTTAAAATTTTGTCCAGGATTATGAGAGGTCTTGGCACAAGTCAGAAGCCTGCTGGTGCATCCACGAACCTTTACCAATCTCTTCCTCCACTTACAGCTGTTTAAAGTATATCAGCTGCTATTAGGGACTTTTCTCCAATTTTAGAGAGTTGGATTGGCTTAGTAACCTAAGTACTTGGTAATCTAAGATTACTAAGGACAAAACAGCAGAAAGAGGAATGCAAAAGTCTTGGTGCTTTTGTGTACTGTAGTGTGTGAAGCAGGGGTGAAATCCAGCAGGTTCTGACAGGTTCTGAAGAACCGGTAGCGGAAATTTTGAGCAGTTCGGAGAACCGGCAAATACCACCTCTGGCTGGCCCCGGAGTGGGGTGGGAATGGAGATTTTGCAGTATCCTTCCCCTGGCATGGGGTGGGAATGGAGATTTTGCAGTATCCTTCCCCTGCCACGCCCACCAAGCCATGCCCACCAAGCCACGCCCACAGAACCGGTAGTAAAAAAAATTGGATTTCACTACTGGTGTGAAGCTTAAATTTTTTATAAAAAAAATAAAATTCCCTTTTCCTGGTTTTCTGTTGTCCATAGATTTCAACTTCTATCGTTGGAATCATGGAGGAATCAGCCAATCCTAGCTGAATAAGGCTACCTTAAATTTAAATATATCTCAACTTGGGTTCTACTTGATAGATGCTTGACTTTTCCAGTTAAGGGGTGGGAAAGGCTCTTATCTGAAACCCTTGAGGGCATGTTCTTAAAACCTTGGATTTTTAAATTCGGCCTTTTCAGCATACTTCTGGAACAATCCTGAACCAAACATTGATTCTTAGTTTAGACCTTTGTCGTCCTTTAAAGTCCTATATGGTTTAGGGCCAGGCAACCTCTTTGCTGTTACCTGTACCCATCGCATCAGATCTGGCAGGAGAGGCACAAAGAGGAGAGGATCAACTTATTTTCCAAAGTACCGGAAGGCAAGACAAGAAACAATGGATGGAAACTAATCAAGGAGAGAAGCAACCTGGAATTAAGGAGAAACTTCCTAACAGTGAGGACAATTAACCAGCTTGCCTTCAGTCATTGTGGGTGCTTCATTACAGGAGGTTTTAAAAAGAGACTGGACAGTCACTTGTCTGAAATGGTATAGGACAGTGTTGGTGAACCTTTTTGGCACTGAGTGCCAAAAAGGGAGTGCGCGCATGTGGGGGAGTGCCAGAAACTGGAAGAGCAGCTCCCCGGTGCACATATGGGCACCGGGAAGCTGAGCTTTCAGTTTCCAGCATGTACATGCATGCCAGTCACCTGGTTTTCCCGTTTCTGGCGTGCATGTGCACCCAAAGACCAGCTGGCCAGCACGCATGTGCATGCCGGAAACTGAAAGCTCAGCTTCCTGGTGCGCACATGTGCACCAGGGAGCTGCTCTTCCGGTTTCCAGCACTCCCGTGCATGCGAAGAGCAACAAGCAATGGCTGGCATGCTCGGAGAGATGGCTCTGCATGTCACTTCCAGCACGCGTGCCATAGGTTCGCCATCACAGGTATAGGATCTTCTGCTTGAGCAGGAGGCTGGTCCCTTCCAGCTCTATTCTGATTGATTGATTGATTGATTGATTGATTGATTGATTGATTGCATGCGGCTGGTCCCATCCACGAAAGAAATCTACTTACAAACAAGCCTTTTCTGCTATGACACCAATCCTCTGGAATATTACCTATCGCAAGGTGAGGTTAGCTCCGACCCTTACGGTCTTCCATAAGACTCTCAAAATACAGCTTTTTCAGCAAACTTGGAGATTCCATGGTAAGTTTGGGTCTTTTTCTATTTCAACTAGAATGAGGAGATCTGTGCTGGAGTTTTAAAATGAAAGTTTATTTATCAGTGTGAAACATTGTTCAACCATGGGTGAATAAAATCTGTTCTTCAACTAGCATTTTATGTTTTTTTAAGTCTGGCTGTACACCGCCCTGAGTCCTCAGGGAGAAGGGCGGTATATAAATTTAAAAATAAATAAATAAATAAATAAATAAATGGAGAGGGTCTGACAGTTGTGAGTAATGTAAGCAGAAGCTGAGAAAGTAGTTATACAGGAAAAAAACTCAAGTATAGAATCTGTTGAGGGTAAAACTGCCCTCTGCAACGTGGTGCAATGGACCGGACAGCGAATAGATACATTGCTTAGCAAAACACACAGATACTCACAGACTCTGAATGTTTAAAGAAAAATAAACAGTCGTTACTTGTAGTAAAAAACAAACTTGGCTTTTCAAAACAAAGATAACACTTCTTCAAACAATCACGGTTCAACACAAAGCATAGTTTGCTTACAATTCTAGTTCTCTTCAGTAATACAGACAAAGTTCCTTTCAGCAGTTCAACCTTCTAATAGCAGGAGCAGAAGTGAATGAACTTCCTGCCTTCTTTTATGTCTGCTTAGCACAGCCAATTAGTCATCTTTGTAGCAGTTAACGTTACAGAACATAGTTTTCTATATATTATCTACCCAACCATAGGATAAGTATCCAACAGAATCTGCCCCCCATTCAGTACTAAAGAGCATTGCAAATATTAAACTGTATCATTGATTTCCCAAAATGGACTGGCCAGAAATATTGTATGCCTAAAAAGGTAAAGGTAAAGGTTCCCCTCACACATATGTGCTAGTCGTTCCCGACTTTAGACGGTGGTGCTCATCTCCGTTTCAAAGCCGAAAAGCCAGCGCTGTCCGAAGACGTCTCCGTGGTCATGTGGCCGGCATGACTAAATGCCGAAGGCGCAAAGAACACTGTTCCCTTCCCACCAAAGGTGGTCCCTATTTTTCTACTTGCATTTTTTACATGCTTTCAAACTGCTAGGTTGGCAGAAGCTGGGACAAGTAACAGGAGCTCATCCCGTTACGCAGCACTAGGGATTCAAACCGCTGAACTGCCGACCTTTCGATCAACAAGCTCAGCATCTTAGCCACAGAACCACCGCATCCCACATCGTATTTGTATGCCTATAATTACTGTTAAAATTACTTTTGTGTGAACGCTGGGTGTTATTTTCTCATTGCAAGGGATAATGATTCCCTCCTAATTTTTATGTTCAGCTAAAACGAAGGTTTCTTTGTCTTTCTTAACCGCCTCTAGTGTCCAACAAACACCATTTTATGGATAGCAACCTGCTCTATCAGTTCCGAATGAATTTCCGCCGCAGGAGGAGACTTATGGAACTGCTCACCGAGAAGTCCCGTTTGGTACCGGAGAGCCACGACAGCCCCTTTTGCCTGCGGAAGCAAAATCATGACCACAAAAAACACGCCACTTTCCTCTCAGGTATATGTTGGATTAGCGCTGGAGGGGTAAACGGAAATTCAGGAAGACCTTGAGTTATGACCATAATTGAGCCTCGCAATTACAGTCACAGGTTGTGACAGTTGTAAAGTGGGTCATCACGTGACCGGGCCCAATTTTACGACCTTGATTGAACAGCACAGTAATAAAATTAAACACTGGTTTCTGGGGGGAAAAAAAACCATTGTGAAGCACACTCACGTGACTGTGCGAAGCGGCAAACAGCTGTAAATGTGGCCCATTGCCATGGGCCCAAAAAGTGATCACATGTGTTTGGAATTTCAGAATCAGGTCGTAAGTAATTTTTGGCAAGTCTGTCATACTTTGGACAATCACCAGTTGTACGTCAAGGACTACCTGTATGCATAGGAACTAGTTCAATATCTCAGATTGTACAGCATGTTTAAGTAATGTACAGTATTTCTGGATACAGCTCAAAAAACATGGTTTGGATGCCATCTAGGGCAGGGGTCTGCAATCTTAAAGAGCCATTTGGACCCATTTCCCACAGAAAAGAAAACACCGGGAGCCACAAAACCCTTCTTGTGCCTGACTATTTCTTGAGTGGCCACAAAACTAGCATATGTAGTTGAATTAAACGTTCTGTTTTCTTCTAAAATTTTTCTTTTCTTGGATTTATCCATGGTTGGCCTACCGGGGTTGAAGAGCTCAATAAATGGCATGCTGGCAGGTGTCGTACATTGGCGGTTGTGTTCATAGATACGACCGTTGCAGCGTCCCAAGGTCATGTCTTCCCCTTCTGTGACCTTCTGTCAAGCAAAGTCAAATGGGGAAAGCCAGATTCACTTAACAACCGTGTTACTAACTTATCAACTGCAGTAATTCGCTTAACAACGGTGGCAAGAACGGTGGTAAAATGGGGCAAAACTCACTTAACAAATGTCTCACTTAACAACAGTAATTTTGGGCTCAATTGTGGTCGTACGTCGAGGACTACCTACCTACACTTGGGTCATGACAACTTTCCTTGGTCATTTCTGACCCTACTTGGAGAAAGGGGTGGTTTGGGGTTTTTTTTGGTTGTTTTGTTTTGGCTTTGGCTATATTTATTTTATTTATTTATTAATTCAATTTGTATGCCGCCCCTCTCCGAAGACTCAGGGCGGCTCACAATGCATTTAAAATCATTATAAAAAACATTTAAGAATTAAAAACATTAAAAACATTAAAACGCATAGACAGCAGGCAGACTTTGAATGATTTTGCTCAAGGGAAGGCAGCTCTTTTACAAAACCAGGTTCCCCACTCTCGCATCCCTGCCTGGACTGGTACCTGAGTCCTCCACTTTGTTACAAGAGAAGCTTGCATGTCAAGCAACTACAGTAGCGGCCAAAATTGTGGAAACCTTTTGGGAAAAGCGTATTTTCTAAAACTAGCTAATAACACCACTTATTTTTGGAGTAGTACCATAAAATTATATATCAATGGAAAGATAATTTAATCAAGAATGTAATGCAATAACTTTTATGAAGGATTTGCTATTAGAATAGCAATTACAGTATAAAGAAGAAAAGTGAAACATGTAGAAAAAACGAGATGTACAAAAATTATCACCATAGAAAAAAACGAAACATACAAAAATTATCACCATGTCAGTTAATACTTAGTTGAGTAGCCATTAGCATGAATTACGGCCTTACAACATCTTCCCATGGAGTGAACCAAATCTTTTAGTTCTGCAGCTATTATAATGTGAAACCAAGATTGAATGCTTGCTTCTATTAACTGGGTTTTATTGCTGGATCGCTTCTGACTTACAAGTTTCTTGAGTCGGCTCCATAGATTTTCAATTGGGTTAAGGTCTAGGCTATTCCCAGGCCATTCCAGCAGTAGAATAGGATTATCTTGAAACTCCATTAAAAAAATGGTGTGCTATCAAACCTCAGAAATACACTTTCCCCAAAAGGTTTCCACAATTTTGGCCACTACTGTATGTTATCCAAAATTGGGTTTATGACCCTGAAGAGGTGTATTTTCCTTTCAACACTTTAGGAAGTGAAATGGTTCCAGGAAATTTTTATGCATTCGCATGAAGTTCATTGCTGTTAATTATATCCAGGGTGTTGGCCTTTTTAATGCTTGATAAAAGGATGTGGCAGGGAAACACCCTACAGGCAAAAATTCTTATCCCTGGCAACTCTCTGTTAAAGCATCTGGTGCAGAGGTGGATTTCAGCAAGTTCTGATCAGTTCTGGAGAACCGGCAGCGGAAATTTTGAGTAGTTCGGAGAACCGGTAGTAAAAATTCTGACTGGCCTCTCCCCCATCTATTCTCTGTCTCCTGAGTCCCAGCTGATCGGGAAGAAATGGGGATTTTGCAGTAACCTTCCCCTGCTAGGCTCACCAAGCCACGCCCACCAAGCAATGTTACGTCCACCAAGCCACACCCACAGAACCCATAGTAAAAAATTTTGAAACCCACCACTGATCTGGTGGTAGGACAATTTCCACCTGAACTTTTGGCAAGTTAAGTAGAGGCAACCAAAGGTAGGCAAACATCCTTATTCTTTACTTATGACCCACAGTCAAGCCAAAAATTTCCGTTGCTAAGCAAGACAGTTGTTAAATTAGATTTGCCAATTTTACAACCTTTCTTGCCAGTTATTCAGTGAATCACTGAAGCGGTTAACTTAGCGGCTTGTCAGAAGGTTGCAAAAGGGAATCTCATGATCCCAGGACAATGCAACCATCATAAATATGAGTCAGTTGCCAAATGCCTGAATTTTGATCACCTGACCATGGGAATGCTGCAACGGTTCATAAGTTTGGAAAAATGGTTATAAGTTGCTGTTTTCAGTGCTGTTGTAACTTCAAATGGCCACTAAACAAATGGTTATAAGTCAAGGACTACCTGTACCCTTAGGGTCGCAATCTTTTAGCAGCCACCTGATGGGTAGTACAATGGATAAGAAAGCAGAGTGGGACATATTTATTCTATCCTTCATACCAGGGGTGAAATGCTACTGGTTCGTATTGGTTCGGGCAAACCAGTAGTGGAGGCGGGTGGTTTGGAGAACTGGTAGCGGCGGCAGCATGAGGGTCCACCCACCCGGACATCGTTACTTCCTGGCTTTAACCAGGAAGTAACCTGTTTTTTACCCTCTGCACATGCGCAAAGGCTTTGTGTGTGTACAGGGGGTCCAAAATTGCATGTGACACGCATGCGCGCACTTCTGAACTGGTAGGGAAGGTAAGTAGATTTCACCCCTGCTTCATACCCACTTCTGTCTCACTCCATTTTTCATCCTCCCACGTAGCAGATTGCGTACACCAGTAAAAATAGCAATAACACTTCGACTTATATACCGCTTCACAGTGCTTTACAGCCCTCTCTAAGTGGTTTTTACAGACTCAGCATATTGCCCCCAACAATCTTGGTCCTCATTTTATCCACCTCGGAAGGATGGAAGCCTGAGTCAACCTTGAGCCTGGTGAGATTCAAACTGCCAAATTGCAGGCAGCTGGCAGGCAGCAGAAGTAGCCTGCAATACTGCACTCTAACCACTGCGCCACCACGGCTCTTGGTATTAGGACAGTTACTTTTCACCCAGTCAGTGAAAATCATTGCAAAATAAAAGGCTGATTAGACTAGAATGCCCAGAAAAGATAAAGGTTTCCATTGTCCAGTTGTGTCCGACTCTAGGGCACGGTGCTTATCTCTGTTTCTTGGTTGAGGGAGCCAAAATTGTCCAAATACATTTTCCGTGGTCATATGGCCAGCATGGATATACGAGAAAGGCACATAGAACATTGTTACCTTCCCAGCGAAGTGGTACCTATTTATCTACTCGCATTTGCATGCTTTCAAGCTTTCTAGGTGGACAGGAGCTGAGGCAAATAGCGGGAACTCACCTCATCGCATGATGCTTGGGTCTCGAACCTGGGCTGTCAGCTCACCAACTGACAAGCTCAGCACCTTTAACTGCTGACCCATCGCGACCCTTTTAGAATGCACAGAAGAAAGGGGCATCTTATTCCATCAAGCGGGCTTGGCCTGATCTCTTCCCTTTTTAAATATGTAAATTTTAATCTGTTTTTAAATTATTGGGGTATTTTAATTTGTCTGGGCCAAAAAGTTTAATTTGATTTTATCGGGTTTTTAAATTTTGTGTATTTATGTATTTTATTGTTGGCTGTTCACCGCCCTGAGTCCTTCGGGAGTAGGGCGGTATACAAATCAAATAAAACTAAAACTAAACTAAAACTAAAAGGTTTATTATGTACAACAACTAGTCATAAGTCCGCCTTGTTCAGCACCATCACAACATTAAAAAATGAGTGGCCATTCCATGAGAGCTACCTGTAATAGTGTTCTGAAATGACAGAGGAACGTAAGGAAAACAATTAAGAGACCCCAGCATGGTTCTTGTCTTCTACATAAATCTCCCTCACTCTTTGGTTTGGACAGTGAGCCCCAGCAAGGAGATCAAGATTGTCTCTGCGGTCAGACGGAGTAGCATGAGCAGCTGTGGTAGCAGCGGGTACTTCAGCAGCAGCCCGACTCTCGGCAGCAGCCCACCCGTCCTCTGCAACCCGAAATCTGGTAGGATGCTGAGGCATGTTTACAACAGTGATGGTTTAGGGCAAGGGTGTCAAACTTGATTTCATTGAGGGCCGTATCAGGGTTTTGTTTGACCTTCGGGGGGTGGGGGAGGGTGTGGACAGCTTGACATCACTCGTCTCAGTGGTGTCTGTGATGGCCCAAGTGCTCTGCCAGCAAAAACGGGCTCCCGAGCTCCATTTTCGGCTGCAATGGCTTCCTGCACCCTCTGCCAGCGAAAACGGAGCTTGGGAGTGCTGTCCGTGGCCCTTGCGAGCTCCATTTTTGCTGGCAGAGGCACCACAGGCTGGTCCTTAGCTGCTTCCACGGCGGTCCGGTGGGCCAGATCTAAGCACCCAGCGGGCCAAATCCACCTCCGGGGCCTTGAGTTTGACACCCCTGTTTTAGGGGGTCGTATTTCTTCATCATTGCGTCTAACGTGCACATTTTGTTTTGTTTTTTTAAAAAATGCAAGTAGCAGCTACCGAGCTGGGGAGTTGTTTCTGGCTATTTATTGGAGAGCAAATTTAACCTCTTTTTTTGTTTCCAATGATGAAAATGGGTCAGGAATGACTGTTTGCCTTGAGCAGAAGTTAATAACTTTGGAGGAGCAATTATCATCCCAGGCAGAATTAATGCTACATGCAGCTTCAAATCACATTTGGCTTCTTGAGATAACAGTGGTTATCTTGGTACTTGGGGACATCCTTATATCCTCAGTATAAAAAAGTGGCTTTATAAAGACATTTGGTTGCACAACTTACTAGCTTTATGCTCAGTATAGTTCTCCCACCCCCATCCCTGCCCTTCCGAATCTTATATCCTGGCAGTAGGCAACAGTAATCCATTCTTGCATTGTTGCAAATAACACTTAGAAACCAGAAGCTGAGTTTGAATTAGCAGAATGTAGTCCTCGTTTAGGGCTACGCAGATATTTGGATTTAAAAGAGTTTGGAGGATATTTCAGTGTACATCTAACACCTGTCAGGAGCCTTTTAAAGCAATGCTTTTCAAACTTGGCAACTTTAAGATATGTGGATCTAAACTCCCAGAATTCCCCAGCCAGCTTGATATCTAATGTTTACTTAATTATTATTTTTTTCAGATTTGTTAACTCACCCTTAATTACTTTATAAGTAATTCAAGGTGGATAACAACAACACTGTAAGGTGGGTTGGGATCAGAGAATGACTGGACCAAAGTCACTCAGCCGGCTTTCCTGCCAAAGAGGGACTAGAACTCACAGTCTCCTGGTTTCTAGGCCACCATCTTAACCAAGGAAACTTTAAGATCCTAGGTTAAAGTTTTGAACAGTAGATACAGATGAACTCCTAATCATATTTTGCCCTCCAGATCAGGAGTAGACTTCAAAAATTTTAGCAAGGGGTTCTCTGCCCGGTTGCTGGGTGGGCGTGGGCGTGGCCATGGTGGGCGTGGCCTAGTCAGCTTCCTGCACCATGGTGGGGGGGGCACATTTTTGCCTTCCCTAGGCTCTGGAGGCTTTCCTTGAGCCTCCAGGAGGGCAAAAACGGCCTCCCCAGGCTCCGGAGGCCCATTTTCGGCCTTCCTGAACTTCCAGTAGGCCTGTTTTTCACCCTCCCCAAGCCTCCTCATGCGCCCTGCACTTATCTGCATCCAAAACAGGCAGTGTGGGGATTCCTGGGAGGGGAGGGATGGGCAGGGCGGGGCGGGGTGGGGCCATCCAGGAGTGGGATTTGGGAGTTCTCCAAACTGCACAGAATCTTAGCTAGAGGTTCTCCCGAACCCTTGGAAACTGCCAGCAGCCCACCCCTTTCCAGATCTCTCCACAGTCCTAACCTTTTTACATGCTTGTGGTGCAATTAATTAAATAAAATGTATATATACCCTGTTTCCCCCAAAATAAGACATCCCCTGATAATAAGCCCAATTGGGCTTTTGAGCGCATGGCAGTAAGGCCAAGCGCAAAAGTCACTACTTGTCTTTCTTTGTAGAACAAATAATCAAATCAATCATAATTTGTCTAGATGACTATAGGCTAAGCCCTACAATGGGCATGTAATACAATATTTCTTTTGGAGACCTGTACAATTTCCATTGAAAGACCTGGAACTGAATGTCTACAGGCTCCCAATGGTTAAATAAACAAACACACCAGTACTTTCAAAGCTAGCATGCTAAAGAGAACCCTGATAAGCTATGTCAGATAAGCTGGGGTGTTTAAATGATAAAACATCTCTTGAACATTGTTATTGGCACAATAAAATAAAAATATTGTAAGGCTGTGAAGACTTAGTTGCGTGCCCTGGCCTGAGGCCCTGAATATATTAAGAGTCTCTTTTCCTGGTTGTATTAACATCATAATAACCGTTTTATTTAATGACACGTACATTTATTTTGTCCTGTGTTAAGCCTCCCAGACTCACTCGCTGAGATCCTCAGCTGTAGAAATCAAAAAATTAAACATAGATTGTGGGAATAGAAGCCAATTTATTGCTAATGGATTTGAAGGAGAAAGAGTTGAGATTCAGGGGTTTGCCAGAAAATATGGAAAAATAAATGGTGGTAAGTGATGTCAGGAATCCTGGTGGCACAGTGGTTAGAATGTAGTATTGCGGGCTAATTCTGCCATAGCCTGGGGTTGGATCTTGATGGGCTCAAGGTTGACTCAGCCTTCTATCCTTCCTAGGTTGGTAAAATGAGGACCTATTATGCTGACTCTGTAAACCGCTTAGAGCAGTGATGGCTAACCTTTTTGCTGTCACGTGCCAAAATCGGAGGGAGCGCGGGAGGGGGGGTCATGCACACGCATGCTCACACACATAATTCAATCAGCCCCACCCCCACGCATGCACATGGTACCCCCGTGCTCCCCCCACTTTTGGCACACAATGGCACGGTGGGCCCGGTTGGCCCGTTTTTCACCCTCCCCAGGCTCCAGAGGCTTTCTTGGATCCTGGGGAGGGCAAAAACAGCCTTCCCCACCCCCTAGAGGCCCTCCAGGAGCTGAAAACAGCTTGTTTCCTGACTTCCGGTGGGACCATTTCTCGCCCTTCCCAGGCTCCAGAGGCTTTCTAGGAACCTGGGGAAGGTAAAAACAGCTTTCCCCACCCTCCGGAGGCTGGAAACGGCCTGTTTCCCGACTTTCCGGTAGGACCGGAAGGCCTGAAAATCAGCTGGCCAGTGCACACATGCACCCTGGAGCTGAGCTAGGGCAACACCTGTGTGCCCACAGATATGGCTCCGCGTGCCACCTGAGGCACGCGTGCCATAGGTTTGCCATCCCGGGCTTAGACAGTGCTATAAAGCACTATGGAGGGGTATATAAGTCTAAGTGTTATTGCTATCTTTCTCATCAATAGATATATTGCATAGGTGGTTTGGATATGATTTTTCCACTTAGAAGAGCCTTGCGTGGAAGCATCCTGGGTTCCCAAACCACTACTGACTATGTTGGCATAGGTGCCCAGATAAAAACCAGACTAATCACATTATTTATTCAAATGACCTCTAAGCTAATAGACTTTTCTTAGATTGATGCAACAAAGGCAACCACTTGTCCACTTGTGTTTCAACATTTGTAGTCTACAGTGCAGTGGTGGGTTCGGTCCGGTTCGGCCGAGCCGGTAGCGGTGACGATAGGACGTCACTGAACTGGTTCTCCCCCCCCCGCCCTCCCATCCCCCCACGTTATTCTTACCTTTTATTTGGTCCCATTCCCAATCTATTGCTGCCTCCTGAGTCCCAGCTGATGACTAGAGGGAAAAAAAACTGTTTAAACTCTTGCCGCGGGGCTTCAAAGGGCCGTCCTACAGCTGATCAGTGTTAAAAGCAAACAAATGAGTCGGGTCGTAAGTGCGAGGACTGGTCGTAAGTGCAAGGACCTTCCAGAAATGACTCTGACCAGCTAGCCACGCCCACCTAGTCACATGACCCCCCCAAGCCACACCCACAAAATAAGCCACGCCCACAGAACCGGTAGTGAAAAGAATTAGAACCCACCCCTGCTACAGTGTTTGTGAACATTGACTAAGCAGCAATACGTTTGATTTTACAAGCAATTCTTCATGGATTCCCACACGCTCATCCTTCATGTAACAATCAATGCTGTCTTTGTTGAATTCACAGCATTGATGACACGTGAATAGATAGTGATGGGGAGACGGCTGCTGTGTCTTCTCAAGCCCTGGTTAGAATTTAGAGACGCTTTTAGGTCAGTGTTTTTCAACCTTTTCAACTTAAACTTGAAGATATGTGGACTTCAAATCCCGAAATTCCCCAGCCAGTATGCTTCTTCAAGTTGCCAAGTCTGAGAAAAACGATTCTAGGTTGCAGAAGCGGCCTGAAAGTTTTTATTTATTTTTTTATTTGTCTCTCCTTAGTGGATTTTTTTGTTTAAATAAAAAAAAAAAAAGCAAACCAATTGATACGTATATATGGCAGGATTCCCAATGCCTGAACACTTGTCAAATGGCATCTTCTAGGCCAGAGGTGTCAAACTCGATTTGATTGAGGGCCACATCAGGATTGTGTTTGACCTGGGGGGGCGGCGTGGCAGGGTGTGTGGCCAGCTTGACATCACTCATCAAGGCTCTCTTTTTGGGTGCAACGGCCTCCTGCTGCAGCCCACTGTCAGCGAAAACAGAGCCCTCCGGGGGGGGGCTACACACAATCTCCCTGACCCTCTTTTTCGCTGGCAGAGGCAGCACAGGCCAGTCTTTTGTTGTTTCCAGGATTAAGCACCCAGTAGGCCGGATAAAGCCCATGGGCCTTGAGTTTGACACCCCTGTTCTAGGCAAAGCAATACCAAAATAAAAAAAAAACCTTCCTGGAGAAGCAATCGACTAAAATCCTAAATCACTGATACTAGACTAGAGTATTAATGTAAAATCCTGTCAGACATAGAATCACCTCAGAATCAGATTAAAATCCACGTTTTCTGCCTGGTTTGACTTCTCAACTGTAGCTCAGTCTGTCGATTTATTTTACAATTTGTTTATTTTTTTATTTATTTTCTTTCCATAGCCACCCATCTCAATTGTGCAATTCACAGCCCGGGCAAAAGCTTTTGATTTATGTTGAGCTATGAATGAAACAGAGCAGCACATGAAAGGGGAACAACAAAGTGATGATGCTATGAGTGAGAGCAACCACAAAATTCTTTCAGCTGTCACATCAATTTGTATCTGACAAGCCCTTATTGAACAAGATGAAAGCTGCCACCAGCCTATTTTTGTTCTAAGCGATTTCCTGCGCTTCCAGAAAGATGAAAGATAACTCATTTCTGGCCTTCAAAAGAAAAAAGGATAAAAATATGCTGATTCCAAGGAAAATTTGACTAGGAAGAAATAATTTGGGCTTCTCCTTTTTCACATCAGTCTGGTTGTGTGTTAACAACTTCAGCAGACAGCCCATAATACCTCTTTTCAGGCTGTGCGATAGAAAGTGCTTTAATCATCTGAGGAACCCACAAGCAGGACTGATTTTGTGATTCTAGATATATTTCCTCCTACAGATAGTCCTTGACTTACAATCATTTCTTTAGTGACCGTTCAATATTATAACGGCACTGAAAAAAGTGACTTACAACGAGTTCTCATAATTATGACCTTCACGGCATCCCCATGATTACACGGTCACAATACAGGCACCTGGCAATGGCATGTATTCCTCATGATTGCAAAGTCATTAAGGGAAATGTAACAGCTACACAATTTTCTCAACTGCAGTGTTTCACTTAACAACTGTAGCAAAAAAGGTTGTAAAATCAGGTGCAACGCACCTAAAAATCACCTTGCTTAGCAACAGAAATGTTGATTCCAATTGTAGTCGTAAAGCGAGAATTACCTATAATTTCCTCTCCTATTTTGGACATTACTCTTATTCACAAAGTATAAATGCTGGATTGCTGGCAGTGTTAATGATTTGCGCAGTTCCTTCCCTTGACTTCTTCACATCAGTTTCAGTAGCAGAGGATATCAGCCTGTCCTTATCCATGATAGTTAAAAAGTAGTTGCAAGTAGAACTGATGCTGGATTTCTAAGGACAAAGCAATAAAAAGCATTTGGGGGGTTTATTGAACAGTGCTTGTGATGTCATTCAAAAAAGGTTAAGACACAAGGCTAAAAAGCAGTATACCAGGGGTGTCAAACTCAATTTTATTGAGGGCCACATTAGAGTTGTGTTTGACCTCAGAGGGCCGGAGTGGGCATGGCCAGGGTGGGTGTGGCCAGCTCGATGTCACTCATATCGGGGGCACCTGTGGTGGCCCAAGCACTCTGCTAGAGAAAACGGACTCGGATGCAACGGCCTCCTGCAACCCTCTGCCAGGGAAAATGGAGCTCCAGAGCTCCGTTTTCGCTGGCAGAGGCACTGTGGGCCAGTCCTTCGCTGTTTCCAGGGTGGCCCTGAGGGCCAGAGCTAAAGATTGCATGAGCCAGATCCGGCCCCCGGGCCTTGGGTTTGACACCCCTGAAGTATACGGTATATTTAATTTATTTCCTCACAAGCATGTGTGTGTGTGTGTGTGTGTGTGTGTGTGTGTAGGTCTTTGGTTATTCGGGTTTTCTCCCACGTAAAATTGGAGGTTTCTTGGCAACGTTTCGACGAAGTCTTATTCGTCATCTTCAGGCTGGTGTTCTCGGCTTCGTGCTTTCATATATATATATATCCAAATGTATATTTCGCTGATAAAGAAATAAAGGGAGACTAGTATAGATCTATTTCAAGCTATTTAGCTCTCATCAGCTAGCCATACCCTTACTGGGATTTGAACTTAATAAGTGTTTTCGATAGGAAACACTTTATATATATATAAAATGAATGAATGAATGAATGAATGAATGAATCAATCAATCAATCAATCAATCAATCAATCAATCAATCAATACTCTCTTCTTCCTTGTAGCTATACAAGTTGGCCAAAGTAAGTCAAACACTACCTGCACAAAATTGTATTTTGTTTCTTTGGATTTAAATGCTCGGAAACTGGGCATTTCCTGGGCAGGTGCACAAATGTCAAACCACACTTGTAGACTTTATGAAAAGGGGAAGCACAAATCAGCAACCTTAATTTTTATTTTACATTTTCTGAGGCAAGAGAGCACTCCTCGCTGCACCCTTTTTTCCTTAGAAGTTCATAGCTTGGGCACATCTGGTTTATTCTGGATTCTCTATAAATCACTTTGTTGTCAATGAACATTTGATGTCCTTGATGGTTGTGAAAAATTGCCCAGTGGTTTCCTTTTTTCTTAAGGCAGGTACAGAGTAATTGTTCTTTTCTCAGAAAAGGTCATTTTTAGTAGAAGAAAAAAAAGCAGAAGTTGTAATACAACCCTTGTTAAAAAAAAAAAGGACTGAATGAAGCCAGGCAATTCCAGACTAGATTCCTAATTTGGAAGCAGCTTCATTCTCTGAAGAATAATCAGAAACAAATCTTATTTAGGTGTCTTTCCTTCCATTCCCCACCCCCTCCCAGTACTAAAAAGAACAGTGACTCCTGAGGAACTTCTGAGGCCTGGGGCTCCCTATGCCCGGAAAACATTCACTGTAAGTTTGTGTTTCACATCTTTATTTTCTCCTGCTTTATCGCATTTGATTGTTTATTTATTATCCACAAAGGTTTATGCAGCGTTGCGACCATTGCTTAAAATTTTAGCTATTAAATTTCAAGTGCTGAACACAGGGGTGGGCTTCAAAAATTTTAGCAAAGGGTTCTCTGCCTGGTTGCTGGGTGGGCGTGGCCATGATGGGTGTGGCCTAGTCGGCCTCCTGCACCACGGTGGGGGGATGTTTTTGCCCTCCCCGGGCTCCAGAGGCTTTCTTTGAGCCTCCGGGAGGATGAAAATGGCCTCCCCAGGCTCTGGAGGCCCTCTGGAGGCTGGAAACGGGCCCATTTCCAGCTTTCCCCAACTTCCGGTAGGCCTCTTTTTCACCCTCCCCGAGCGTCCGCACACGCCCTGCATCCAAAACGGGCCGCATGGGGACTCCTGGGAAGGGAGGGGTGGGGTGGGTGGGGCCAGCCAGGAGTGGGATTTGGGGGTTCTCCAAACTGCACAGAATCTTAGCTAGAGGTTCTCCCGAACCCCCAGCAGCCCACCGCTGGCTGAACCTGACCATGGTGTAAAACTGTCCCAAAGGTGCTTTTTCAAGAGGCAACTGGACTTTCTGGTTTTTCTTTAAAGACATTTCGTTTCTCATCCCAGAAGCTTTGATCAAAGATGCAAAACGTCTTCAAAAAACAAACACACCAGAAAGTCCAGTTGCCTCTTAGAAAAGCACCTTTGGGATAACCATGACCTGGATGACTTGAGAACCTCCATAGACATGGTGTAAAGCTATTTTCGTTCAGTGGTGTAGAAATAATGCAACCATTTTGAAGTCATCTTATAAATATGATTAATAAGATTAGGGCAATCATGTGTTTTCATGCGCCCACCTGGAAATGGGAGTCAGAAAGCTAAACAGGGTTGGACTGGGTTGGAACGTGAATGGGACACCGGCAGAAAATATCAAGGAAATAGGCTCGGAAAAGACAATGACAAGCTGCTTCAATATCACTGCCAATGAAAACTACATGAACACAGACACACAGTTGCCAAGAAATGAGATGGATAGATATATAGTCCTTGACTTATGACCGGTCACTTAGCACCCATTCAACCAGGGGTGAAATACTCCCGGTTCGGACCGGATTGCCCAATCCGGTAGCGATGGCAGCGGGTGGTTCGGAGAACTGGTAGCAAAAATCCCTGCACATCCCCACCATGCCCAGCTGAGCCATGCGATCATCAGAGGCTTTTTTTTTTTTTACTTTTAAAAGCATTTTTTCTACAACCTCTTCCAATGAAAAAAATGCTTTTAAAAGTAAAAAAAAAGCCTCTGATGATCGCGTGGCTCAGCTGGGATAGTCAGAGGCTTTTCAAAGCATTTTTTTCTGCAACCTCTTGGCCGAAGAGGTGGTAAAAAAAATGCTTTGAAAAGTCTCTGACGATCCCAGCTGAGTTTCCTGATCGGCAGAGAGGTATTTTTTAAAAAGCCTCTCTGACGATCCCAGTTGATTTGCGTGATCGGCAGAGGTTTTTCAAAGCATTAGAAAAAATGCTTTGAAAAGTTAAAAAAAAAAAAAAGTTGGCCACACCCACCCAGTCACATTACCCCCACCACCACCAAGCCACGCCCACAGAACCGGTAGTAACAAATTTTACATTTCACCCCTGCATTCAACGTTATGACGGACCCTCCAAAAGGAACTTACAACCTGGTTTTATAGTTCCAATGTCACCCTACCACCCTGGTCATGTGAGCACAATTTTTGGCACTTGACAGCCAGCCCCATTTATGGTCGTTTGTAGTGTCTCATAGTCGTGTGAACATGATTTATGACTGTTTTGCCAGAAACTAGTATTTACTTCCCATTTCTGGGAAAAACCAGCCCATAGTGAACAATGGCTTCACATAATGACCATGGTGTTCACTTAATGACCGCTGCAAAAAAACCCTCATATAGTTGGGTCCAGTTGCTTGGCGATCCACTTTACGGCCATCATGACTTATGAACATAACTGCTAAACTCAATTATGGTCATAACTTGAGGACTACCTATATACAGATACAGTAGATACATATACAGATTTGCAGGTAAACACACACATATGCACATATATTATACTATACACGTACCCATGTGCATTTAAACACATATGTATAGAAACATGTTGAACATGAGATGCTTTGCAACTTAGAAGAAACACTTTATATGCATTTTATATGAAAACACTATATGAGCCATGGTGGCGCAGTGGTTAGAATGCAGTACTACTACTTCTGCCTGCAGTTCGATTCTCACCGGCTCAAGGTGGACTCAGCCTTCCATCCTTCCAAGGTCGGTAAAATGAGGACCCAGATTGTTGGGGGCAATATACTGACTTTGTAAACCGCTTAGAGACGGCTGTAAAGCACTGTGAAGCTGTATATAAGTCTAAGTGTTATTGCTATTTTCCGAGCAAGGTCACGTATAAACTAACCTATAGTCCAGTGATGGCCGAAAAGGTTGCACGGAAACTTTGCACAAGCGTGCATGCACTCGTTAGAAAAGCCAAACTTCCGGGTTTTAGCACGCATGCGTGCCTGATAATCAGGTGGCCAGCGTGCATGCACAGGCTGGTTTTTGGCACTGCCACGCATGTGAAGGGATCGCGTTCCAGAAAAGCTGAACCTCTGGGTTCTGGCATGTATGTGCACCTGACATCAGCTGGCCGGCATGCATGCGCACACTGGTTTTCGGCACTGCCACGCACGCAAAGGAAAGCTGATCATCGCGTGCACATGCACACCAGAAATAGTCAACGCCATGCGTGATGGGCAACATAGCGTCATGTGCCACTTTGGGCACATGTGCCATTGGTTCGCCATCACTGCTATAGTCGATACAGAATAAATGCTTCAGATTAGTTCTGCTTTTTGCTCTGTCGGGAGCAAAATTGCCTACAATTAAGCTGTGCTTTCCTGACACTTCTTGGAATGCAGATTTAGAAAACGCTATAGATGTGTTAATAAGGGCTCCTTCACAAACTGTTCACCTTACATTGTTGTTGTTTTGCTGGCCCAAAGGGGCGGGGAGGCATTACTCCACAGTGTAGAGACAAGTTGAGTGGGTGGGTAATTTTTTAAAAAAGAAAATGAATGTAATGTTTAAAGAAAGCAGTGGCTAAAAATGAGTTATGCTTATTCTGTCTTTAAGATTTTATTGTGATCTCTCATCAAAATAAGAGTTGGAACATCTTCATGTTCACCTAACCTTCCTTCCTTCCTTCCTTCCTTCCTTCCTTCCTTCCTTCCTTCCTTCCTTCCTTCCTCCTTCCTTCCTTCCTTCCTTCCTTCCTTCCTTCCTTCCCTCCCTCCCTCCCTCCCTCCTTCCTTCCTTCCCTCCCTCCCTCCCTCCCTCCCTCCCTCCTTCCTTCCTTCCTTCCTTCCTTCCTTCCTTCCTTCCTTCCTTCCTTCTTTCCTTCCCTTCCCTTCCCTTCCCTTCCCTTCCCTTTCCTTCCTTCAACATCAAATGCCATTTCTTTGTTTAAAGAAAGAAGAGAGCAAGATTATTAACAAGATTCAATGTGGCCATCTTCTTCTTTTCCTTTAAGATCGTAGGTGATGCTGTTGGGTGGGGATTTGTGGTCCGAGGGAGCAAGCCCTGCCACGTGCAAGCTGTGGATCCCAGTGGACCGGCAGCTGCATCGGGAATGAAGGTACATTGAATCAATGCAATTAAATTTTTTAATGGGGGTGGGGTGTTGGGACCGGGGAGGAACAGGGTTTTTGGACCACTTCAACTGGGATAACCTAAGCCCCGAACTTCCATATCACTCATATGTAAACAGCACTATATGATACTTGTCACACTTTCACTTATATTCCATTTCGCTTGCAGCTTGAGAAAGAAAAGGGAGGGGTTGGAATAGAATGCAAGGGTGGGGGGAATGGCATCCAAGCAACGTAGGTTCCCATGAGACATTGCTCCCCTCTCAAGGACACGCCAAATAGATGCCCCAGCATGGCTGGCTGGTTCCCATAACAAAATGAACAGAAGTGATTGGTGGATGTAATAGACTGTGGGTGGCCTGTAGGGTAAGAGGGAATTAACTGTGCTTGCTTTTGCGCGGGAAATCCAGAGCTGGTTTTGCTTCTTCGGTGCCAATTTGGTTTATTCCGTAAAGTTTATACTCTATAAAATAATGTCCCAGGAGTTTCTTTTTCTGGATTCGCCAACTGGACAGTTGACCACAGCTGCCCAGATCCCTGAGCTACACATCTGCAGTGTAGAACTTCTACAACTCCTGGTAGAAGTTAATTGAGCTGAGGTTCTTATAATTTCAGCAAGAGGCCACTCAGCCTTTCAGTGTGTGCTGAGAGCTGCATACCATAGTCCTTGGCTTATGACGGTAATGGAGCCCAGAATTTCCATCATAAGCCATGTCCATCGTTAAGTTGAGGTACCCACGTGACCAACCTGGCTTTACAACCTTTTTTGCGACCGTTGTAAAGCAAGCACAGTGGTCACAAAAAGACATTTAAGACATTATTTTTTTCCTTTAATCAAATGCTCCTGCTAGATTAGGCTGGAACCTCTCACCAAAAGACAGGACAGAGAAAACTTGGCGACAACGAAAAGGGCAAGAATTTAACCACAGCCCACATTTAACCTTTGCATTCTGCAAGTGCCCTTGGCACTGAGACCAGCTTGTCTGCTCTGCTTTGAGATGCCCTCAGAGGCTGGCATATTTCTGCAGAACTTTGCTTGCCGCCTTTTAACAGCATAACAGAGTTCGAAGGGACCTCGGAGGTCTACTAGTTCAGGGGTTCCCCAACCTCCTGTCTCTCGACTGGCACTGGGCCATGGCATGGCAAAAATTGGGCCACGCAAACAAACGAAGCCCATCTGCGGGATGCAGGCAGTACATGAAACCACATCTCCTCCGATCCACAGAAAAACCTCTCCAGGGAACTGGTACCTGGTGCCCGAAAAGCTAGGGGCCACTGTAAACTAGTTCAATCCCCTGCCCAAGCAAGATATCCTATGCCCTTTCAGACACATGATTGTCCAATCTCTTCTTAAGTGTTGGAGCATCCAGAACTTCTGAAGACAAGTGGTTCCATTAATTAATTGTTCTTAACTGTCAGGAAATTTCTCCTTAGTTCTAGGTCAAAGGTGGGTTTCAGCAGGTTCTGACCAGTTCTGGAGAACCAGTAGCAGAAATTTTGAGTAGTTTGGAGAACCAGTAAATACCACCTCTGACTGGCCCCGCCCCCATCTATTCTCTGCCTCCTGAGTCCCAGCTGATTAGGAGGAAATGGGGATTTTGCAGTAACCTTCCCCTGGATTGGGGAGGGAATGGAGCAGGGGTGGGTTCTACTTACCTTTACTACTGGTTTGCAACGAGGCCGTGCATACCAGGGGTGGGTTCTAAATTTTTTTACTACCGGTTCTGTGGGCGTGGCTTATTTTGTGAATGTGGCTTGGAGGACATGTGACTAGGTGGGCGTGGCTAGCTGGTCAGAGTCATTTCTGGAAGGTCCTCGCACTTACGACCAATCCTCGCACTTATGACCCAACTGGAGAACCGGTTCGGTAATGTCATATTGTCACCGCTACCGGCTCGGCCGAACCGGACCAGACTGGGAGGAATCCACCACTGGTGCACACACGCATGCTTCTGCGCAGAAGCTTCCTGATGACGTCGAGGGCAGAGCCTCCTGCCGGTTTTACTACCGGTTCTTGCGAACCGGTCCAAACTGGGGGCAACCCACTACTGGAATGGAGATTTTACAGTATCCTTCCCCTGGAGTGGGGAGGGAATGGAGATTTTACAGTATCCTTCCCCTGCTGCACCCACCAAGCTACGCCCACAGAACCAGTAGTAAAAAAAATTGAAACCCACCACTGTTCTAGGTTTCTTCTCTCCTTGATCAGTTTCCACCCATTGCTTCTTGTCCTGCCTTCAGGTGCTTTGGAGAATAGTTTGACTCCCTCTTCATTGTGGCAGCCCCTCAGATATTGGAACATTGCTCTCATGTCACCCCTGGTTCTTCTTTTCATTAGACTAGACAAACCCAATTCCTGTAACCTTTGTTGGGGAAAATTGCAATCTTTGTTCTCTTCACCGGCTCACACCTTGCACTCCTGTTGTTTGCATCGCGTAGAACAAACGCCTAGAGCAAGAGTTTGCCCTACAACTCAGCAGGCGGATTTGAAAAAGTGTTGCTACGTAAAGCTGGAAAGAAGACACACGTGACAAAGCCAGGGCAGCGTTTTGCTTTTTTACAAGGTGGCAGGAAAACTGATTTAAAAAATATATATATCGCTCGTTCTAAAATGTCTTTACACCATGGAGAAAATTGGATAACTTGTGAGATGACATCATTATTCGAACGATGCAGATTCCATTCTTTGCATCCAGTTATGTTATTTGTGTACAGGTAGTCCTCGACTCAAAACAATTCATTTAGTGACCGTTCAAAGTTACAACAGCACTGAAAAAAGTGACTTATGACTGTTTTGTTCTGACCCAGCCTTAGCAGGACTGAGAAACAGAACCGCCTTGTCCCGAAAAAACCCTCTTTATTTAGCTACTGGGAATTCATCAAACTCTCTCAAGAAGGCTCTGAGACACGAATCACGACGTATAAATCCAACTGGTTGTTTCCCACAACGCCACTCCCCTTAAACTTCTATTTATTCCCCAGCCAGGGAGGGGCCATTCAGCGTCCATGTGTGCTTTTCTTCCTGAGTCGGCGCCTCAGTTCTCCTCACCTGACAGCTTTGTACATGTACGCATCTGGAACAGGCCCCCACTTATCTCCGACTCCGAAGGCAGCTGGGAAATGTCAGACGGCCCTGGCTCTCTCTCTGCTTCTGACGCAGAGCATTCATCAGTCTTCCCCAGACTCCAGGACTGGCCCAAGTTCCTCCCCAACCTCCTCATCGTCCGAGTCTGCCGCCAGCTCTGCTGGCAGCTGGCGAGCCACAACATGTTTTTCACGCTTAACGACCGTTGCAACATCTCCATGGTCACATGATCAAAATTTGGACACTTAGCAACTGACTCATATTTATGACTGTTTCAGTGTCCTGGGGGGATGTGGCCACTTTTTGCAACCTTCTGTCAAGCAAAGTCAGTGGGGAAGTCAGATTTATTTGACAATCGTGTTCACTAGCTTAACCACTGCCGTGATTCACTTAACAACTGTGGCAAGCAAGGTCGTAAAATGGGGCAGAATTCACTTAACAAGTGTTGCACTTAGCAGCAGAAATTTTGGGCTCAGTTGTGGTGGTAAGTCGAGGACTACCTGTAATGACATCATGCAAATTACCATCTTTAAATGACGCAAATGGTGCTGTGTGTTAGCATAGTTTCAGGGCGTTTTCAGACTCCTTTCCCCATGCTGCTTCTCCAAACCTTTCTCTCCTTGCAAACTTGTCCTTGTCACTTCTCCCAAACCCATTCATCACTTTTGCCATTGCCTTTCGTTCTTAAATCTCCTCATCTTTTTCTTGTAAAGGGTCTCGCCAGCTTCATCCCACCCTGACTCTCTCCTTCTAGATTTATTCACTTGTTGGAACTAGAACAGGGGTGTCAAACTCGATTTCATTGAGGGGCGCGTCAGGGTTGTGTTTGACCTTGGGGGGCTGGGGTGGGCGTGGCCAGTGTGGGCGTGGCCAGCTCGACATCGCTCGGGTCAAGGCCCTAGCACCACAGTGAAAACAGGCTCCCAAGCTCCATTTTTGGCTACAAGAACCTCCTGGAAACCTCTACCAGTGCAAATGGAGCTTGGGAGTGTCCCCATGGCCCTGATGAGCTTCATTTTTGGCTACGATGGCTTTCTGCACCTCTCGGCCAGCGAAAACGGCTGTCATATGCAGCCGTCTCAAGCTCAGTTTTTGCTGGCAGAGCCACCACAGGCCGGTTCTTCACTGTTTCCAGGGCGGCCCCGCAGGCCAGATATAAGCACCCTGTGGGCCGGATCTGGCCCCCAGGCCTTGAGTTTCACACCCCTGATCTTAGAGGCTGCCTATCTCCCAAGAACCCTAGGCAACTTAATATGTCCAAAACTAGGAAACGGTAAACTAAAGAAGAAAGACGTGTACATCCAGAACAAATTATCAGAGGCTTGACAGCCACTTAAGAGCAGGCCTGGGAGCAGAGCCAGGTTTTAAAAACCTGCAGAACAGCTGCAGGATGGGAGCTGTACAATCTCTGATAGGAGGATGTTATTCCAGAGGGCAGGCGCCTTGGCAGAAAACATATGCCTTCTAAATTATTTTTTTGTTCCTATCTGATTTTTTTGTTCCTGATTTATCTCACACACACATTTTCCCAATACCTTCAGAAACCATTTCTGGGCAAAAGCATTATTTTAAACAGAGTCGTTTTAGCTTCTTATGGAATTAGATCCCCACATGGCTTTTTACCTTTCCAGCAGTGTTCATTATTTTCCTAACTGTTAATTAAATTAAATTGATGCCAGCTCTCTAAGCAAATTGTTTTTAGAAGTCATGACCTCCCAATCTGATTCGGTTAACCAACACCAGCTGATTATTTCATTGCATTCAAGGTTGCTTGTTATCGGTAATTTACTTCAAGTGTTACCCCCATAATAATAATAATTTTGAAATGCACTATCAAAAGAGAATTGCAGAACAATAAAATGTCAAATCGATGCAGATGGCAATCCGGTAAAGTTGCTGGTTGTACTTTTAGTGTTCCTATCTCCCAAGGCCAAAGAAGGATTATGCTCCTTTATAACTTGAAAAGGAATGGTACATCTGTTGAGGAATATACACAGAGTAACCCTTGAGTAACAAGGGTGTGCACATGAGAAAGGGCTGAGAGTGATTGTGAATAAGCACTGTCAATACAGACACACTGAGTTGTGATATTCTTTTACTTTTAGGAAAAAGTAAAGCAAAGTCCAATAAACAATCCAGGTCATACACAGATAAAGATAATTAATTAAATGTCAATCCAGGGATATTCCAGGAACAAAGTCTTCTTACCATTTGTTGTAGTCATATGCAATAAAACAGTTCTTTTTGGAGTTGCAAACAGGAACAAGTACAGCATTAAAACAATCAGTAAAACAGTAGAAAGCAACAAGTAGCAGTGATCAGGCAGTGATCATGCAGAGAGGAGTAGAGATAACAATAAGAACATAATAAGCATGCAGTAAGAAATAAGCCATGATTCAAGCTTCCTCTTAAGGACATTGGCTACAGAGCTAGCCAATCAGAATACAGTTTGATGCAATACAGCATTATTGCATTATTATCTTTAAGCTATACAATACATTTTGACTGCTAACATGCATTGATTGTTTATATATATTGCCAACCCAACCAGTTAGCCATTTCCTAACAACATCTTAATCTTAAATATCTTTTAAGATTTGGATCCTAAAGTTCCCAATGGCACGAAGCCAGTGGTGAAATCCAAATATTTTTACTACCAGTCCTGTGGGTGTGGCTTGGTGGGTGTGGTGTGGCTTGATGGGCGTGGCAGGGGAAGGATACTGCAAAATCCCCATTCCCTCCCCACTCCTGGGGGAAGGATATTGCAAAATCTCCATTCCCACCCCACTTTGGGGCCAGTCAGAGGTGGTATTTGCTGGTTCTCTGAACTGCTCAAAATTTCCGCTACCGGTTCTCCAGAACCTGCTGGATTTCACCCCTGCACGAAACCTTTAAATTAGCCTGCTGCTTGAAATATTGGGAAAAATTATGAAGATTTTATTGAAATAACTCTCAACAGTCAATCACATTGAACTGAATAGTAAAGTGTTTAACAAGGCATCTGTGGGTAGAGGTTAAAATGCAGTGGTGGGATTCAGCCAGTTCGCACCACTTCGGGAGAACCGGTTGTTAACTTTCTGAGCAGTTTAGTGAACTGGTTGTTGGAAGAAATCATTTGGGCAGAGAACCGGTTGTTAAATTATTTGAATCCCACCACTGGTAAAATGTCAAGATGGCAGCTGTGAGCATGTGATCAAAGCTATGGGCTATAAAAAGGGGAGGGGCTTCACCTCCATGGCCCACATCTTGACTTTTTTCCCCACTCCCTCCCTCTGCAGACGTCCCTGGGGTTAAATGGATGGACCAAATTGGAACCCATCTTCAGGAAATTGGCTGGCTGATGTTGGGCTGGTCATTTTCTTTCAACCCAATCTGACTTGCAGGTGGGTGTGGGAATTAATGAAAGAAAATCTTTGTGCAAGTCTCTATGAGTTTCTGAAGGAAGAAGGGAATCTAACAAATCAATAAATTCTGTAACAGCAAAATAATCAGGCAGTTTATTTGTGGTGGAATGTAGTCTGGATTCCCAGGAGGGAGAGGCTGCATTCCAGAGGACAAAACGACAGCGAAATTTAGATAGTTTTGGTTGGGTGAAAGAGAGTTAAGGTGGCTCCTCCCCTAGCAATTCTCAGAATACATCTCTAATGATGCAAAAAGTTGCTTTAGTTTCAGCAAGATTTCTGCCTGTAGTGAAGGACAATAAAGGAATCTGCTTAGAAATAACTGTGTATTTTTCTTAGGTTTTGGAGATCATTCTTTATAAAGAAATTTGAAAAGATCCTCTGGCAGTTTGCTATCAGATTTACAGGAGTATGAAATCAGTTTGATGGGAAGTGACAACTTTCTTTGGCGCACTCAAGAATTTAACAGAGTTTGGCTTTGTATCTCAAGACCAAAACAAAGTGGAGTCAATATTGACCCAGAGATAAAAAGAGATAAAGAGATAAAAGAGAGATAAAAATTGGCAAACATTTGTAGCTCTTTCCAACAAACCATTGTAGTAAGGTCTGCTGGATCCAGCTGGAAGTTAGAACACAGACCATAGAATAATACGGTTAGAAGGTTAGGGTTAGGGTTAGAAGGTCCATTCCCCTGTTGGAAGAAATATCCAGGTCTAGTTCCAAGCTGGGAGAAAAGCACTGGAAACATGGAGGCTGATTGGAAAGATGGTTTAATGATGAAGCAGAACCACATGGTGGTTTGTGGTTCTGGGCAGCTGACCACATGGAGTTGAGTGTGAGGGGTTTTTATACCTTCTCTTGGGCTTTGAACTTGAGCTTCCTGTTCCTGTGCAAGAACATGTATTCTATTGGCTGTTGTCAGACTCCCATGGTGCCATGTACAAATCTTAGGAGTTTGTCTGAGCTAAATTTGGTTGAAGTTTGGGCTGATGCAATGAAGGGGCTTGTTGGGCAATTCCTGTTGTGGCTGAGGGCTAACCCTACCTTTGTTCAGACCTTGCTGCAGGGAATTTGCTTATGACTAGAGCTGTCTATCTCTTTATCTCTTAAGTGCTGATATCTGCTGAGGGCTATTAAGAAAGGTGGGAGCTATTAAGAGTGAGTCTGCTTCCTGCCTCTTAAAAAAACCATGTTTCTCTATTTCTCATCCAAGGAAATATATTATTCTGCCTTTTTAATATTTCCTAAAATATTTCATTCTTCTAGGAGACGGGTGGGTGCTAACTTTCTACCCCCCCCCCAAACAGGAGATTCTATACTATTCTGGACAAATAGTTGTCCAGTCTCTTATTGAAAACCTCTAGTGATGGAGCACCCACCATTTCTGGAGGAAAGTCATTCCACTGATGAATTGTTCTCACTGTCAAGAAATTTCTCCGTAGTTCTAGATTGGGTTTCTCTTTAATGATCTTCCATCTGTTACTTCTTGTCCTGTCCTCAAATGCTCTCGGGAGTTGGCTTGGTTTACACTTAATCCACTGCCAATTGTGATAAGGGCATTAGCCACTCAGTGCAAATAGTAGTGCTGGCTTCTAGAATCGCTACTCCAGGTTTTGATATTTTTCATGAAAATAATAGCGCTGATCTGGTGTTCATACTGTAGAGGAAGAATACTCAGCAGGTTTCTTGCCAACCATTGAAAAGGTGTTTTACAAAGCACATGAACACCCATAGCACCTCCCTATGTAGTCTTATAGCAGCTGCTTCCTTGGCAAAAATTTGTGTGGCTGCTTCAAAAGTTGTCCCCAGTTATTTACTTGTGCCTGTTCACACAATACTTTCGCTGAGATTTCCAAGGAAGCAAATTGACAGCGTGCATACTTCCATACTATCTGGGGATAAGCAGCTGCGTTACTCTTGTAAAAGATGCAGCTGCTTTAAAGCTTCAGTGACAGATGGCTAAGCATTGGGGGAAGCCAGAGTCACTTAAGCATGTTACTAACCTACTAACTGCAGTGATTCACTTGACAACTGTGGCAAGAAAGGTCATAAATCCATGTAACACCTCTCCTGCACGAGCTGCACTGGCTCCCAGTGGACTTCCGGGTGTGATTCAAGGTGTTGGTTACCACCTTTAAAGCGCTCCATGGCTTAGGACCGGGGTATATACGAGATCGCCTTCTGCCACCGATAGCCTCCCACCAGCCAGTTCGCTCCCACAGAGAGGGCCTCCTCAGGGTGCCGTCGGCTAGACTATGCCGGCTGGCGACCCCCAGGAGGAGAGCCTTCTCTGTGGTGGCACCTACCCTTTGGAACAATCTACCCCGAGAGATACGAGTGATCTCCGACCTCCGGACTTTTCGTCGGGCCCTAAAACTCATCTCTTTCAGTTAGCCGGTCTCTCTTGATTTTATGATTTTATGGTTGGTTTTAAATTTTGATATGGATTTTAAATTGATAAATTTTAATCTATGGGCCAAATTTAATTATTTTAAATCTATTTTTAATCGTACTTATGTATAAATGTTTTTTATTTTGGCTGTTCACCGCCCTGAGTCCGAAAGGAGAAGGGCGGTATAGAAATTCGAATAATAAATAAATAATAAATAAATAATAGGGGGCAAAGCTCACTTAACTGGCTTGCCCTTGCTTAGCAACAGACATTTTGTGCTTAATTGTGGCCATAAGTTGAGGACTACCAGTATCCCCTGTACTCTGACCATGGTCCACTGATGGAACCTGCCTCAAAATATCTATGTCAGCAGGTTATAAAGCAGGGGTGGGTTCTATTTACCTTTACTACTGGTTCACATCACGTCGGTGCGCGCACGCTTGCTTTGCTCATGTGCATGCATGCTCTTCTGCGCATGTGCAGAAGCTTCTGCACATGCGCAGATCACCTATGATGACATCCGGGTCAATGGGTGGAGCCTCCCGCCGGTTTTACTATCGATTCTTGTGAACTGGTCCGAACCGGGGGCAACCCACCACTGGTATAAAGACCACACGTATAATGGGAGGCCAGCATGAGTAAAATCTCATGTGCCCCTGATTTACAGATGTGGGGAGAGGGTTAAATCTGTCTGATTGGATTGGATGTATGATGGATTTGTCCTCCTGTTGAGCATATTGGAAGAAATATCCATCTGGTTCAGTTCCAAGCCGGGAGAAAGATACTGGAAACATGGAGGCTGATTGGAAAGATGGTTTTTAATGAAGCAGAACTATCAAGCTCATGGTCCTGGTGCAGCTGAATACATGGAGTGGAGAGTGAGGGTTATTTATACCCTCTCTTGGGCCTTGTCCTTGAGCTTCCTGTTCCTGTGACAAGAGCATGTATTCTATTGGTTATTGTAGGGGTCATAGCTAACTTTGTAGATGCTGATGCAATGAAGGGGCTTGTTGTGCAATTCCTATGGTGGCTGAAGGCTAATCCTACCTTTGTTCAGAATATCCTGTCTTGAATGGAAGACTGCAATTTCTAAAATTTGCAGATTGCAAATCTGCATTTCTAAAAGTTGGCCCCTTAGTTTCTACTTGGGGCAGACCGCTGAGGCTCTGAGTTTCTGTCTTTAGAAACATGTTTCTCCTTTAGGGAAATATAATATTCTGCCTTTTTAATATTTCCTAAAATATTTCATTCTTCTGGGAAGGAGTGGATTCCCACAAGCATATAGACCTTTTCATCTTGCACAGCCATGGCTGGCTGACCATAATAAATTGGCTGGATTGACACAACACACTAACCTAGAAAACATGCTGTACAAGCCACAGCACATACACTCAGTATGCTAAGCTGTGGTTTGTTAGTTTGGTTTTAGTTTGGAGTGAACTGTGTAGACTCAGCCAGAAAAGGAGGAAATTGGTTTTGGAATTCAACCTGTCAACAAGACCTTTCCCAGACTGTTTTGTCCAAATGGATTTTCCAGCCATAGATTTGCTACTATTGATATACAAAAAACCAAAGAAAGCAGGGGAAGCATTAGCAGATCGGACAACGAGGAAGCCCCCTTTTCCCAAACAGGTGCCTTTCAGTTGTATTGGGACTACCAAACCCATGCTGCTGCCACTTGTAAAGGGTAACTCAGAGAAGGGCATGGTTTTGCCACCAAGCAATGCAAAATCATAATGTGCAGGGTTGTGACAGGGGCATCTACTACGGATTATACATAAAAACAGGGAGATCATCGATCACATCATTGTGACTCCCAACTTGACTTTTCTTGACTGCACTTTGAAGACCAACCCTGAAGGTACCTTGCTCAATAGTGGTAACTGTGAAAGGGATCTTGCAGTCCTGGTGTACAACCATTTAAATATGAGCCAGCTATGTGCAGCAGCTGCCAAAAAAGCCAACACAGTTCTAGGCTGCATAAACAGAGGGATAGAATCAAGATCACGTGAAGTGTTAATACCACTTTATAATGCCTTGGTAAGGCCACTCTTGGAATACAGCATCCAGTTTTGGTCACCATGATGTAAAAAAGACGCTGAGACTCTAGAAAGAATGCAGAGAAGAGCAACAAAGATGATTAGGGGATTGGAGGCTAAAACATACGATGAAAGGTTGCTGGAATTGGGTATGTCTAGTTTAATGAAAAGAAGGACTAGGGGAGACATGATAGCAGTGTTCCATTATCTCAGGGGCTGCCACAAAAAAGAGGGAGTCAAGCTATTCTCCAAAGCACCTGAGGGTAGGACAAGAAGCAATGGGTGGAAACTAATCAAGGAGAGAAGCAACTTAGAACTAAGGAGAAATTTCCTGACAGTTAGAACAATTAATCAGTGGGACAACTTGCCGCAAGAAGTTATGAATGCTTCAACACTAGAAATTTTTAAGATGTTGGATAATCTTTTGTCTGAAGTGGTGTAGGGTTTCATGCCTGGGCAGGGGGTTGGACTAGAAGACCTCCAAGGTCCCTTCCAACTCTGTTATTCTATTCTAAGTTTGTAAATAATTTGCATGTCACAGCCACCCATATCTATCTCAAACCAACTTGTCTTAATTTAGGCGACGGGGGGCGGGGGGAGATAACCAAAAAACGCCACTTCTTTCAATGAGCAAATGTGCTGCAGCTGCCAAAAAAGCCAACACAATCCTTGGTTGCATAAACAGAGGGATAGAATCAAGATCACGTGAAGTGTTAATACCACTTTATAATGCCTTGGTAAGGCCACACTTGGAATACTGCATTTTGGTTCAGTATACTGAACCAAATACTGCATTTTGGACTCAGTTTTGGTCGCCACGATGTAAAAAAGATGTTGAGACTCTAGAAAGAGTGCAGAGAAGAGCAACAAAGATGATTAGGGGACTGGAGGCTAAAACATACGATGAAAGGTTGCTGGAATTGGGTATGTCTAATTTAATGAAAAGAAGGACTAGGGGAGACATGATAGCAGTGTTCCAATATCTCAGGGGCTTCCACAAAGAAGAGGGAGTCAAGCTATTCTCCAAAGCACATGAGGGTAGAATAAGAAGCAATGGATGGAAACTTATCAAGGAGAGAAGCAATCTAGAACTAAGGAGAATTTTCCTGACAGTTAATCAATGCAACGACTTGCCTCCAGAAGTTGTGGTTGCTCCATCATTGGGGGTTTTAAGAAGAGATTGGACAATGATTTGTCTGAAATAGTGTAGGGCATTCTGCCTGAGTTGGAGGTTGGACTAGAAGTCCTCCAAGGACCCTTCTGTTATTCTGAGAGATGAATATTTCCAATAAGAGGTCTAGGAGCCTGTTTTGCTGAAGGTGTTCCACGGGCACCTAGGATAAAGGTCTTGGGTGGAAAGGCCTGGGAGAGGAGTGCTGAGCCCCAGCAGCTGGGCCCATTTAAGTAGTGGTGAGGCTGCTTCAGCCTGGGCTGCCAGCAGAGCAACAAGGTTTTGCTTGTGTGTTGATTTAGCTTGCAAATTCCAGCCTGGGCAGAAGCCCAATTCCTGTTGCCTTGTGTGCATGCACTGCCAGACCGCACAGCTGTGACCTCTTCCCCCTTCAGAGCATTTGCTGGCAATTTAAAATAGCCTTTAAAGTTCAGCAGCTCTTGGTGGGAAATTTGGATGCTGAAATTCAGACTGCCATAGAGGTTAATGAGTTTTGGAGTCTCCTTTTTCCCCCTTTCCGACGTGAGGATAATAAGTTGCCAACAAACCTGGCATCTCAGCCAGCTTTGTAGGTGTTCCCATCTCAGGAGCTTTCAGGGCACAATGTAGCCTCTGTGTCTCATGTTGGAACTAGACCAATCCTGATTTGTTTAAGCTAGCCTTCCTCAACAGGACAGTATCCAATTATTTGAGGTTCCGGCAGTTGTGTCTGTAGGCACTGTACATGACGAAAACAACAATGCAATATTGTACTGCAAAAGTCACACGCTCCAAATTTTTTGTGACATGCTGCTGCAGTTTGTTGTTAGTTGCAAAGTCGTGTCCAACCCATCGCAACCCCATGGACAATGTCCCTCCAGGCCTTCCTGTCCTCTACCATCCTCTGGAGTCCATTTAAACTCACGGTGACTGCTTCAGTGACTCCATCCAGCCACCTCATTCTCTGTTGTCCCCTTCTTTTGCCCTCAATCTTTCCCAGCATTAGGCTCTTCTCCAGTGAGTCCTTCCTTTTCATTAGGTGGCCAAAGTATTTGAGTTTCGTCTTCAGGAACTGGCTTTCTAAAGAGCAGTCATGATTGATCTCCTCTAGGACTGACTGGTTTTATCTTGCAGTCCTTGCAGTCCAAGGGACTTGCAGGAGTCTTCTCCGGCACCATAGTTCAAAGGCCTCAATTCTTTGGTGCTCAACCATTCTTATGGTCCAACTTTCACAGCCATACGTTGCAACTGGGAAAACCATAGCCTTGGCTATACGCACTTTTGTTGGCAGGGTGATATCTCTACTTTTTAGTACACTGTCTAAATTTGCCATAGCTTTCCTCCCCAGGATCAAGCGTCTTTTAATTTCTTGGCTGCAGTCCCCATCTGCGGTGATCTTGGAGCCCAGGAAAATAAAATCAGTCACTACCTCCATTTCTTCCCCATCTATTTGCCAGGAATTGAGAGGGCTGGATGCTATGATCTTAGTTTTCTTAATGTTGAGTTTTTTCAAGTCAACTTTTGCACTCTCCCACTTCACCCGCATCAAAAGGCTCTTTAGTTCCTCTTCGCTTTCTGCCATTAGAGTGGTATCATCTGCATATCTGAGGTTGTTGATATTTCTCCCAGCAATCTTAATTCCAACTTTTGATTCATTTAGCCCTGCCCTTCTCATTATGTGCTCTGCATAAAGTTAAATAGGCAGGGTGTATACAGTATACAGCCTTGCCGGACTTCTTTCCCAATTTTGAACCAATCGGTGGTTCCGTGTCCAGTTCTCACTGTTGCTTCTTGACCCGCATGTAGGTTTCTCAAGAGACAAATAAGATGGTCTGGTACTCCCATCTCTTTAAGAACTTGACACAATTTGTTGTGATCCACAGAATCAAAGGCTTTAGCATAGTCAACGAAGCAGAAGTAGATGTTTTTCTGGAACTCCCTAGCTTTCTCCATGATCCAGCGTATGTTGGCAATTTGATCTCTAGTTCCTCTGCCTCTTCGAAATCCTGCCTGTACTTCTGTTAGTTCTTGATCCACATACTGCTGGAACCTAGCTTGTAGGATTTTAAGCATAACCTTACTAGCATGTGAAATGAGTGCAATGGTGCGATAGTTCGAACATTCTTTGGCATTGCCTTTCTTTGGAATTGGAATGTAAATTGACCTTTTCTAATCCTATGGCCACTGTTGAGTTTTCCAAAGCTGCCGCAGTTAAGGCATGTCAGATTTTTCAACTTTCCATTTCCAAACATTAGGGGTGCTCAAAAGTTGTGACGTGCCTTGGGGATGGTAAAGATATTTTTGGTTACTTTAATATAATTTAGAGGTTCTTGGTAAGTAACTACATAAATATCATAACTTTTTAGCATTTTGCTTGTTTCATTGCTGCAACGTTGCGCTTCTCATCCAAGAAGCTTCTTTTTTATTTATTAATTTTTTAAAAAAATTTTAATTACTAACATTACAAACAACATATACAATATTTCACCCTGTGCTATACATAAGAAAGGAAGATTTGGTTCTTCGGATATATCCTCATGATCGCCAAAATCCACGTTCTCGGGGTACAGGTACCGAAGCATCCAATTTTCCCAGCGCATAGTCCACGAATGGTTTCCAAATTTTCCAGAAAATATCTTCTTTATAGTCACCATTTCTAATTTTAATATCACATGTCTTTTTATCGTTTAAAGCTAATTTCCACATTTCACAATACCATTCTTCTTTTCTAAAATTCACATCTAATTTCCAATATCTGGCTATTATAATTCTACCCATTATAATCATAATTCTAATCAATTCTTTCTCATATTTTGTTGGTTCTATTTCCTTAATTATCAACAGTAATATAGTTTCTGGTCTCAATATTATTGCTTTCCCCATCATTTCAAATATCATTTCCTCCAATTGTTGCCAAAACTTTTTAACTTTATCACATTTGTACCACATATGTTCATAAGTCCCTAATTCCATATCACATCTCCAACATTGTTTACTAATTTTGTTATCCATCAATGACAATCTTAATGGAGTCAAATACCATTTCCAAACAACCTTATAATTATGCTCTTTAATCCTTACAGATAAAGTCTTCATAATTCTACTCTTCCAATTCACATTCCAATCTAAATCTGATATTTTAATATTAAGTTCTTTTTCCCAATTCATCTTCATCACCCTTTGTGGTTTTCCATCAAAATTTATAATCTTATATATTTTACTAACGAGTCCCTTTAGCCCAATTTCATCTTTCATAATTTGGAATACTAAATGTTCAAATTCAGTTTTACTTCTACTTATCGAACAATTGTCCCTTACCTTCTTAGTCCATTTTTCTATCTGTATTTTTTCAAACCAGCCTAAACCCAATTTTTCAATGATTTCTTTTTTCCTCCTTTCATTTTCTGAAATTTTTAACCAATCTATTATAGTTTGTATATTTTCATCTTCCATTACCCTATCACGACTTATATTAGTTTTAATCGGCCAATTTTCAATTGTCTTCCCTAAGAAAATTATATCTGGAATTAAAATTTTAACAAATTTATTCCAAATTTTACTCAGTCCCTTTAACCAATAGCTATTAATTACACATTTTGATTTTGCTTTATCTAAAAACCATGTTGAGCCAAATCTCTTGATGTCCTTTAATTCTAAATCTCTCCAATGACTATCTTCACCTTTAAATATTTTTACCACAGTCCGAATAGCATAAGCCCAATAATAATTGAGTAGTTTGGGGATTCCTAATCCAATTTCCTTTTGATTTTGATACCACATTTTCTTCACTAATCTAGGTCTTTTCCCACCATTGCAAAATTTATCCAATTTCTTCTGATATCCTTCAGTATCTTTCTCTGTCAAGTTTAACGGTAACATCTCAAATAAAAAATTAAACTTTGGCAATAACATCATCTTACACATTGCAATTCTACCAATTCCAGGTCATGGTTGTCCCAAAGGTGCTTTTTCAGGAGGCAACTGAACTTTCTTGTTTTTTCTTTTGAAGACATTTCGCTTCTCATCCAAGAAGCTTCTTCAGATCAGAGAGGATAGTGGGGAATGGAAGGATTTATATTCCTTGCAGACAGCTGGCAATTCCTTGCAAGTCTGCAAGGAATATAAGAAGCAAAACCTCTTCAAAGAAAGTCCAGTTGCCTCCTGAAAAAGCACCTTTGGGACAACCATGACCTGGATCACTGAGAATCTCTACGGACTCTCTTTTTGAAAGCCTTCATCTTGGGGGCTAAGCAGAATTCAGATGTGGCTCCTGCTTGATTATGAGATCTCCAGGGAATCCATTGACTGTAGGCAAAAAGAAGTGGCAACCCATTGTACCACTGGTGAAGAAACCATGAAATCAACAGGGATCACATTTGACTCAAAGGGGATTTTACTCTCTCTGTGTGTAAAGTGTTCCAGAACCTTTATAAATGACTTGGTCCTCTCTTTGCCTCATTGTACTTAACTTGTTAAGATTCATCACTTGCTTTAGCTACACAAAGAGCATTGCCACATAGGCAGAAGAATCCTGCAGAAGATAAACACTGTTGTTTTTCTCACTTCTGCAAATGGAATCAGAGCTTCTAGTAAACACTTCCTAGAAAGTTTCTACAGTAATGTGACACCGGCGGGCTTTAAGCTCCTGCTGGTTGAAAGCGATTAATATTTATTCTCTGGCGTTGCAATCTGCTGTTTATGCCAGAGCTGGATTGTTGCCCTCTCACACACCACCCACTCCTCAGCCAATGAGATGGCAGTGAGAGACATTCACACAAAAGCGGTGTGTGCTGAAAGACTCTTCGTAGGGATGGGTGTGAAACAAAAGATGTTCTGATGGAAGGCACAACGCTCGGTTCCTGCCTAAAATACTTTTACTCTGATAATATTGACATACTGGGGAAGCTCATTATAATTAAATACCCTTGCTTATTTAAAAATTCAGATGACAGGTAACACAAACTGTATTAAAAAAATGATGGAGTTTAAGCAGTGGATTTGCCCCCTAATTAATTGTAATCCACTTCTTTGAGCCAGGGTGAATTGGTGGCTTGCCTTTTTTAATACCTCCTGGCTTTTTTGTCATGGCTCTGGGGCTAAGATGTTTGCTGAATCATACAGAATAACATACTTGGAAGGGACCTTGGCAGTCTTCTATCCAACCCACTGTTCAAGCAAGAGACCCTACACCAGGGGTGTCAAACTCAAGGCCCGGGGGCCGGATCTGGCCCACAGGGTGCTTAGATCTGGCCTGTGGGGCTGCCCTGGAAACAGCCAAGGACCAGCCCACGGCGGCCCTCCCGAGCTCTGTTTTCACTGGCAAAGGGTTGCAGGAGGCCATCACAGCCAAAAACAGAGCTTGGGAGCCTGTTTTTGCTGGCAGGAGGCCGAGGATCAGTGGTGGGTTGCCCCCCGGTTCGGACCGGTTCGCAAGAACCGGTATAAAAACAGCGGGAGGCCCCGCCCACCGATCCAGATGTCGTCATTGGTGATCTGCGCATGTGCAGAAGCTTCTGCACATGCGCAGAAGCAAGGCATGCACATGAGCAAAGCGAGCGCGCACGCGTGATCCCATTGCAAACTGGTAGTAAAGGTAAGTAGAACCCACCCCTGCCAAGGATTGCAGGAGGCCATCACAGCCGGAAACAGAGCTAGGGAGCTTATTTTCGCTGGCAGAGTGCTCGGGCCACCGCAGGCACCCTCAACCCGAGTGATGTCAAGCTGGCCACGCTCACGCTGGCTACGCCCACCCACCCCCGAGGTCAAACACAACCCTGACGCGGCCCTCAATGAAATCGAGTTTGACACCCCTGCCCTATGCCATTCCAGACAAATTGCTGTCCAACATCTTCTTAAAGAAACCATAGCATTTCATCAGTGATGGAGCACCCACAACTTCTAGAGCCATGCTATTTCACTGATGAATTGTTCTGCAGAAAATTTCTCCTTAGTTCTACGTTGGATCTCTCTTTGTTAAGCTTTCGTCCATTACTTCCTGTCTTGCCTTCAGCGCTTTGGAGAATAGATTGACCCTCTCTTCTCTGTGGCAGCCCTTCAAATATTGGAAGACTCTTTGTTAGAGTAGACATTCCCAGTTCCAGCAACTGGAAGATTGAACTGACAGATTGGAATGTTTGCAGAAAATGTACACAACCAAGACAGGAAGATAGATTTGGAAAAATCTACGTGCAAAGAGGGCTGAAATCAGGGGTGAAATGCTCCCGGTTCGGACCAGATCGCCCGATCCGGTAGCAATGGAGGCAGGTGGTTCAGAGAACCGGTAGCAAAAACCCCTGTCCCCCCCACCCACCCCCGCCCAGCTGAGCTGCACAATCATCAGAGGCTTTTTTTTACTTTTAAAAGCATTTTTTTCTACAACCTCTTCGGCCGAAAAAATGCTTTTAAAAGTAAAAAAAAAAAGCCTCTGATGATCGCGTGGCTCAGCTGGGATCCTCAAAGGCTTTTAAAAGAAAAAAAAACCCTTTTTTCTTTTCTTGGATTCTTTCGATCCAAGCTGAGTTGCCTGATCAGCAGAGACTTTTTTTCTTTTAAATGCCTCTGACGATCCAAGCTGACTTGTTTGATCGTCAGAGGCATTTAAAAGAAAAAAATGTTTCTGCCGATCAGGCAACTCAGCTGGGATCGTCAGAGCCTTTTGAAAGCATTTTTAAAATGCTTTTAAAAGTAAAAAAAAAGAATTGGCCACACCCACCCAGTCACATTACCCCCTCCCACCAAGCCACGCCCACTGGATTTAGATTTCACCACTGGCTGAAATGCTATGATTTTAGAAACATCTTGGATCCTCAAAGTTTGACAGATGGGACTGCAGACAGATGCTGCAGAAAGCTTTGTTCGTTGCTTTAAAATGTCAAGGCTCTGCCCCGTATTATTTCTAGTCACCCACATGTTTATCAAAATGAGCTGCAGAAAATCAGAACTATACGACTGAAAGCTGTCAGGAAATTGCTGTGCCCGCCTCCAGCAGTTTCTGTTGTATTTTAAGTCACTGCTAAAAGAAAGACTAGCCTATGATATATTCACACAAAGCTTTTATCTTCTTTTAAATAGGGGACTCTAATTCTGCCCCAGAGTAGGTGGAGAAAATCTGGGGCGAACAGATTCACAAAGGAAAAGGCAGGAAAAGATCTAATCATTAAACCGTGCAAAGGAAATGCTGCCTACCCCATTGCGCACTCAGTAATTATAAGGTACCCCAAGGAAGAGTCTCAGAAATAGAGAGTTTTTCAGTCTGACGATTTTAAAAGCCAGCTCTAATAAGGAAATTTAAGAATATCTTGGGCAGTGGGAATTGCATCTTTGCTTCCCAGACTGCACAGTCAACAATAACTTTAAGGAAGTTAATTAACATTCCAAAAAGATTGGAATATGTCAAATTTTATTTATTTATTATTATTTTTTTGCAGTACAGGAAAACGTTGAGTGCCTTCCCTGTTAACATTCCTGGTAGCTCTTATTTGGGTTAAGACTTGCTCCCAAAGTTCTGCAAAATTAAAGCAGGTCTCTTGGGATTTTTTCAGCTAGATTGTGCAATTTTGCCTCTTCATGCCAAGAGCTGTCACATTCCTTGCCTTTCCTCTGTTGTCCTCCTGCCACTGTAAACCGTCTTTCCAGTTTAGCAGGCTGTCCTTGTTAAATTCAGAAAGATCTTTATTAGAATTTTTATTATTAGGAGGCATTCAAATGTTAATGGATAACGATAAAAGTGCTGGGACCTGTCATATTAAAACAGATGTTTTGCTGACATAGTGTGTGTTTGTGCTGCGAAAGTTTTGGGGGGCTTCGTACCAGTGGTGAAATCTAAAATTTGTTACTACCAGTTCTGTGAGCGTGGCTTGGTGTGGGGGTAATGTGACTGGGTGCATGTGGCCATTTTTTTTTTTTTTTACTTTTAAAACCATTTTTTCTACAACCTCTTCGGCGAAGAGGTTGTAAAAAAATGCTTTCAAAAGGCTCTGACGATCCAAGCTGAGCTGCCTGATCGGCAGAGGCTTTTAAAAGAAAAAAAGCCTCTGATGATCGCGCGGCTCAGCTGGGCAATGGGGGGGGGGCAGGGATTTTTGCTACCGGTTCTCCGAACCACCCACCTCCATTGCTACCGGATCGGGTGATCTGGTCCAAACCGGGAGCATTTCACCCCTGCTTCGTACCCAATTTGCTTTCAGGCTCAGAGCAAAAAAGTTGTTGCTTTTCTCCAGCATCATGACTGAATTTCTTTGCTTGCTTCTTCTTCTTCTTCTTCTTCTCTTCTTAGGTTTGTCAGTTTGTGATTTCAGTGAACGGGCTCAACGTTCTCCATGCAGATTACAGGACTGTGAGCAACCTCATCTTAACCGGTCCTCGAACCATCGTCATGGAAGTGATGGAAGAAATTGAGCCCTGAGGTGGATGCTTGACCTGCCGCTCCATCGTTGTGGATTCAGCCCCTGTCCAAACACAAGCAACATCATACAAGGGGATAAAAACATACTTTTTCTCAGAGATCAATTTTGCCTTCTAAGTACTTTCCTCTCCTCTTTAATAATAGGGTTTTTCAATGGATGTAGTCTTAAGACCATGGGTACGGGTTGGCGAGTCTAAACTAAAGAAGCACAAATCAGCTTGTACTACACAAAGGAACTCTTGCATATCCAAGTCTTGGCAAGCTTAGATGGTCAATCTTACAGATGGGCAAGATCTGATGCAGCTGTGAAATCTCTTATTAGGAATCATGTTTGTGCCAATCTCTTCAACGTTGTCTTGCTTTCCTTTTAATTCATGTTTTCATTTGTGATTGTATAGAACGAGCCCAGTTTTTCCATTGCATCGTCTCCAGACACATTATGTCCATAACTTCTAGAATTCCTAGCCAGAAGAAACAACAACTGAATTGGCTGAGAATTCAAGAAGTCGATGTCCAATTTTTTTGGAGCATGCCCAGATACTAGCTTTGATTTGAAAGATCTGGTAACAATTTCAGTTCAAATGTATAGCTAGACGTAAACTAAGGATTGTTACACATTTGGTACCAAGGAAGACCCTGTTCTATTTCTTGGACGAGTTATGGAACAGGAAGCAAGTGGACATTTTAAACATGCCATCTTTGCATAATTATGTCTGTTCTGTAACTTGGCTAATCTTGAAAAGCTAAACCAGTCAGATCTGGTTAGTTCTTTAATAGGAAATCACTAACAAATCCTGGGTCTAGGTTTTAGACCGGGAAGTTGAGAAACTGTCTCAAAAGAAAATGACGGTAAATTACTTTAATATGGTTGCCAACAAAATGATATGGTTGTATCCATGTAAATTTATCAGGTTCAATTCAAGGGAATCTTTATCTTTTTATCTCCGAAGATGGAGAAGAAACTTTATCAGTTACAATTCTGCCATCACCTTGATGAAAATCTCACTTCTGTATTAGAAGAGCAGACACAATTCACTCCCTACTACACACCACATGGTCCAGCCTTGTTCATACAGAATAACAGAATTGCAACGTACTTGAAGGTCTTCTAATCCAACCCCCTACTCATGCTGGAGACCCTATACCAGTGACGGCTAACCTTTTTATCCTCGGGTGGCAAAAGTGTGTGCGTGCACGCAATAGCACTCGTGTGCGTACCCACACCCATAATCCAATGACTCCCATGCACACCCCACCCCCTGCGCATGCACGCACAATCCCCCCCACACTGCCCCCCCGTGCAGATGCATGCGACCCTCCCACGCTCCCATACACACACGCATGTACGCGCAACCCCCTTCCCCCCGTGCTCCTAGCAGTCCTCCCTGAAGCCTCCGGAGATCGGAAACAACCCGTTTCCGGACTTCCGGTAGGCCTGTTTTTCGCCCTCCCAGAGCCTCCGCGTGAGCCCTGTACTTACCTGGCATCCAAAACAGGCTGCGTGGAGACTCCTGGGAGGGGGAGGGCAGCATGGGCATATGCGCGTCTCCCGCATGTACGGCAGAGACCCAAAAATCAGCTGGCCAGCAGGAGGCGCACAGTGGAGCTGTTCTACGGCGACACCTTGTGTGCCCGCAGAAATGGCTCTGTGTGCCACCTGTGGCACACATACCATAGGTTCGCCATCACATCCCTCTACCATTTCAGACAAGTGGTTGTCCAGTTTCTTCTTAAAACCTCAGGCAAAGACAAGCGATTTCACTGATTAATTGTTCTGTCAGGAAATTTCTACTTATTTCTAAGTTGGATCTCTCCTTGATTAGTTTCCATCCATTGCTTCTTGTTCAGTATGAGCCCTGGTGGTGCAGTGGTTAGAATACAGTATTGCAGGCTAACTCACTGCTCACTGCCAGGAGTTCGATGCTGACTGGCTCAAGGTTGACTCAGCCTTCCATCCTTCCGAGGTGGGTAAAATGAGGACCCAGATTGTTGGGGACAATATGCTGACTCTGTAAACCGCTTAGTGAGGGCTGTAAAGCACTGTGAAGCGGTATATAAGTCTAAGTGCTATTGCTATTGCCATGTGCTACATATTTCTGGTATTATAGTGTGAGCCATCATTTTACACTATAATTTGGCTAACAAGCACTTTGTTACAATTTAGATCCTTTTTTTATAAATCAGGTGGGTAAATATAGACGCCATAATTTTAAGACATCCAAGATTCCAAGATACTGTTTTGAATACATCTATGATATTGCAAAAAGCAAACCAATCTACTCTTTGTCAGTTGCAGAAACCTAAGCAAATAAAGTGGAATCTTATAAGCCATGCAGATAAATGTACATTAATCATGGTTAGCATTCTTTAATCTATCTGTTAATTATGCCCCTGCTAGGAATAAAGACCCCCACTGATATTCTTTTGAGTCCTGATCAACTTGCCACGAGAAGCTGTGATTCACACATTTCATCTGTCCCTAATAAGATCTCCAGTGGCCAACCTAGAGCTGAAATTAATTGTGTGAATGCACTTATCAAACACAATTTTTCGTACACATAATAGCCACAGGGAAAGGTTGATATTGGGAACATGGCAAGGAGAAAGAAATAATTTAACTCTTCTCACTAAATATTTTAGAGCTTCTATAGTTTAAACCAGGGCTCTCCAACCTTGGCAACTTTTAAGACTTGTGGACTTCAACTCCACTGAAGCTGAGGGAGTTGAAGTCCACAAGTCTTTAATTTTGTTTTATTTTATTTTTTTTTAAATATTTTTTATTTATTTTTGACATAAAAAGATGTTGTTTTATGTTTTATGTCAAAAATAAATTGAAGTGCACAAGTCTTAAAGCTACCAAGGTTGGAGACCCCTGGTTCAGAACAGGGGTCTCCAACCTTTGCAGATTGGTGGCCCAGTGGAGGGGCTGAGGGGGGCTGGCGCAATTGGCGGGCTGGCAGCTCAACTTACATGAGTGGCAGCCCAGTTTTGAATAGGCCATGGCCTGCTAATGAGCACCTGGTTTAGAAGAAACTTCCATCGATACCTGTGGGAACTTTTCTGATAATGGACATATTTATTGGGCATTGTGAGGAAAAGCAAAAGGCCTCTCAGCTCTAATTTAGCTGCAGTGAATGTAGGCTCTCTTACAGTATTTACCGGGGAAGGAAGACTTAGGGCAGAAAGGTGAAGGAAATCTGGCCTTCATATTTCAGCTGAGTCACACACGGATTGTGTTCACACAACACTATCAGGTCTGGTAAAGATTTGGATCATTCAGAGAAATCATTAAGTATATGTAGTACAGGTAATCTTCAAATAAGCACCACAACTGAGTCTGGAAATCCAGTCATAACTTGAGGCACCCATGTGACCAGACCTGTTGTTGTTTTTAACATTCTGTGGAGTGGTTTTTAAACAAATGGCACAGTCATTAAGTGAATCCATTCTTCTGAAGGGGCTTTTTTGTCAGAAACTGGCAAAAATGACAAAAGCCAACCAAACCAACTGCAAATTGTTTGTTACCCAAAATGTAGGCATATGACTGCAGGGATGGGGTGGGGAGTTAGGCATTTTACGATGGACGAAAGTGTATTATAGACCATAAAGCACCCATTCCAAGACAGTGGAAACTCGGAACAGTCCTAAATTGACCAGTCCTAAATTGAGGACTTACCTACATTAACCTTAATTAGTTTCCTATGGCTTTGTGTGAATCCAGCCTTTTTAGTTTTTTTTATGATTCGGTTTATTATAGGTATCCAGAAAAAAAAATGTTTAATTCTGAACTCAGAATTAGGGTTCAGGTGAACATAACTGACTTCTAATAATTAATCTTGCATTAAGTCATTAATGGTCTTTAAAGTCAACTGAAGATGTTCAGTCATTTGTCTTTCCACAAAATTATACCATCTCCACCATGTTATAATTTGCAGCATTAACCACTGAAATGTCTCCTCTCCGTGCATGACCATAGCCAGGGATGGGATTCAGCCAGTTTGGACAGATTCAGGAGAACCGGATACTAATTTTACATCTGGTTCGCCAAACCGGTAGTTGCAAGGACTGGCTGACTCTGTCCACCGCACCCCACCCCTCCCAGGAGTCTCCATGTGGCCCATTTTGGATGCCAGGTAAGTGCAGCGCTTGCACGGAGGCTCTGGGAGGGCAAAAAATGGACCTCCCAGAAGTTCCAGAAGTCTGGAGGGCCTCCGGAGCCCAGGAGAGGCTGTTTTTGCCCTCCCGAAGGCTTGAGGAAAACCTTCGGAGCCTGGGGAGGGGCGAAAACGGGCCTACTGGAAGTCCAGAAACAGGCCCCTTTCTGGCCTCCAGAGGGCCTCCAGAGCCCAGTGGAATTCATTTTTGCCCTCCCGCAGGCCCCCCAAAAATCCTCCGGAGCCTGGGGAGGGTGAAAACAACCCTCCCCCCCCAGTGGTGCAGGAGACCGAGTAGGCCATGCCCCCATGGCCATACTCACCCAGCAACCAGGCAGAGAACCGGTTTCTGAAATTTTTCAATCCCTTCCCTGGCCGTAGCATCCATGCCACCTAACTTTCCATATGAAAGGTGGCTTCCTAATAATCCAGCTATAACAAATCTCTTACAGCACCAAGTTTAAACACTTTCTCAAGAAACGAGGCTGTAAGGTGCCCCTTTGCCAACTTCTGAAACCCCAATAATTTAAGATTTTCAATACAACCACTTAACCAGGCCACACAAAGTCTTAGCGAGTATTTTGGGGCGGCAAGATCCCACACCGTATCTTGATTTACACCCCCTTTTAATTGGAGCTGTGTCTTTCAAGGGAGTCCTTTAGCATTCATTTTTCTCTGCCTTGATGCCAAAATCAATGGAAGCCTTTGAAAACAAAAAACAAAAAACGGAATTTAAAGCGGTAGTCTTCAGCGACAGGCAGACATTCATTAACTCAAAAGGACTTTTGTACAGTTTGGGTAAAAAGAGTGGATTTGCCGAATTTTTAGCTGGCAGCATTTCGGAAGCACTTAAGATAGGGAACGCTGCAAGCATAACTGCCTTCAAATGTGTCTCTTGACACTGTGGTTGCGTTTAAAGGAGTACGACATTTACTTTTTGAACTCTTTCATCCTTTCTTTTCAGAAATGGTTGTGGAAAAGGTCAAACGAAAGTCTGAAGTCTAATGGAGAACTGATATTGTAAAATGAAGTAGAGTCGGGTCCTTCCCCCACCCCCACCCTCTGACACCCCCACCCCCCCAATATTTGAATTGAAAAATAAATGATTTGATCTATTCCATTGCCTTCACTGCAGATCTGTCTGATCTACACCTGTTAGACAGAAGAAAGCTTTTCTTAAATCCCTTTGAGCTCAGATAATCTATTGTCTTTTTTTAAAGCTGGTGTTTAAATTCATGAGCTATGTGGCTGTTAGATCGAACAATTAAAATCTCAGGTTTTAAACCTTGTTTCTGGCAAGGAGAAAGGAGAAATTCATTTAGTTTGCATTTGAATATGAACATTCCTAAGACTTTAATTAGAAGTTAGGAAATAACTGAAACTTGGCTAACATTCTGAATGGGCACCTTTCCAATGTTTGCAATGCAACAATTTTTTTTTTTTTTTTAAAGATTATTAAGGGAAGTCTATACAAAGTGCATATAAGACAGTAAAGCTCATAGATACACTGAGGGGAAATTACTTGCAGAAAGCGCCGACATTAGCAAAATTGCAAAGAAAAATAACGCGGTTTTCAAGAAATGTGCACGTCGATGCACCCAAATCTTGGTATTAGCTTTTTGAAAATACAGGAAGTCCTTGACTTACGACCACAATTGGGCATAAAATTTCCATCGCTAAACAAGACAGTGATAAAGTGAGTTTCATCCAGTTTGGTGACCTTTCTTGCCACAGTTCTTAAGGGAATCATTGCAGTTATTAAGCTTAATAAATAACACGGTTTTTAAGTGAATCTGGCTTTTCAATTGACTTGGCTTGTCAAAAGGTCACGAAAAGTGATCACATGACCCCGGGACATGCAATTGTCATAAATACATGCCAGTTGCCAAGCATCCAAATTTTGATCACGTGACCCTGGGGGTACTGCAACTGGTATAAGCAGTTTAAAACTTTAGCAAGGGGTTCTCTGTCCAGTTGCTGGGTAGTCGTGGCCTAGTTGGCCTCCTGCACCATGGCGGGGGGGGGGGGGGCATTTTTTCCCTCCCTGGGCTCCGGAGGCTTTCTTCGAGCCTCCAGGAGGATGAAAATGGCCTCCCCAGGCTCCGGAGTCCCTCTGGAGGCCTCAAACGGGCCCATTTCTGGCCTTCCCAAACTTCCAGTAGGCCCGTTTTTCGCCCTCTCCAAGCCTCCGCATGCGCCCTGCAAAACAAGCCACATGGGGACTCCTGGGAGGGGTGGGATGGGTGGGGCGGGGCCAGCCAGGAGTGGGGTTCTCCGAACTGCACAGAATCTTAGCTAGAGGTTCTCCCGAACCTCTGCGAACCCCCAGCAGCCCACCCCGGGCATAAGTGTGAAAAAAGGCCATAAGCCACTTTTTTCGGTCTGGTTATAATTTCGAACGGTCACTAAACGAATAGTTGTAAGTCGAGGACTACCTGTATCAATTAACAAACTGAACTTGACCCAAGGCACTGGAAGGAAACTCGAAATTATCAGATTTACCGGTCGGTCCGTGGTTTCAAAATGAATCTTGTGGAGAATGGAGGGGAGGACAATTTGATAATGGTCAGCAAATTTTTAAAACAAACATATAACATTTCAGTAAGTGGCAGGAGAAATGTGGCTAGTGTTGAATCTGAACAGATATATTTTATATATATATATATATATGTGTGTGTGTGTATAGTTAATATTTCGGGTTTCTTCCCGTGTAATTGTGGATATATCCCTAAAAGGGTAGAAGCGACGTTTCGACAGAATCCCATCTGCCATCATCAGGCTTATGTCAGCAGTCTTTTGCAGTAACTGCCGTTGCTATTTCAAATCTGGTGCTGGTATTCTGGGATGGCTCCACCTTTTCATTCTGATTGGTTGGGAGTCCCAGTATGTGTTTATTGGCTTGGCTTTGGGTGTATGGTCGGTTTTTCTCCACTAGGGATTCTGTTGAAACGTCGCTTCTACCCTTTTAGGGATATATCCACAATTACACGGGAAGAAACCCGAAATATTAACTATACACACATACACACCCGCCGCCCTTCTCCGGAGACTCAGGGCGGCTTACAATGCGTTAAGCAATATTTGCATTTGTTCAATTACATGACATCTCAATTCAGCTTTGACAAACGTGCCATGAATTTTATTTGAATGTATATCTATTTATATACTTTCCAGAAAAGTGTGTAAGCTTTACAAAACAAGAATTCTGGACTGGTACTGGTACTATATATAAACTGATCACATTTTTAAAATAAACTTTTAAAAAAAAAATTGCCAAGGGTTTTGAAGACCTATGCAGATGGACATTGTAGAATAGGACATTCTCAGCTGTTATGAACAATCAGAGATTTATTGTGTGCACCCACAGTGTTGATATTCAAAGATTATATCCCCATATATCAGAAATACTAACTTATCTCAGTTACACGGGATTACACAGGATTTGTAAGAATATGAACGACCAACATTTGATGCTAAAAATCAGCCCTAACAGTACTTCTATTTACTAGGTAGGAGCTAAAAAAAAAGATGCAAACTTTTTCTTTACTGTTAAAGTTGGTAACAACCTCTCGCACTTTTGGTTGTATAGGTAGCGCAGGTGGTTCTCGACTTACAACCACTCATTTAGTGACCCTTCGAAGTTAACAATGTCACTGAGAAAAATGATTTATGACTGATCCTCACACATGCCGCTGTTGCCACACCCTCAGAATTTGTTTCTTCTGTTGCATTGTGAAACAATTATGCAGCTTCATTACAGGTAGTCCTTGACTTCCAACAGTTCATTTAGTGACCTTTTGAACTTACAACGACATTGAAAAAAAGTGACTTATGAACCATTTTTTCACACTTACCATTGCAGCATCCCCATGGTCAGGTGATCAAATTTTGGACGCTTGGCAACGGATTCATATTTATGACGGTTGCAGTGTCACATAATCCCCTTTTGCGACCTTCTGATGAGTAAAGTCAATCGGGAAGCCAGATTCACTTAACAACCATGTTAACTAACTTAACAATTGCACTGATTCACTTAACAACTATGGCAAGAACGGTCATAAAATGGGGTAAAATTCGCTTAACAAATGTCTCGCTTAGCAACAAAAAAGTTGGGCTGCATTGTGATCATAAGTCATTGACTACCTGCATTATAGTAATAGTTGCATAGTGACAGAGACAACTGCAGGACACAGTGCCGTCCTATGTGTAAATATAGAGCTTCAACTACCCATGACTTACGTCATATCAATGCAACAAGCACCACACTCAGGGAACATATAGTAGGATAAGTGCTTCGACACATTTTCCTCATGTGGTTTTTCCCTCAGCTCCACTTTTTCTCTTGACTGATCTTTGGAGAACTTGTGGTTTCTATGTTCTGCCAAGTGTAACATATTTCAAAACTGCAGTTGTGTGGGATTTGACTTGCAAAATATTATTGAAGGAAGCTAGGCAAATCCAGCTGCAGGGTTTTTAATTTGGTGTTGTGAAACTGACTTCGATTCTGAAATTGATTAGATAGGATTTCCTGAGAAATGGAAAAACTCCTCCAAGAACCAGAGAGCTTTGGTGTTTGAGGCGGCATAAACCAACTATCCAAACAAACCAGTGATGTGTGTATGGTGGAACAACAGGCCATGTATGAGGGAATAAATATTAACAAATTTGGGCGTCCAGTTCTGGACTGCAAAAATTATCACCACAAGATGACAGCAGATGATACGGAATATTCTTGCTCTTTGTTGCTCTCTAGTGGTCATATGAAGTTTTGCAGCCCATAGTGATTGTCTGTCATCAGTGTGACCAAAAAGATGACGCTGTAGCTTTCGATGTGCCCCTTGACACAAGTAAATAAAGCTTTTTGATTAAATGGGAGCTTTCTGTTCTGTCCCCCATCCTCACTCAGACAAATGCAATATCCAACACACCTGCCAATAATGTATTGTATAAACTGACCAGAATTCCTGGCAGACGAGAGTTCTGGTAGCTACTTGTAAAACGCCTGCCAAATCCAATTAGCATTCCCAAAAAGCAGGAGAGGCCTTATCTGCAGTCTGTTTCCAGAGCGACAAATTATCCACAAGAGTTTAGTCCAAAATATATCTGAGCCGAAGTGCAGGATTCACGATGTGACTCTTTAGAGTTTAAACGTTTGTCCGTCACAAAGCCTGCCGAGCAATTACGCCCCCTTTTATCCCTTGTGGGGTGTGGCTCAGTGACTCAGTTCAATCCATGGTCCTCCCACACCTCTTCCTTTGCTTGCACGCACTTCTCCCTTCGACGCTGCCTGGGATCAAGCCAGCATTCATCAGTATCACTCTCTATCAATGGGTGCTCCAAAATGCCTTCCTCCTGGCACATCCCAGGCTGTTCCTCCTGGCCTTCGGATGGAACCCGAGGCATTGCCAGAGAGTCCTGGAGAGGGAAGCCTTGCCAGTTCCTCCCCCTCACCTTCTGAGTCCTCTTCCTCCATGAGGACAGGCTCGGGAGTCGGAGTCACAACACTTTCTAAAATGTTCCTGTCAAATAGTTAAACCCCTTTTGGGATTCAGGGATCTGGGAAAAATACACATTTTAGCACAGAGCTTCCATACACTCCAGTATTACATGTTTGCAAAGAATTGTTTGCTCGTCTTACACACCCTCTGATCAACAATGGGATATTTGTTTAGTTTGATTTTTTTAAAAAAATAGCCCTCCAGGATGAACCCGAGATTCCACAGAACTATTGCAGCGAGACGATTCCTTCTTCTCCTTCTCCTTCTCCTTCTCCTTCTCCTTCTCCTTCTCCTTCTCCTTCTCCTTCTCCTTCTCCTTCTCCTTCTCCTTCTCCTTCTCCTTCTCCTTCTCCTTCTCCTTCTCCTTCTCCTTCTCCTTCTTCTTCTTCTTCTTCTTCTTCTTCTTCTTCTTCTTCTTCCTTAACTTGCCATTTTATTAGAAGATAAAGAGAAAACAGATACTCTCATTAAGTCTCTAGAATGTGGGCTTGGAGCCAAAACTGGCAGGCTTGCGTGGGTGGGGGAAAACGATCTTCAACTCTGGTTAACCACCCTTGTTTCCACTCTGCAGACTTTCAACAAAACAAATAAGGAGGCCACGAGTTGTGGGAAAATGGCTTGCTTTATCCATTCCGTGCACATACAGTAGTGGCCAAAATTGTGGAAACCTTTTGGGAAAAGGGTATTTTGAGGTTTGATGGCTAATAACACCAGGTTTTTGTTTTTTTTTTAATTTCAAGATAATCATATTCCACAGCTGGAATGGCCTGGGAATAGCCCAGACCTTAACCCAATTGAAAGTCTATGGAGCCGACTAAAGAAACTTGTTAGTCAGAAGCGGCCCAGCAATAAAACCCAGTTAACAGAAGGAATCATTCAATCTTGGTTTCACATTATAACAGCTGCAGAACTAAAAGACTTGGTTCACTCCATGGGAAGACGTTGTAAAGCCGTAATTCATGCTAAAAGTTACCCAACTAAGTATTAACTGACATGGTGATAATTTTTGTATATCTCGTTTTTTCTATGGTGATAATTTTTGTATATCTCATTTTTTTCTACGTGTTTCACTTTTCTTCTTTATACTGTTAACTGCTATTCTAATAGCAAATCCTTCAAAAAAGTTATTGCATTACATTCTTGATTAAATTATCTTTCTATTGATATATAATTTTATGGCACTACTCCCCAAAAAAGTGGTGTTATTAGCTACCGAATTTTTCGGAGTATAAAACGCACCTTTCCCCCCAAAAAAAGAGGGTGAAAATCTGGGTATGTCTTATACTCCGAATGTAGCCCTGCCCAGCTTCTCGAACGGAGGTTTCAGAGGCTGAAAAAAGCATCAGAAAAGAAGCTTCAGAAAAGAAGCCCCGAAACAGAGCTTCAGAGGCTTTTTTTTCTGAAGCTCTGTTTCGGAGGCTTTCAGAGGCAGGAAAAAAACTTTTTTTCTGAAACAGAGTTTCAGAAGTTTCAGAGGCAGAAAAAAAAGCAAAAAAAAGCAAGGCACAGAGCTCACAACCAAGGAGCCTGTTGCTAAAATTCACCTCTGGGAACAGCTGATTGGGGGTATTCCAAGAGGCCAATCCACCTGCCAATCAGCTTTTTTCTTATTTTCCTCCCCAAAAACTAAGGCGCGTCTTATACTCTGAAAAATACGGTAGTTTTAGAAAATACACTTTTCCCAAAAGGTTTCCACAATTTTGGCCACTACTGTAGCTTTCAACATTTCATATCTTCAGATAAGAGGAACCCAGTTACACATAGTCCTCAACTGGGACTGGAATTTCTGTTGCAAAGCAAGTGTGGTTGAGTCACACCCAATGCTATGACCTTTTTTTTGCCATGGTCATTAAGCAAATCTCTGCAGTTGTTAACTGAATCCAACTTTCTCCATTGATCTTGCTTGTTGGAAGCTGGCTGGGAAGATCAAATGGTGATCATGTGATCCTGTAGATCCTGAAGCTGCTGTATACAGACGCCTTTTGCCAAGTGCCTCAATGATGAATTTCTGACCAGAGGATGGTTGTGTAGAAAGTTAGCATCCACCCCTCTTAGAAGAGTGAAGTATTTTAGGAAATATTAAAAAGGCAGAATATTATATTTTCCCTAAAGGAGAAACAGGTTTCTAAAGCCAGAAACTCAGAGCCACAGTTCCCTGCCCACAAGCAGCTACTAAGCTGAGGCCAGCTTTTAGAAATGCAGATTTGGTAATCCACTCAAGATAGGATATTTTGAACAAAGGTAGAATGGTAGGATTAGCCCTCACTCAAGATCCAAACCAGGACGAAGCCATTAAGACACAATAGGAATTGCCCACAGAATACAAGCATTACATCATCACCCTCCAAGTTTCAACCAAACTTAACTCAGACAGCCTCAGCTATGACCCCTGCATAGCCCCATGGGAATCTGACAGCAACCAATAGAATACATGCTCTTGCCACAGGAATAGGAAGCTCAAGTTCAAAGCCCAGAAAGAGTATAATTAACCCTCACTCTCCATGTGGTCAGATGCCCAGAACTTCAAAACCCATGTGGTCCTGTCCATCAATAAACCATCTTTCCAATCAGCCTCCATGTTTCCAGTGTCTTTCTCCCCACTCGGAACTGAACCAGATGGATATTTCTTCCAATAGTTGTAAGTATGAGAACTGGGCCAAAATCACTTTTTTTCAGTGCCATTGAATTGAATGTGTTGGAGGTGACCAGGCTGAGCCTGAGGGAGGAGTCAAAGGCGTCATAAGTCATGAGTCCCTTCATGCTCACAGGAGATCTAAGTCCAGCTGTCAGGCCTGCCCCAACTGGATCGCCCCCTTAGGGAAGAAAGACCCTCAACTCCATTTGATTTGTGGTGATAGGTTATTTTACTAAAGGGTGCCGGTTGCAGTAAAATCAGGCTAGAACTAAATTTCCCACGTGGAAAGCATACGGGCTTTTCCCCTCAATTTGACCCTTCCCTCCTTGACCAATCTATTTCCAACCAATGGGTGAATATCGAGGTGTTTGGAGAACATGCGGTGTTTGGAGCAATCGGCATTCCATTCTCAAGCGTCCCCAGCTCCTCTGAGTCCTTGAAGACTGGCACAAACTGGTTCAAAGCATCCCTGGTCTTCCTCAGGTGTCATTCCCCTCTCTCAGTTTCCCAGCACTCTGCTAATACACGTTTATTGCCGTTTGTTTCCCCTCACACCAGCTTTTGATGGCAGGATGCCGATGAGGCTTGGAGACAAAGCTGACAGAACTGACACGAGCCCACCTTGAACGTCTTTCTTATCTCCCGCTTATTTCCCTCAACTGTTAGTTGGTCAGATTCTTGCAGAGAGCTTAAGCTTGCAATAAATCTCTATACTCATTTGAACTGCCCGAATCTCCTGATTTCCTCGGACAGAACGGTCTCTAAACAACATGGTTGCAATCATACAGACCATCACAACCTGCCAATGACTACCTGTCATTAACTACTTCAGCTTCAACCACAAGAATACACGAACACACAATAGTTACAAATTTAAGGTAAGCTGCTCCAAACTCGATTGCACAAAATAGGACTTCAGCAACAGAGTGGTCAACGCCTGGGATGCACTACCTGACTCTGTTGTTACATCCTCAAACCCCCATAACTTTAACCTTAAACTGTCTACTGTTGACCTCACCCCATTCCTAAGAGGTCTGTAAGGGGCGTGCAGAAGCACACCAGCGTGCCTACTGTCCAGGGGCGGGTTTCAAAATCTGTCACTACCGGTTCACCCATGGATGCGCTTGCGTGCAATGCTTCTGCACATGTGCAGAAGCATCCGGGTGGGTGGGTGGAGCCTCCTGCCACCACTGCTACCAGTTCGCCTGAACTGGGGTGAACCGGTAGGAACCCACCATTGCTACCGTCCCTGTCCTACTGTCCCCATTTCCTGTGTTCATATCCATGTTTATACTTATACCTGTTATCTCGTACATGTTTGACAACCTAACTAACTAACTAAATAAATAAAATAAAACCTTTCTTCTCCCATTATGCATTGCTGTAAGCTCCTGCCTTCCCATTCTCATGTTTTGTTACCTGGGTACGGACCTGGGTATTTGCAAGACCGCCTTCTGCCGCCGATTGCCTCCCACCGACCAGTACGCTCCCACAGAGAGGGACTCCTCAGGGTGCCGTTGGCCAAGCAGTGTCGGCTGGCGACCCCCAGGGGGAGGGCCTTCTCTGTGGCAGCACCTGCCCTCTGGAATGATTTGCCCCCGGAGATACGAAGGATACCAGATCTCCGGGCCTTTCGCCGTGACCTAAAAACTTTTCCATCAAGCAAGGCTGGCGTGAACCCCCCCCACCTTTTTAGCTCTTTTTAGCTTTTTAAGTGTAAATTGGGTTTTAATTGGATTGTTTTAAATTGTGGGCCAAAGCTGTATAATTCTTTTAATAGATTTTAAATTTTGTATTGGTATGTTTTTATCCTTGGCTGTGCACCGCCCTGAGTCCAATAGGAGAAGGGCGGTATATAAATTGAATAAATAATAATAATAATAATAATAATAATAATAATAATAATAATAATAATAATAATAATTAAACGCGTTGCCTCTGCTGTTCTAGTTTCAGAAACCGGGCAATTTCACTTCCAACCTTCCTCCACCACACCTGAAGGCTACCGCAAGGCAAGCTAAGGAAGCAGAGATGGGGGTGGTAAGCGTCAATATGCTAGGAGCCTCCCTCTGTCTTGCAATATTTCACTGGTGTGAAAGATAATTTTATTTGCAGTCATTTATCCGACTCTGGCACACTAGTAAGTGAAATGTCTTAGCCTGAGGGGTGTGTCTGGAGTTTGTGTGGGCGTGTTTTAAAGATTAAATACAGTGTTCACCCTCATAAAATATGTGCTTTCCTCAAAAGAGAAAGGAACTTTGGTAGCACCTTCAAGGCTAAATCAAGTTTATTAGGGCATAAACTCACTGCATACTGGCCTATGTGTGTAATACAGGTAGTCCTCAACCTACGACCACAATTGAGCCCCAGATTTACGTTGCTAAGTGAGAAATTTGTTAAGTGAGTTTTGGCCCATTTTACAACTTTTCTTTCCACGGTTGTTAAGTGAATCACTGCAGCTGTTAAATTAGTAACGTGGTTGTTAAGTGAATCTGGCTTCCTGTTTGACTTTTTTTGTCAGAAGGGGATCACATAACCCCGGGACACCGCAGCAGTCATAAATGTGAGTCAGTTGTCGAGCATCTGAATGGTAACCACAAGACCATGGGGATGCTGCAATGGCCATAAGTGTGAAAAATGGTCATAAGTCGTTCTTTTTCAGTGCCATTGTAACTTTGAATGGTCACTAAGAGAACTGTTGTAAATCGAGGACTACCTTTATAAAATCTGTTAGGTTTCCTTGGGATGGAGATCAGGTGTCTGCAGGTTTTTGAAACAAAGGTAATAGAGACAGGATAAGGGTTGGCAATTGGAAAGGAAAATAGAAAAGTCTGTGCCAGTATAAATTTCTGTCATTTTAAGGTTAGGTGTTCAGCACTTGGGGAAAGGCCCTTCTATTGGCAGCAGATTAACAGATTAACAGAGTTGGAAGGGACCTTGTAGGTCATCTAATCCAAGCAGGAGACCCTACACCAATTTTTGACAGATGGCAGTCCAGTCTCTTCTTGAAAGCTTCCAGTGATGAAGCTCCCACAACTTCCGAAGGCAACTTCTGTTCCATGGGTTGATTGTTTTCACTGTCAGAAAATTTCTCCTTATTTCTAGGTTGAACCTCTCCTCAATCAGATTCTATCCATTATTCCTTGTCTGGCCTTCAGGGGCTTTGGAAAATAGGTTGATCCCTTCCTCTCTGTGACATCCCCTCAGTGGAACACTGCTATCATGTCTTCTCTGGTCCTTCTCTTCACTAGACTAGCCATGCCCAGTTCCTGTAACCGTTCTTCATATATTTTAGTCTCCAGTCCCCTAATGATCTTGGTTGCTCTTCTCTGCACTCTTTCTAGAGTCTCAACATCTTTTTTATAGTTGATGACCAAGCTGGATACAGTACTCTACGTGTGGTCTTACGAAGGCTTTATAGAGTGGAATTAGTACCTCACTTGATCTTGATGGAATCCCTCTGCTAATGCAATTTAAGATTACATTGGCTTTTTTTGGCTGCCGCCACAGGGACCTCAGAATTTCAAACCTTTCTTCCAGATCCTTTTAGAAATATTTCTTGCATGCAAAATACCTGCACGACCGCTCAGCTTCCATTCTGACTCTGCACTACATCCTACAGCATCTTGAATCTCCAAAGACCTACTGTATGCAAGGGTCCTCTTTGTAGACATCAGCTCAGCATTCAATACCATCATCCCAGATATTCTTCTAACTAAACTAAATCAGCTAGCTGTACCTGACCACACTTGTAAATGGATCATAAGCTTACTAACAGACAGGAAGCAGCAGGTGAAGTTAGGCAAAATCACATCAGATACCTGTACAATTAGCACAGGAGCTCCCCAGGGCTGTGTGCTCTCTCCACTTCTCTTCTCTCTATACACCAATGACTGCATCTCAAAAGATCCCTCTGTTAAAGTACTGAAGTTTGCAGATGATACAACAGTGATTGGTCTCATTCGAGACAATGACGAATCTGCATACAGACAGGAGGTTGAACAATTAGCCTTGTGGTGCAACCGGAACAATAAAATACACTCAAAACAGGGGTGAAATGCTCCCAGTTCGGACCGGATCACCCGATCCGGTAGCGATGGAGGCGGGTGGTTCGGAGAGCCAGTAGCAAAAATCCCTGCCCCCGCTCCCCATGCCCAGCTGAGCCACACAATCATCAGAGGCTTTTTTTTTTTTACTTTTAAAAACATTTTTTCTACTACCTCTTCGGCTGAAAAAATGCTTTTAAAACTAAAAAAAAAAAAGCCTCTGATGATCACACGGCTCAGCTGGGATCCTCAAAGGCTTTTAAAAGAAAAAAAAATCTTTTTTCTTTTAAATGCCTCTGACGATCCAAGCTGAGTTGCTGGATCGTCAGAGGCATTTAAAAGAAAAAAAGTCTCTGCCGATCAGGCAACTCAGCTGGGATCGTCAGAGCCTTTTGAAAGCATTTTTTTTACAGCCGAAGAGGTTGTAGAAAAAATGGTTTTAAAAGTAAATATTTAAAAAAATGGCCATGCCCACCCAGTCACATTACCCCACACACACACCAAGCCACACCCACAGAACCGGTAGTAAGAAATTTTAGATTTCACCACTGACTCAAAACATAAAAATGGTACTAGATTTTAGGAGAAACCATCCTATACTACCACCTCTTACAATACTAGACAATACAGTATCAAGAGGAAAGACCTTCAAGTTTCTAGGTTCTATCATATCTCAAGGCTTAAAATGGACACCTAACTTCAAAAATGTCATCAAAAAAGCACAGCAAAGAATGTTCTTTCTGCACCAACTCAGAAAGCTCAAACTGCCCAAGGAGCTCCTGATACAGTTCTACAGAGGAATTATTGAGTCTGTCATTTGCACCTCTATAACTGTCTGGTTGGCTCTGCAACTAAACAAGACAGACACAGACTTCAGAGGATAATTAGAACTGCAGAAAAAACAATTGCTACCAACCTGCCTTCCATTGAGGAGCTGTATACTGCACGAGTCAAAAAGAGGGCTGTGAAAATATCTACAGACCCCTCGCATCCTGGACATAAATTGTTTCAACTCCTACCCTCTAAAAGACGCTATAGGGCACTGCATGCAGAACAATTAGACACAAGGACAATTTTTTTCCCGAATACCATCCCTCTGCTAAACAAACAATTCCCTCAACACTGTCAAACTATTTACTAAGACTGTATTACTATTATTCTTCTCATCCTTCCTATTACCTATCTCCTCCCACTTATGACTATAACCATGTTGCTTGTATCTTTATGATTTATATTGTTTTGTTTCCTAGTATGATTTGATTGCTTATTAGTAACCTATGACTATCACTAAGTGTTGTATATTATGATTCTTGATGAACGTATCTTTTCTTTTATGTACACTGAGAGCATATGCACCAAAGACAAATTCCTTGTGTGTCCAATCACACTTGGCCAATAAAGAATTCTATTCTATTCTATTCTATTCTATTCTATTCTATTCTATTCTATTCTATTCTATTCTATTCTATTCTATTCCTCCCTGAGGGATCAGAATGGGTTAAAACAACCTGAGAAGGTAGAGCTGATCTGAACACACAGCTCTCTAATTTCTCCAGCTATAGGTTGGCATCTTATCCAACTTTCTCTCTTAGATCACTTATGATTAGTTCTAATTACAGGCCACTGAGTGTGCACTTCTGTGCCTCTTGACCTGAATGCCATCCTCAGGCATTCCGGGGAGTCCTTCTTCTCTATTTAAGAGAGACATTATCTAAAATAAACAAGGCAGAAGAGCCTTGACGACTCCATCTATTTCTGGCAGAAGATCACTTCTGAAACTTGATAACCTCAGCTGCTTTCATCTTAGTCAAATTACTTCCTTGGGGCTTCTGCGTGGGTTTCCAACCAATCTGGAAACAAGAAAAAAATATTCCCTGCACTTCAACTGTTTATACATCTTTGCGTACCCAACAGAATTATGCTTATCTTTAATTGTATATTTTCCTAAATCAATGGATGACATATTCCCCAGGTTTTTAAAATCTCAATATTTCTTAGCTTTTTAATTTTCCCCATTATTATTTGCACTGAAAGGTGTCTCTGAATCTTGATATGCTGTATCCCCTAGATACACAACAAATACATTAATATAAATTAAGCAATGAGCATGGAGATTCTCAGTCATCCAGCTCAAAAACCAAAGGTGCTTTTTCAAGAGGCAACTGGACTTTCTGGTTTTTCTTTGAAGACATTTCACTTTTCATCCAAGAAGCTTCTTCCCTCTCTCAGCTCTGAAGAAGCTTCTTGGATGAGAAGCGAAATGTCTTCAAGGAAAAAAAAAAACCCAAGAAAGTCCAATTGCCTTTTGAAAAAAAGCATTTTTGAGACAACTATGACCTGGATGATTGAGAATCTCTACCAATACTTAAATTTCCCACCCCCTAGAAAATTGCTAAAATGTTTAAGTATTATGGCTTGTATGTTATTGCTTTCTTAGAAATGTATTTATTCTGGTTTCTTATAACCAGGGCAGCTAGATGAGATCAATATATTTAGATGCTGGTTTAGCCTGAGCTAAAAAAAAAAAAAAAATCCTTGCTCCTCATGACAGATTATATATCATGTCCAGAAATTGCTTGATTCAATATTAAATATTTGTCGAGGGCTAAAAAATATCTTCCCTCTGCAAGACATCATCTAGGATATACAAAATGCAAGGAGGCATTATTAGTTCAAATGGTATGGGAAGTTTTTTTCCATTTGCTTTACATCTGAGGAGAAAGAATGGCTATATAAGTAGTCCTTGAGTTATGACTGTAATGGAGCCGGTCACTGACCCAATTTGAAAACGTTTGCAGTGGTCATGAAGTGAATCTGTTGGTTGTAAAATGATGTGGCAGCCATTAAGTGAATGCCACAATTCCTCAGCAAACCCATTGTTCACGATGGCAGATTTTTGCTGAAAACTAGAAGTGCCAGTAGAGCCTTGGTAGTACAGTGGTCTAAGGCACCCTGTTATTAAGCTGGTTATTAAGACCAGCTGCCTGCAATTACTGCAGGTTCGAATCTCGCCAAGGCTCAAGGTTGACTCAGCGTTCCAACCTTTTTAAGGTAGGTAAATTGAGGACCCAGTTTGTGGGGGCAATAAGCTGACTTTGTATAAATATACAAAAGGATGAAGGCTATTGCTTAACACATTGTAAGCCGCCCTGAGTCTCCGGAGAAGGGCGGCATATAAATCAAATAAAAAAAAAAACCGTCATAAAACACAGTCATGTGATGACATTGCAAATGGTCATAAATGGGAACATGTTGCCAAGTGCCTGAAATGTGGGTGGGGGGAACCATTGGAGCTTGAGATCTGGATTATAAATCCCCTTCTTCAGGTAGTTTGTAACTTCAAATGGTTACCAAGTGACCAGTTATACCTTGAAAGGACGAAAACTAACAGAGATGGCCATAAGATATGGCTGGTTGCTTTTCATTATTTTCATGTATTTTTCTATGTGACATTTTCTTATTCAAAGAACATGAGGGAGATGCAAAGATGATGAAGAGACAACATCAAAGCAGTGGTGAAATTCAATTTTTTTTACTACCGGTTCTGTGGGCATGGCTTGATGGGCGTGGTGTGGCTTGGTGGGCATGGAAGGGGTAGGATACTGCAAAATCTCCATTCCCACCCCGCTCCAGGGGAAGGATACTGCAAAATCTCCATTCCCACCCCACTCCAGGGGAAGGATACTGAAAAATCCCCATTCCCACCCCACTCCTGGGGGAAGGATATTCCAAATTCTCCATTCCCACCCCACTCTGGGACCAGCCAGAGGTGGTATTTGCCAGTTCTCTGAACTACTCAAAATCTCCACTACCAGTTCTCCGAACTGCTCAAAATTTCCACTACCGGTTCTCCAGAACCTGTCAGAACCTGCTGGATTTCACCCCTGCATCAAAGACACATTACGACAACATCAAACAACAATGGTTGAAGCCAACAGAAGAGCAAGAACCAGAATTTTATACCTCCTTTGACACCTGAATCTGTAAAAGGGAGGGAAGGAAGGAAGGAAGGAAGGAAGGAAGGAAGGAAGGAAGGAAGGAAGGAAGGAGAGGAGGAGGAGGAGGAGGAGGAGGAGGAGGAAATAGAGGACTTATCTTAGGTGAATCTAGAATGATGTTTAGAAACTATGAACTAAATCTTAATTTTAGACAGGAGCAAACTCTGGGACCAAATTTACATTTGTGGCAGTCAAAAGCTATAGAAGAATGGGGCCCCAGCACATATGTAAGCAGAGCAGAATTTGGAAAAATGCTTTCCAACTTTTCTTTTTGTACTGCAACCTGCCTTTAAGGCTTGCAAGTAAAATTAAACCACAACATAGCTCAGGAAAACTCACCTTTTTAAATAACATTTGCTAGTCTGAAAAGGTATTACCCAGGGGTGGGTTCTACTTTACTACTGGTTCGCAATGGGGCTGCGCGCGGGCGCATTCTTCTGCACATGCGCAGAAGCTTCTGCACATGCGCAGAGGCGTTTTGATGATGTCGGGGTTGGTGGGCGGAGCCTCCCTCCGGTTTTACTATCTGTTCTATAGAACCGGTCCGAACTGGGGACAACCCACCACTGGTGTTACCCCATTCTCTGATTTTGAGACTGAAATAAGGAATGGATGCTGCTTCTCATATACTATATATATTATTGAAACATAAAACTGTATTATTTAATCCTGGTAACCGTCCAGATTAACAATTTTATATTTCCAGGGCAACATATTAATATTTTACCGCTGGATTCCCTGCCATTTCAGCAAAAACAAGTAACATTTAAAGGAAAAGAATACAGTATATATATTCATTCCTTAATTGAAACGTTTGTTGCATTTTTCTTATAGGTATCTTCAACAAAGTAGTTAAAGCACTGGGAAATTGTTAACCTTGTTTTATGCAATGCTGCTGTCACATTTTATACAATGCTGCCCTCTGTTGTTTTATAGCATCTCTGATGACTTTTTAAAATAACTGTACATTAAAGGACGTACTGTAGACTACAGCACTGGATTTATTATGTTCTCTAGGCTGATATTGTCCTTAGGCTTTTAAAATCTCATTAAACAATTATTCTCTAGCATTTTGAAAGTGGCTATGTATTAATTCTTTAAAGCCTTAAAAAAAAACTTTTAAAAAAGCAAGACAGGAAGAAAACCGACTTGCTTGAGCTGTGGTTCTGGAGAAGGCTTTTGCTTATTCCTTGGACAGTCAAAATGACCAACAAGCAAGTACTACAGCGCATAACACCAGATGTGCCACCAGAAGGCAATATCACACAACTGCGTCTCAATTATTTTGGCCACATCATTGGGAGGCTGGGGATGAATCCACTGGGAAAAGCAATTATTCTAGGAAGAATTAGCAGTAAAAGGAAACCAGGCCACCAAAGAACACGATGCCATCAAAGCTGACACTGGCCAGAGCATAGAATAACTCAAAGAAGTAGCACAAGATCAGAAGATGTGGAGAGATTTCACCCATAGAATTGCCAAAAGTTGGACACAACTGAATGAATAACATCATTACGTATAAACCTTATGTAGGAAGTTAGCACCCACCCCTCTCCTAGAAAAATGAAATATTTTAGGAGATATTAAAAGGGCAGAATAGTTCCCCTAAAAGGGAGGCAGAAACTCAGCACCCCCCTCCCACCTTTGTCAATGGGCCATTAAGGCTTGGACAGTCTATTCTACATAACAAAGATCTACCTCCCTCAAGCAGAGCCATAATAGGAATTGCCCAAAGCCCCTTTCACTACATCATCACCCAGCAAGGCTCAACCAAGCTTGAAACACAACCTACAAAGTTACCCCTGCATGGCCCCATGGGAGTCTGACAACCAATCAGAATACAAGCTCAAATTCAAAAGCCCAGAGAGGGCATAAAACTCAGGGACTCTCAGCATCTCTTCCCCCCCCCTTTTTTTTCTTCATCCAAGATCTTCAAGGCATGTGGTCCTGTCCACCATTAAAACCATCTTTCCAAGCAGACACCATGTTTCCAGTGTCTTTTTCCCCACTTGGAACTGAACCAAGAAGTTTTCAGTAATGGCTTTGGTAAGAAAGTTGCTCTTTTCTATGCCAAAATGCCATACGGCAACCAGTTATAGGAACATATTTGATGCCCAAAGGGAAACACAATGGGATTTTTCCCATATGCGAGGCAGATTTGAGACTGGAATCTGGAAACATATGGGGACATCCAGTGGTGGGTTTCAAATTTTTTTACTACCGGTTCTGTGAGTGTGGCTTGGTGGGCATGGCATGGCTTTGTGGGCGTGGCTTTGTGGGCGTGGCAGGGGAAGGAAACTGTAAAATCTCCATTCCCCCTCCCCCTTCCAGGGGAAGGTTACTGAAAAATCCCCAGGGGTGAAATGCTCCCGGTTCGGACTGGATCGCCCGATCCGGTAGCGATGGCGGCGGGTGGTTCGGAGAACTGGTAGCAAAAATCCCTGTGCCCCCCCCATGCCCAGCTGACCCGCACGATTGTCAGAGGCTTTTTTTTTTTTACTTTTAAAAGCATTTTTTCTATAACCTCTTCTGATGAAAAAATGCTTTTAAAAGTTAAAAAAAAAAGCCTCTGATGATCGCGCGGCTCAGCTGGGATCATCAGAGGCTTTTCAAAGCATTTTTTCATGCAACCTCTTGGCTGAAGAGGTGGTAAAAAAAATGCTTTGAAAAGTCTCTGACGATCCCAGCTGAGTTGCCTGATCGGCAGAGAGGTGTTTTTTAAAAAAACCTCTCTGCCGATCAGGCAACTCAGCTGGGATTGTCAGAGAGGTATTTTTTAAAAAGCCTCTCTGACGATCCCAGCTGAGTTGCCTGATCGGCAGAGGCTTTTCAAAGCATTAAAAAAAATGCTTTGAAAAGTTTAAAAAAAAAAAAAAGTTGGCCATGCCCACTCAGTCACATTACACATACCCCCACCAAGCCACACCCACAGATACGATAGTAACAAATTTTACATTTCAACCCTGCCCCATTGCCTCCCGATCAGCTGGGACTTGGGAAGCAAAGAATAGATGGGGGCGGGGCCAGTCAGAATTTTTACTACCGGTTCTCTGAACTACTGAAAATTTCTGCTATCGGTTCTCCAGAACTGGTCAGAACCTGCTGAAACCCACCTCTGGGTACATCTATATACCTTTGCTGGCCACAAATGATTTGTCACAGAATCCCCCTGTTTTCAATTTCTAGTATAGCTTATGGGTCTGGGATGTCCTGGTGGTACCCATTCATTCAAGTCTGATCCTGCTTAGCATTTATTCAAGATCAGCCCAGATCAGCTGCTGCAGTACAGGTGGTCCTTGACTTAAAACCATTTGTTTGTGACCGTTCGAAGTTTCCACGGCTCTGAAAAAAGTGACTTACGACTGGTTTTCACACTTATGACTGTTGTAGCATCCTGATGGCCACGTGATCAAAATTGGGATACTTGGCAAATGGCATCGCTCTCTTTTTTTTTGGTGACAGTTGCACTGTCCCAAAGTCATGTGATCACCATTGGTAACCTCGCCAGCTGGCTTTTCACAAGCAAAGGCAGCGGGAGAAGCCAGATTCGCTGAACGAGCAAACGATTCACTAAACAACTGCAAGAACTCTTTAAGAAGTCTTGCAGTGTTTCTCAAACTTGGAAAGATGTGTGGACTTCAACTCCCAGAATTCTCCAGGCTGCAAATGTAAAATTGTCAAGGTTGAGAAACACGGAGCTAATCTATACACACTTGGTGTCTGTGTTTGTGACTCAGTGTTTGCCTTAACAATTCCAACTTCAGACAAAGGTTGGAATTCACCACATGGTGGCACTCGTGTCACATTTCCCCCCAAAAAATGCACCGTCCATAATAATACACCAGATAGTCCTTGGCTTAAAAACAATTCATTTAGTGGCTGTTTGAAGTTACAATGGCACTGACTTATTTATTTATTTATTTATTTTATTGAATTTCTATACCGCCCTACTCCCGAAGGACTCAGGGCGGTGAACAGCCATGAAATAAAACACATACATATACAAAATTTAAAATCGAATAAAATGAATTAAATAAATTTGGCTGAATTGATACCCATAATTTAAAATACCCATATTTTAAAATACAGTAAAAATTTAAAATTTACACTTTAAAGGGAGAAGATTTAGGTGAGGCCGGCTTGATGAAATAAAAGAGTCTTCAGCTCGCGGCGGAAGGTGCGCAGATCCGGAATCCTCCGTATCTCTGGGGGGAGCTCATTCCAGATCGTCGGTGCCCCCACAGAGAAGGCTCTCCCCCTAGGGGCCGACAGCCGACATTGTTTGGCCGACGGCACCTGGAGGAGCCCCTCTCTGTGGGAGCGTACTGGTCGGTGGGAGGCTATTGATGGTAGTAGGCGGTCCCGTAAGTAACCAGGCCCTAAGCCATGGAGCGCTTTAAAGGTGGTAACCAGAACCTTGAAGCGCACCCGGAAGATCACCGGGAGCCAGTGCAGCTCGCGCAGGAGAGGTGTTACATGGGAGCTCCACGCTGCTCCCATAACCACCCGCGCGGCCGTACTCTGCGCCAGTTGGAGCCTCCGGGTGCACCTCAAGGGGAGCCCCATGTAGAGAGCGTTACAATAGTCCAGACGAGAGGTGACGAGGACATGAGTGACTGTGCGTAACTTATGACCGGTTTTCACACTTACAACCATTGAAGGTTCACATGCTTGGCTCCTGGCTTGTATTTATGACAGTTATACTCAGTGGTGGGATTCAAATAATTTAACAACCGGTTCTCTGCCCTAATGATTTCTTCCAACAACCAGTTTGCCAAACTGCTCAGAAAGTTAACAACCGGATCTCCCGAAGTGGTGCGAACTGGCTGAATCCCACCACTGGTTACACTGTCCCTGGGTAATGTAATCATCATCTGTAACCTTCCTAGATGGCTTATGTCAACCCCTATGGGGATTGACAGTTGTTTTTTTTTTTGTTTTTATGGAGGGTGATTGTAGTTGTGGTTATTTTTGTGTGCTCTGTTATATTACTGCCTTTCCGTTTTGAATCTATTTCCATTTTGGAGGCCTGGAAGCCACTCAGACATAATTGAAACAGCATGTAAGTTTACTAAAAAAAATTTTTTTTGAATGAATGAATGAATATTGACTGTTCTGCTGGATCACGCTAAAGTCAGCATGGTGTCAACCAGATTCATTCAGGAAGTTCACCAACAGGAACAGATCAATGCTCTCCCTTTCGAATCGTAATTCCCCAACAGTTGATAATGAAGGTGCGCTTCTTGCAATTTGAGAGGTAATAGGCAACAAATACAGGTAGTCCTCGACTTACGACCACCATGGAGCCCAAAATTTCCATTGTTAAGCGAGACAGTTGTCAAATGACGTTTTGCCTCATTTTACGACCTTTCTTGCCACCGTTGTTAAGGGAATGATTGCAGTTGTGAAGTTAAGTCACAGGGTTGTTAGGTGAATCTGGCTTCCCCGTTGACTTTGCTCGTCAGAAGGTCCCAAAACCTGATTACGTGACATCCCCCCCCCTCCGGACACTGCAACTGTCATAAATATGAGTCAGTTACCAAGCATTTGAATTTTGATCATGTGCCCATGGGGATGCTGCAATGGTTGTAAGCAGAGGTGGGTTTCAGCAGGTTCTGACCAGTTCTGGAGAACTGATAGCGAAAATTTTGAGTAGTTCGGAGAACCGGTAGTAAAAATTTCTGACTGGCCCTGCCCCCATCTATTCTCTGCCTCCCAAGTCCCAGCTGATCAGGAGGAAATGGGGATTTTGCAGTAACCTTCGCCTGGATTGAGGAGGGAATGGAGATTTTACAGAATCCTTTCCCCGGAGTGGGGTGGGAATGGAGATTTTACAGTATCCTCACACCTACCAAGCCATGCCCACCAAGCCATGCCACACCCACAGAACCGGTAGTAAAAAAATTTGAAACCCACTACTGGTTGTAAGTGTGAAAAATGGCCATAAGACACTTTTTTCAATGTTGTTGTAACTTTGAACGGTCACTAAATGAACTGTTGTAAGTCAAGGACTACCTGTAGTCGATTATTACCCTGATGCATCAATTCATATTTATTTTATAGTACTCATAACCCATCCCCGTCTCAAAGTATTCTGGGGAGTATACAGCATGAAACAAAAACCTCATGAAAATTCTCCATCTGTTTTCTAGAACGCTACCAGCACACCTGGGGATAGGGCAGAGGTGGTATTTAGCCGGTTCGGCCTGGTTTGACCAAACCGATTGCAGAAATCGCGAGTGGGCCTGCCCATCAGGCCCCGGCTGTATGCCACCCTCTTTAGGCACGTTTTTGAGGCCAGGGGCATGCGCAGAAGGCGCACACATGAGCAAAGCACATGCGTGGAAGGCCGGGTGCATGCACGGAAGGCAGGCACACATGTGAACCAGGGGCGCATGCGCACGAAGCGAGCATGCGTGCGAGCTGCGAACCAGTAGTAAGATAATCCGAAACTCACCGCTGGATAGGGGATAATCTTGGCCTTGACCTAACTGATGGTGAATACCAGGTCTATGTGCATCTAGATGTTCATTTATGATTTAAAGGTAGATAGGTGATAGGACATGGCATGCATCATGTGATATGGCCTCCTTGGAGATCTGTTCTTACGGGTTTCAGGTTCTTCAGCACCCTTGACCCCAAGAGTGGACTTTAGGGATAGCAATTATTGTGAGATGGATGGTCTCTGTGGCTTAGGAATGGGCAAAACAACAACTTACATACCAGCCGCCCTCTTGTTTGGTGGGATGTCTTTGTGAGCTCCCGGTAGGCTGCTTTTGGAGTTTGTCCTCTGCTCCTCTAAGCTTCTTTGGGCTGTTGGGGGAGTGTGATGTGCTGAGTCTGGGAAATGGCCAATGCTTCTCTAAGGGAGAGATGTGGCTGCATATCTTGCAACAGGCAATAGTGGCCCCTTCTCAAGAAGCCCTCTTTAATCTGACAATCATAGAAACTACCAGCATTCATTCTTTAGGGAAACTTGTTCAGAGGTTGATGGGGACCCAGGAGTAAATGTCCTCGAATAAGTAAATTATCTGGACCATTTTCACTCTACATTCAGGGTTGGGTATTGCATAGGAGTTCCATTGGTTGATTATCTTCGTTGGGACCTGGATAAAAGAAATATGCACCTCTTGGTCCTGAGATCTCTCAGCAGTCCTTGATACCATTGACCATTGCATCCTCTTGGTCTGCCTGCTAGGCATTAGGTGTCAGGGTGGCAATTAATCCCATTCTGCTTTTGGGTAATTGCACCTTGATTAGAGAATGGATTGTGACCTTTCCTTGAAGTATACTTTAAGAAAATAAAACCGAGATATATTCTAATAAACACATTTTATTATAAAGAAGTAAAAACATCTTACTAGCTAATTAATTACATCTTGGCAGCATTCCTGCCGGAACTCTCTTGGCCGGAGAACAAAGAAAGAAAGTAGACATGCGCAGTAGTTACTGATAAGAACTTGGCAAGCTACGGTAAGTCTGAAAGTTCAAAAATAAGAGCTCATCTGGTAAATACAATAACGCAGTGACATTGGGTGGGTGGGAGGTTCTACTCCTTTTTGAGTGAACGTCAGTAGCAGTGGGGAAGGAGAACTCATTGGTCAAATTATTAAGGTTCAGTCTAAACTCTGCTATTGATCAACATCTACATGAAATAACTGGGGAAGTAATTTATTGTTTGGGTTGAAATACTGAAATGTAATGCACACTTCATACTGATAATGACACACAAGATTATACCATGTCTATCCCAGGCTGAGCCAGAGATACTGTGGAACTATTGACTCAATGCGTAGAAGTTGTCAAGTATGGATGAGACAAAATAGAGTGAAGCTGAGTGTCTCCAAGTTGGAGCAACTATTTATGCAAATGAGTACCCTTTCATTTCATTTCATTTTATTTGATTTATATACGGCCCTACTCCCGAAGGACTCAGGGCGGTGAACAGGCACAAGATAAAACACATAGAATACAAAAATTTAAGAACAGAAGTAAAATCGAATTAAATCAATTTAGCCCAAGACAAATTTAAAATCCCAGGTTAAGAACAAATTAAAATTTACATTAAATTTTACATTAAAAAGAGAATGGGAGAGGTTAGGCCAGACCAGCCTGGTGAAATAAAAAGGTCTTGAGAGCGCGGCGGAAGGTGCGTAGATCCGGGATCCTCCGTATTTCCGGGGGGAGCTCGTTCCAGATAGTAGGTGCCCCCACAGAGAAGGGTCTCCCCCTGGAGACAGTGACAGCCAACCTGAAGCAGGAAGATCTGGCAACAGTGAATCATGAACTTATTACGGTAGCAACTCTTTGGATTACTGCATTACACTCAACATGGGGCTGCCTTTGAAGTCTACTTGGAAATTGCAATTGATTCAAACTAAAACGACCAGCATATTGGCAAATGGAATTGCTGTGTTCTCACTCCCATGGTGGTTGCCCAGCTTGGCAACAGGTTTTCAGTGATGTGATGTTTTCATCTATAAGATCCTACATAGCTTGAAACTTAGAGACTCAACTCATAGAAGCAATCCATCTGAGGTATCTAGTCCAGTGCAGAGGTGAAATGTAAAATTTGTTACTACCGGTTCTGTGGGCGTGGCTTGGTGGTGGTGGGGTTAATGTGACTGGGTGGGCGTGGCCAACTTTTTTTTAAAAAACTTTTCAAAGCATTTTTTCTACAACCTCTTCGGCTGAAGAGGTTGCAAAAAATGCTTTGAAAAGCCTCTGCCGATCAGGCAACTCAGCTGGGATCGTCAGAGAGGCTTTTTAACAAATGCTTTGAAAAGCCTCTCTGATGATCAGGCAACTCAGCTGGGATCATTAGAGACTTTTCAAAGCATTTTTTTTACCACCTTTTTGGCCAAGAGGTTGCAGAAAAAAATGCTTTGAAAAGCCTCTGACGATCCCAGCTGAGCCGCGCGATCATCAGAGGCTTTTTTTTTTACTTTTAAAAGCATTTTTTCGTCGGAAGCGGTTGTAGAAAAAATGCTTTTAAAAGTATATATATAAAAAAAGCCTCTGATGATTGTGCAGCTCAGCTGGGCATGGTGGGGGGGGGGGCGTAGGGATTTTTGCTACTGGTTCTCCGAACCACCCGCTGCCATCGCTACCGGATTGGGCGATCTGGTCCGAACCGGGAGCATTTCACGCCGGTCCAGTGTCTCTCAATCTTGGCCATGTTAAGATGTATGGACTTCAACTCCCAGAAGTGTGAATAGGAAATTCTGGGAGTTGGTCCACACATCTTAAAATGGATGAGAAACACTGATGTAGTGCATTAAAAAAATATTTCAATTGTCTCCTCATTTTTTGAAATGAAGAAGGCAATGTCTGCAGTTAGTGGTTTGCAATGTTGGTTTCTACTCTTTGCGACAGCCCTCCCTTTTCTGCTCAGGTTAGTACTCTCTTTATTGGCCTTTCCAAAATAGCTAAAAATGGAATTGTTCCAAAGGTATTTGGAGACTGAACAGGGATTTCCATCTGCACTTACCATTTGTGCTTTTTAATTATTCTTGCATTTTATATTATGTTTCATATTTCTTGTTATGATGTGTATTTTATATACATTTTTATAGACACAAAACAGCTGGGAATCCAAGATTATAGCGATAATAAATATAAAAATGAAATGTAAGTATATTTGCAACTGGTTACCCTGATTTGTATTTGCCATTTTGAAACAGCTTTTGCATCCTCCCACCCCAGTAAATTTAACCACCCTGATTATTAAAAACACTAAAATTTGCTGATCGCTGGGGGGCCTATTTGTACAGGTTTGCAGAATGAAAATTGGAAAACAGCTCGTAGGCATTTTGGGTGGATATTCTACCAATGAATAAACAAAGAAAAGCTTGTAAGGATGACAAATTGATCTGCATTAAACAAACTTGTTAATACTTGCTGGCATTTAAGAATTTCCGTCTATATTAGGGCAACAGATATAAATATTACAGAAGAAGCAACAACTCAAGTGCTGTGCTTTCTAATCTCAGTTTTCATCTCAAGGCGAATTACAGTCACTGGAGAGACTTGTGGGGACACAACACACAATTTCTCCCATTTGCCACGGCTACCATTTCAAACTGAATTCACGGCAAATTATTTATCTGTGTCTAAATAGCGTTTTCTCCTTTCTTCCCCAAAACCAATTTCTGCAGTCTATGGTTAGTTCTTGACTTATGACCACAACTGAGCCCAAAATTTCTGCTGCTACGTGAGGCAGATGTGAAGTGGGTTTTGCCCCATTTTGCGACCTTTCCTGCCACAGTTGTTAAGTGAATACTGCAGTCCAGGGGTGAAATCCAGCAGGCCCTGACAGGTTCTGGAGAACCAGTAGTGGAAATTTTTTAGTAGTTCGGAGAACCGGCAAATACCACCTCTGGCTGGCCCCTGAGTGGGGGTGGGAATGGAGATTTTGCACTAACCTTCCCCCAGGAGTGGGGAGGGAAAGGGGATTTTGCAGTATCCTTCCCCTGCCACACCCACCAAGCCACACCATGCCCACCAAGCTACGCCCACAGAACCAGTAGTAAAAAAAAAATGGATTTAATCACTGCTTCACTTGTTCCATTAGTAACACAGCTGTTAAGTGAATCTGGGTTCCCCATTGACTTTGCTTGTCAGAAGGTCACAAAAGTGGATCATATGACTCTGGGACTCTGCAACCCAGAGATGAAATCCAGCAGGTTCTGACAGGTTCTGGAGAACCGGTGGTGGAAATTTTGAGCAGTTCGGAGAACCGGCAAATACCAGAGTGGGGAGGGAATGGGGATTTTGCAGTATCCTTCCCCTGGAGCGGCATGGGAATGGAGATTTTGCAGTATCCTTCCCCTGCCACGCCCACCAAGCCATGCCCACCAAGCCACACCACGCCTACCAAGCCACGCCCACAGAACCAGTAGTAAAAAAAATTGTATTTCACCACTGCTGCAACCGTCATAAATAGGAACCAGTTGTCAAGTGTTTGAGTTTTGATCGCCTGACCATGGAGGTGCTGAAATGGTCATAAGTGTGAAAAATGTCACTTTTTCAGTGCCGTTATAACTTCAAATGGTCACTAAATGAATGATTGTAAGCTGAGGACGATCTGTATTCTTAGTTTTATCTTTACTCAAGATGTACCCAGATGGGATTTCTTATTGGCAGGGTAAGACTTCGTCCCCTCCTTAAAAGTTTTGCTTTTGCCCCCTTTTCTTCTTAGCATTTTCCCCATATCTGCAGGATGTGATTTTTTAAAGATCAATTGAATGTTGAAACTGGCTCTCTTTGCCTTAAAGTCTCTCAAGAAGAAAAGAGAAAAACCAGAGCAAATAGAAGTTGCTTATGGCAAAAACTGGAACATTTCCACTAAGGGCATTCCAAAGAATACGCCCGCCAGATTTTATTGCTCAGGTATTTTTGGTGCTCTGTTGCACATTGTGATGTCAAAGGAAACTTAAATCTCCCATCCTTGTCATCTGCTCCATACTGGTCATCTCCATAACTGGAAAACAGCTGTGAACATCTGGGGAAAAAGAGACCGCTGTTAAGTTCTTTTGCAACTTCTTGGAAACGTAGAGTATAGTAAAAGAAATATCCGTATATTATTGCCATATTTTAATACGTGATGAGGCTCTCTAGGGTTTTTCCCATAAAAGTCATGAATGATGTAGCATTTTCCATATAAATTTTGGGCCAAGCCAGATGAGCCTTAAATATGTTGTTCAATGAGAGCATTGATTTCTCTCTTTTTGTCCTAAGCAGAGTTTTAATGAAAATTAGTTCCCCATTTCCTATCTTTTTAATCGGGATTGCAGTGCAGGAGAATAACAGTTTAACCCAGAGGAAGTAGGAATCACTTTTAACTTCCTGACAGCTTCCCCAATGACTTCCCTTGTAGGAAGCTAGAAGAGAGGTTGAAAAGGATGATCACACGATTGTGTTGGCTCAGCAACACCGAAGCAGTCACAACTTTTTCAAATTTCAATCTCACAGGAGTGTCAGGGTTCCAAGTAATACTCCCATAATAAATAGGACTCCGAGGCAGGCAGATTCCTCAAAGAACTGATTTATTGGAAATATATTGGCACAGGCTGGTGAAAACCGACTCTGAATATTCCCGCGGTTTTCACCAAGTGAAAAGTAAAAGTTTTTCCCCTTTCTCAAACAGTCAGTCACATGATCTAATCATCGTATCGCCTGGTTGGGTCACTCTGCCTCTCTCTGACCACCTGTGGGAATGTCCTTGGTTCCCAAGAGAAAGTATTTTGTTTTGGCTACAAACCCCCTCTATCTCTACTCCCCCCTCCTTGACTCTCAGCTCCAGGGTGGCAACGCTGAAGCTAGAAAATGGCCTCGCTCAGGCCAACTTCAGAATTGACAATGAGTCAAGGGTCCCAGGTTTTGGATGCATTCTGCAAGTAAGCCAGTTTGAGGTACATTGATTCAAAAATTGTTGCCCAGTGATGTACCATGTTGCCTAATTAGATGTTACAAATAATCAAACAGATACAAGAGCAGTGAGTAGGTTTTTTGCTTTAATGGTAGGAAAAGAGCCAGTAGCAAATCTTCTGAAGCTAAAACATGCACCAACCCAAGAATGTGAGAAGGACAGAAAGTACAGATAGTGCTCAACTTAGTGACCATTTCAAAGTTACAATGTCAGTGAAAGAAATGACTTATGACTGTTTTTCACAGTTACAACAACTGTGTATTTATACTTTAAATTTTAAAGTTTAAAAGAAAAAAAGTCTCTGCTGATCAGGCAACTCAGCTTGGATCGTCCGAGGCATTTAAAAGAAAAAAACTCTTTTTCTTTTAAATGTCTCTGACGATCCAAGCTGAGTTGCCTGATCTTCAGAGGCATTTAAAAGAAAAAAAGTCTCTGCTGATCAGGCAACTCAGCTTGGATCGTCCGAGGCATTTAAAAGAAAAAAATTCTTTTTCTTTTAAATGTCTCTGACGATCCAAGCTGAGTTGCCTGATCTTCAGAGGCATTTAAAAGAAAAAAAGTCTCTGCTGATCAGGCTACTCAGCTTGGATCGTCCGAGGCATTTAAAAGAAAAAAACTCTTTTTCTTTTAAATGTCTCTGACGATCCAAGCTGAGTTGCCTGATCTTCAGAGGCATTTAAAAGAAAAAAAGTCTCTGCCGATCAGGCAACTCAGCTGGGATGATCAGAGCCTTTTGAAAGCATTTTTTTACAACGTCTTTGCCGAAGAGGTTGTAGAAAAAAATGGTTTTAAAAGTAAAAAAAAAAAATTGGCCATGCCCACCCAGTCACATTAACCCTCCCCCACCAAGCCACGCCCACAGAACCGGTAGTAACAAATTTTAGATTTCACCACTGGGCAAAACTCACTTAAATTCTCACTTAGCAACCTACATTTTGGGCTCAATTATGGCCGTAAATTGAGGGCTACCTGTATGTGAAGTTCTAAACTGAGGAAAACATGCGAAAAGGTGAGCCAGACTTAATTTTTGTTCACAGACTTCTTCTTTCTTCTCCTTTCATTGAACTTGCTTAAACTATAGGCCAGTGTTTTTAAAACCTTGGCAACTTTTATAATGTGTGGACTTCAACTCCCAGCATTCCACAGTCAGCATGAGAGTTGAAGTCCACCCATCTTAAAGTTGCTCAGATTACAAAAACACTCCTATAGCCCCACACACCTCAAATACCAATCCATGGAGTACAGATAGTCCTCGACATACGACTACAACTGAGCCCCAAATTTCTGTTGCTAAGTGAAACCCTTGTTAAATGAATTTTGCCCCATTGTACGACCTTCCTCGCCACAGTTGTTAAGTGAACGATGGCAGATCTTAAGTTAGTCACACGGTTGTTAAGTGAATCTGGCTTCCCCATCAACTTTACTTGTCAGAAGGCCACAAAAGCGGATCGCGTGACCCAGGGACACTGCAACAGTCATAAATACGAGTCAGTTGCCAAGTGCCTGAATTTTGATCACCTGACCATGGGGAGGCTGCAATTGGTTGTAAGTGTGAAAAACAGTACCACTGTAACTTTGAACCAGCAGGTTCTAACAGGTTCTGGAGAACCTGTAGCGGAAATTTTGAGCAGTTTGGAGAACCGGCAAATACCACCTCTGGCTGGCCCCAAAGTGGGGTGGGAATGGAGATTTTGCAGTATCCTTCCCCTGGAGTGGGGTGGGAAAGGAGATGTTGAGGTATCCTACCCCTGCCATACCCACCAAGCCACACCACGCCCACCAAGCCACACCCACAGAACCGGTAGTAAAAAAATTTGGATTTCACCACTGCTTTGAACAGTCACTAAATGAGCTGTTGTAAGTGGAGAACTACCAGTATTTTATCTGCTGAAGATTTCTCTATAGCTGGAAAGTTGGCATCTCACCTCACCCCATTCCTAAGAGGTCTGTAAGGGGCGTGCATAAGCGCACCAGTGTGCCTACCATCCCTGTCCTAATATTCCTTTTTTACTTACTCTTTTCATGTATTTAAATTATGTTTATACTTTTACCTGTTATATTATATATGCTTGACAAAATAAAATAAAATAAATGAATGAATGAATAAAATGAATAAAATCTTCCTATATCAACAGCGCGATTTGGGTGAAGAAAAGCCACTGTCACTTGCATCGTCCATCATCTACGCCAAATTAACAATTGGTCTCACACAGCACAGACAGCACACGTGGCTCACACAAACCCATGCTTAACATAACCATGGTTTACTCAAGCCAATGCTCTGTTTGGCGTATTTAAGAAAACCCCAAACTAACCCCAAATGGAGCATCCACTATGATTGTAATCGAAGGCGTTGCTGTGTGACTACATAAATGTTTCCAAACGAATACAAATGCTTCCAATATATACATATCTACCTACATTTCAACCTAACTCCTGCGGTTGGGAAAATAAGATTTTTTTTTTCCTGGACAATCGGGGACCTCCTATCTCTTCTCTCTCTGTTTTCACAAGGGGGTATTTGCAGCTTGGAAGAGCTGCAAAAACCAAATCTGATAAATTCTCCTGCTTCCCTTTGGAAGCTGTTGAGGTGCCAAACGAAGACCCCTCCCCTCTCCTCTGCTCTTAAAATGGGTTTGGCACTTGACTTTGCAAACTTGGAGAAAGTATTTTACATTCCGTGGAGTCCCTTATTATTATTATTATTATTATTATTATTATTATTATTATTATTATTATTATTATTATTATCATCATCATCATCATCATCATCATCATCATCATCATCATCATCAATTAATTTTAATTTTACCTTGGGGGCAACCTGGCAACTCCAAGGTTCCCCCTTTCTGACATTAGTAAGGAAAGGGGGAGTAGAAGAGGGTGGGTCGAGCAAGATGGGGGGGCGGGCGGGAGGAGAATGAATGTTCCTCTTTGCTGATGTGTCTGGATTTCTCCCCCCACCCACTTTCCCCCCTCCTCTCCTTTTTTTCCCCCCCTCTTTCCCTCGCTTCCCACCTTCTAGCCTCAACTGGGTGTCTCCTTTCTCTTCCCCTGCTGCTCCTTCAGCGCCGGGGAGAGACCAGCCGCTGCAGAGGAGCTGGGGGGAAAAAAGGAGAAGAAAAGAAGAAGAAGAAGAAAAAACTTTGGGGGAAAAGTTTCGCTTGAAAACGCCGCTTCTCCTTCTGCGCTTGTTGCTGCTCGTTGCTTGCCCAGCGCTGCGCGCCTCTGCCTTTCAGCGAAGGTCCTTTTACAGGCAAGTCCTCCTATTTCCCAATGAATTTTTTAAGAACAAGAGTTCCAGTTTCAAAAGTTTGCTTAATTCTCTCTCTCTCTGTTTCTCACTCTTAAAAAAAAAAAAAAAAAAAAAAAGACCCGGCAACACTCCTTTTCTTCTTTTTGGGCATTGCACATCTCTCTCTCTCTCTCTCTCTCTCTCTCTCTCTCTCTCTCTCTCTCTCTCTCTCTCCTTAGCCTTTCCCTTTCCCTTTCCCCTTCTCTTCCCCTCCACTTACTTTCCTTTCCTTTCCCCTTCCCTCCCCCTCCCCTTTCCTTTTCCCTTCCCCTTCCCCTTCCCCTTCCCCTCCTCTCCCTTCCTTTCCTTTCCTTTCCTTTCCTTTCCTTTCCTTTCCTATCCCCTTCCCCTTCCCTTCTCCCTTCCCCTCCCCTTCCCCTTTCCCTTTCTCTTTCCCTTCTCCCTTCCCTTCCCTTCCCCTCCCCTCCACTTCCCTTCCCTTCTTTTCCTTTCCTTTCCTTTTCCCTCCCCTCCCCTCCCCTCCCCTCCCCTCCCCTTCCCTTTTCCCTTCCCCTTTCCTTTTCCCTTCTCCTTCCCTTCCTTTCCTTTCCTTTCCTTTCCTTTCCTTTCCTTTCCTATCCCCTTCCCCTTCCCCTTCCCCTTCCCTTCTCCCTTCCCCTTCCCCTCCCCCTCCCCCTCTCCCTTTCCCCTCCCCTCCCCTTCCCTTCCCTTCCCTTCCCTTCCCTTCCTTTCCTTTCCTTTCCTTTCCTTTCCTTTCCTTTCCTCAACCATTAAATCAATTTGCATTAAATCGAAGTAGGCTGGCAGGGCATAGCACTTCGTGAAATGTTCAGTATTGGCCAATCTGAAACTTTGAAGGATTTGTGAGTTTCACCCCTGAACAAAGGCAGGTTTAACGATGGGGTAGAAGTAAGGATCAGGGCGAGAGGAAGGGTTTAATAAGGGAGATGGAGGTGCCTCGCTTGCCTGTGGGCTGGATTATTTTGCTTCTTTTTGTTAAACACGTTTGTCTTTCTTTGCGTTCATTCGGGAGACACCCATGGTATGTGACATGCGTGCGCTGATCTTTGCTTCTTTCCCCCAGGGGATACCGCAGGATTTGCCTTTAATTTTCCAGTTGGAGAGGTTGCCTGCTTGGCTGAGCCCCTCGATCCTCTTCTGTTTTCTCCCCCTATCCCCATCAGCAAAGTACCGGTAGTCCTTGACTTACAACAGTTTGTTTAGTGACTGTTCAAAGGTTCAACGGCACTGAAAAAAGTGACCTCGGAAGGTTTTTCACGCTTACAACCATTTTGATCATGGTCACGTGATCAAAATTTGGACGCCTGGCAGCTGACTCATTTTTTTTAAATAAACATTTTATTTGTTTTTAAACATCTTAAACATAAAATACATCTTTTAAGAGCAAAGGTTTGGTCCGGTATTAGATAAGTACAATTGCCCACACTTCTTTAACCAATTTGATTCCAAATTTCATCCATTTACATCTTTAAAAAGAAAAAAGACATCAAATCACCAATTTTTTATCATACATTCTAACATCTTATTCTAAACACTTGGCATTCTAGTGTATCACCATAAATCTTAAATCACAAATAAACACAGCTCCTTCTTGTATACAATCTTTCATTACCAAATAAACACCATTCTAAATTTTTATCATTTTATCAATCAAAATTCCATATATATTCCTTAATCTTAAGACCCATTTCATCAAGTCTATATTTTAACCTCTATTGATTTACCTCTAATTTCCTTGATCTTGTCATGAAATACGCTTCTCATTATACATAAAATCACTTCAGAATCGGTTCACATTATCATTCATTCCATGTTTCCATCCATAATTTTATCTAGTTCTCAATCTACTTTATCAGCTGACTCATATTTATGATGGGTTGCAGTGTTCTGGGATCATGTGATCCCCTTTTGTGACCTTCGGGCCAGCAAAGTTGGGGTGGGGGAGGGGGGCGATCTAGATTCGCTTTACAACCGTCTGACTAACTGAACAACTGCAGGCATCCACTTAACAGTTGTGGCAAGAAAGGTCATAAAACTCACTAAAGAAATGTCTCACTTAGCAATGGAAATTTTGGGCTCAATTGCGGACATAAATCAAGGACTACCTGTAATCACAAAGGAGAGTGTCATTGAGCATATCCAGAGAGCCAGTTGTCTGTCATTGCGATTCTCAGGGCTTCAGGTTGAGCTGGAGCTGTCTCTGCACATCTTTTTTGAGCTTCAGGAATTCATCCCTGATGGATGTGTGCAGGAATGATGGAGTCAAGACCCAAAGGTGTTTTTTTCAAGAGGCAACTGGACTTTCTGGTTTTTTCTTTGAAGACATTTCGCTTCTCATCCAAGAAGCCTCTTCAGTTCTGAAGGAATGGTGGGGAATGGGAGGATTGATACTCCTTGCAGACAGCTGGTCATTCACATTCTTTTAGTGAATGGTTAAGGTCACCTGGAGGTTTATCTGTGTTATCAGGGCAGCGGTGAAATCCACTTACCTTCGCTACCGGTCCAGGAATGTGATTCGGCATGCACAGAGAATAAAAAACGGGACGTAATGATGTCCTGGCGGGTGGGCGGAGCCTCCCGTTGCTGGTGCTACCGGTTCGCGCGAGCCGAATAGATCCAGCTGGATTTCACCGGTGCATCAGGGTCACCTGAATGGTGCAAATGGGTGTGGAGCCTTCTTGGAACTGCAGAAAGGACTGTGTTGTAGACTGGAGATAGGTGATGTCGTATCTGTTGAGAGAGGGCTATTCAATTTTGACATAGATGCCAGAGCTCCTCTCTGTCCAAAATGTGGACTTCACTGTCTTCAAAACAGTCTTTTAAATGCAGATGGATTTTCCCGAATCTAGTCCTCATGAGTTTGTTCTCCTATGTGCCCCACCATCCAGTTGAAGGAGCTTCTTGGATGAGAAGCGAAACGTCTTCAAAGAAAAACCAAGAAAGTCCAGTTGCCTCTTGAAAAAAAGCACCTTGGGACAACCATGACCTGGATGACTGAGAATCTCCATAGCCATATAGAAATGAAGTCGAGAGTTCTTGTCAACTCCCTCTCCTTTAGATATCTGGCTAAGATTTGAGTCTTTACCAAGTCTTTTTCTCTTAGAGATATGGGTGGCTTTCTTGAGGGGACAATAGGAGTCTAAAAGGAAGTCCCACAGTCCGGCTGTGTCCGTGTGACACCCGGAAACACCCATTAGCCAATCATGTCTTAGCTACGTCTGTGGTTGGTGAGATTATTTGGCCTCAGTTCGTTGTACAGGTAGTCCTTGGCTTATGACCACAAGTGAGCTCCAAAATTTCTGTGATTAAGCCAGATGGTTGTTAAGTGAATTTTGCCCCATTTTATGACCTTTCTACATGCCCCAGGTGTTAAGGGAATCCCTGCAGTTGTTAAATTAGTAACATGGTTGTTAAGTGAATCTGGCTTCCCCCTCAACTTTGCTTGTCAGAAGGTTGCAAAAGGGGGGGGGTTTCACATGACCCCAGGACATTGCGACTGTCATAAATATGAGTCAGTTCAGGGGTGGGCTGCTGGAGGTTCGCAGGGGTTAGCTAAGATTCTGTGCAGTTCAGAGAACCCCCAAATCTCACTCCTGGCTGGCCCCGCCCACCTCACCCTGCCCCTCCCCTCCCAGAAGTCCCCACGTGGCCTGTTTTGGATGCAAGTAAGTGCAGGGTGCATGTGGAGGCTTGGGCAGGGTGAAAAACAGGCCTACTGGAAGTTCTGGAGCCTGGGGAGGCTATTTTCATCCTCCCGGAGCCTAGAGGAAAGCCTCCGGAGCCCAGGGAGGGAAAAAAGTCTCCCCCCACCCGCCGTGGTGCATGCCCACCATGACTACGCCCACCCAGCAACCAGGCAGAGAACCCCTTGCTAAAATTTTTGAAGCCCACCCCCGCATCAGTTGTTAAGTGTCTGAATTTTGATGATGTGATCACAGGGAATGCTGCACCGGTCATGTGAAAAACAGTCATAAGTCGCTTTTTTTCAGTGCCGTTATAACATCAAACGGTCGCTAAACGAATGGTTGTAAGTCGAGGACTACCTGTACGAATCTGACAAAGGAAGCTCATTGAATATACCAGGATTGAGAGTGTCCTGTGAACAGGGCCTGAGCACAGTTCTGCTGTTTCCAAGGCGGACTAGTAATTCTATGCGCTCAGTTCCAGCACATCTGGTTAGAGTCCCAGAGAGAGACTGCTGGTGCAGAATTACACTGAAATACAACCACGTGTGATCAGTGCACAAGCTGCTTTGACATTGTTCATGGAAGGATTTTTTGCTAAGTCATAATGTGATTTGTGTGGTTTTGGCTCAGTGGTTTGCGAACTCGGCCCTTGAGATTCGTACGTAGCAGCATCCATCTTGCCTTCTTTGAACCTCCCATGCTGAACTGCCATTCGTGATTTAGGACTTAGCCCAGTGGTGAAATGTAAAATTTGTTACTACCGGTTCTGTGGGCATGGCTTCATGGGGAGGGGGGTTTAATGTGACTGGGTGGGCGTGACCAACTTTTTTTTTTACCTTTTTAAACCATTTTTTTACAACCTATTCAGCCGAATAGATTGTAAAAAAATGCTTTTAAAAGTTAAAAAAAGGCTCTGACGATCACAGCTGTGGCGGGCGATCGTCAGAGCCTTTTTTTTACCTTTAAAAGCAGGAAGTAATGACACCCAGGCAGGTGGCGGAGCTTCGCGCCGCCATCGCTACTGGTTCTTTGAACCACCTGCCACAATCGCTACCGGATTGCCTGATCTAGTCCGAACTAGGAGCATTTCACCCCTGACTTAGCCTATTCAAACAAATAATGGAAAAGGATCACTTAAAACAGCTCCCTCTCGATGTGGGAATCCGTATTAAAGAATCCACCATAGGTTCACACTCTCTCCCTGAATATTCCAGGGCAGGGAGGAGTCCATTATCTTTCTTGAGGATTGGTTCCACTCTTGAATTGCTATTGGTCAAGCATTTTTCCTGACATTTGTGAGAATTTGCCTTTCGGGTGATTTGTTTATTTATTCTGTGCTAGGAGGAGGCAGTCTCTGCCTTTGCCTCAATGAAGATTATGGAAATTGTGGCTTAGCTCCTAAGCACCAAAGGAACTGCATGGCTCTCAGTCAACTTTCTTCAAAGGATGGGTAGAATGCTAACAAGAAAGGGGGAAAGGTGTAGAGAAAAGATGCTAATGATCAATCATGTGCCATCAAGTCTATTCTTAAGAAATACACAGATAGACTTCCTTCAGAAAGATCTATCCTCAACCTGGGCCTTCAGGTCTTCCAATGGTCCACTCATCACCATTGTAACTAGATCCATCCACATAGCTACTGGCCATCCTGTTCTTTTTCTTTCCACCTTTCCCAGCATTCATTCATTCATTCATTCATTCATTCATTCATTCATTCACTCAATCACTAACTCATTCACTCATGCATTCACTCATCCATTCATTCACTCACTCATTCATTCATTTGCTCATTCATTCATTCATTCATGTGCTCACTCATTCACTTGTTCTCTCATTCACTCACTCACTCACTCATTCATTCACTCATGCATTCATTCACTCACTCACTCACTCACTCATTCAGTCACTCATTCACTCATTCACTCATTCAATCATTCAGTCACTCATTCACTCATTCAATCATTCAATCATTCAGTCATTCAATCATTCATTTATTCATTCACTCATTCACTCATTCACTCATTCACTCACTCACTCATTCATTATTTTTATAAAAAATCTCAAAGTGGTGAACATATCTAATACTCCTTCCTCCTCCAATTTTCCCCACAACAACAACTCTTTGAGGTGAGCTGGGCTGAGAGAAAGTGACGGGCCCAAGGTCACCCAGCCAATTTTCGTGCCTAAGGCATGATTAGAATTCATAGTCTCCTGATGATCATCCCTAAGTCACCCAGCTGGCTTTCACACCTAAAACAGGACTAAAACTCCCAGTCTTCCAGGTTTTAGCCTGGTGCTTTAACAACTAGACCAAACTGGCTCTTGTTATGATTTCTCAAAGGAGTTGAATCTTCGCGTAACGGGTTCAAAATAGGATAAGAGTAAGTGAGAATTCTTAAGTTGGTGTGTTCAATGATCCTTTGTTTTGTTTTCTTGGCTATCTGTGGTTTACTCAGGATTCTTCTCCAACATTAAATTTGGAAGAATCAGTACTGTATTCTTTATATCCTGCTTTTTCAAAGTCCAAGATTTGTTCCCATAGAGTGTCTCAAGGAAGACCATTCCCTGCACAGTTCTGATCTTTGTAGATCTGGACATACTCCAGCCAGCAATGCTGACTGGGGTATTCTGGGAGTTGAAGTCCACACATTTTAAAATGGCTACGGTTGACCAGTACTGTTCTGCAACATCTTCAGGAACTGCATAGTTACCGATTACTGGCTCTTGAGGACATCTATCCATCCAAGAGTTCTTAAAGAGTGTGAACGTGAAATCAATGACATATAAACACAAATATGTAACTTGCTTTTCAGCAAAGGCTTAATGCCAGAGACCTGGAAAGTAGCCAGTCTTTTTTTAAAAAGGGTGAGCAAGGACATTATAGGCCTAGGGATTTAATGTCTATTTGAGGAATATTTGTATAAGTATAATCAAGAAGAAAAATAAATAAAAAACCCCATGGCTTTAAATATTCTTTAAAGATATATAGGTAGTCCTGATCCTTTGATTGGTTGCTTAGCAACCTTTCGAAGCTACGACAGACACAAAAAAGGGGATTTGGGACCTGGATTCCTACAGTTAGGCCCATTTCACAGTCACATGACCAGACTTTGGGTGTGTGGCAACACATCTGCATTTACAGCTGTTTGCAGCATCCCACAGTCTCATGACAAGGTTTTATGACTGTTTTGCCTCAAACTGGCTCTTATTTCCAGTCTTTGCCCATAGTGAACTGTTGGCTTGCTCAATGACTGCCATGTTCACTTTATGACTGCTGCATTCACTTAGTGACTGCCACAAAAAATGCCATAAAATCAGTTCAATCATGTAACTTACTCATTTTACAACTGTCACAACATGCAACCCTAATAGGCAGAGATCTTGGAGAAGGTTTACAGGCATGTGGATGAAGGTGGCCTGTTGATGTTGCACACTTGGATTTTCAAAGAGTCTTAGAAAAATTCCTCAGCCGAGGTCAAAATAAAATTGCCATTGTGCGGTAAGAGGAGCTGTCCTTTTATGGAAGGCTAAAAAACGAAAGCAAAGAGTACAAATATCAGTGAGATCTGTTCTCTGTGGAGTAAAATAAGAAGTGGAGTCCTATTCTCCTTTGAGTTTTGGAATTTCTGGTGAAAGGAGGGGATATAAATTCAGGAATTGCAATTCACCATTAATAAGAACTAAGTGATGTAATAGCAATGGCTGCTGTATAGCTTTGTGTGCTCACTTGCCATTTCAGCGATCCTCTTCCCAACGGGCTATGGTCCAGTAGTGGTCCACAGTCTGGGAGTTGGGGACCCCTGTTTTAGGAAGATAACCCAAAAAATACATAGCAATAACACTTAGACTTATATACCACTTCACAGTGCTCTACAGCCGTCTCTAAGTGGTTTACAGAGTCAACATATTGCCCTCAACAATCTGGGTCCTCATTTTACTGACCTCAGAAGGATGGAGGACTGAGTCAACCTTGAGAATCGAACTGCTGGCAGTCGGCAGAATTAGCCTGCAATACTGCATTCTAGCCACTGGGTCACCATGGCTGGCTTTTTTTTTTTACAACTTTGCATGTAAATTCACAGTTGCTGCTCTCCCAGAATTAACTGCCTATTTTTGAACTGACCTTGTCAAGCTTTGTAGCTACATTGCAGCTTGTGGAATTCACATTCATTTGAAATGACCCCGGTGAGCAAGTCATATAAGTCTCTCTTTGGGTCAGTTCTCCTGCCCAGCCCCAAAGACAAAATGTTTGAATTCTAAATTAGCTTCAAAATCACATTAGTGAATGCTTCAATGGTAACATTCCTCATGTTCTGACAGGAAGCTGATAGACTAAAGGATGTAATTCTTGAAGTTTTTGAGCTGAATTCTAAATTAGCTTCAAAATCATATTAGAGAATGGGTCAGTGGAAAAACTCAAGTTCTGACAAGGAGTTTTTTGCTTGTTTGTTTGTTTGTTTTTTAATTTGATTTATATGCTGCCCTCCTCCAGAGACTCAGGGTGGCTTACAGTGCGTTAAGCAATAGCCTTCATTCTTTTGTATATTTATACAAAGTCAGCTTATTGCCCCCACAAACTGGGTCCTCAATTTACCTACCTTAGAAAGGATGGAAGGCTGAGTCAACCTTGAGCCTGGTGAGATTCGAACTTGCAGTAATTGCAGGCAGCTGAATGTTAATAATAGGCTATTAGTCTGCTGCGCCACCAGGCTCCTGAGTTGATAGACTAAAGGTGTCATTCTTAAAGGTTTAGACCTCTACTCATTTTACTTGACTTCTCGGCAGAGAAATGACTGTAAATTTTTTGTCCAGATATTCTAACTCTCACTGTCTTCATTCTGACAATCAGTTCATTTAACCTGAAATTCTTATTACTCAGGTTTTACAATGCCTGAGGTGGGTTCTACTTACCTTTACTACTGGTTCGCAACGAGATCGCGCATGCGCAGATCTCCTATGATGATATCCAGGGCAGTGGGCGGAGCCTCCCACCGGTTTTACTACCGGTTCTTGCGAACAGGTCTGAACTGGGGGCAACCCACCACTGGTAAGACCACACTTGGAATATTACATCCAGTTTTGGTCACCATGATATAAAAAGAGAGAAGAGCAACAAAGATGATTAGGCGGCTGGAAGCTAAAACATATGAAGAACAGTTGCAGGAATTGGATATGTCTAATTTAATGAAAAGAAGGACTAGGTATAGGGGTGACATGATAGCAGTGTTTGAATATCTCAACCTATTCTCCAAAGCACCTGAGGTCAGGACAAGAAGCAGTGGATGGAAACTAATCAGGGAAAGAGCCAACCTAGAACTAAGGAGAAAGCGCTGGGTAAACAACGTTAACACAAAGTCCTAATCTTTTCAGAAATGTAAATACAGGATGTCTGGCAGAGACCCTATCTCAGATATGCAAGGCATGGGGACCCAGCACATAGGCATTGTTTGTCACAGGAAGAACATGAGGGAAACACGAGGGGTTCATATGGAATTCACGAGCTTTCTTTAGCCAATCAGTATCAGTAAACGTTGATTAATGTTTTGCCATGGGAGTTGTAAAATGACAATAAAAGGGAGCCTTTTGAATGGGATCAGGGTGCCTTCCACAAGGTACCTTCCCACCGAGGTGCCTTGATCAAGGTGCCTTCCCACCGAGGGGCCTTCCCATGAACCATCTTCCTGCCTACGCGTCTTTCTTCATTGAAACAACAGGGAGAAGGGCGGTATAGAAAACAAACAAACAAACAAACAAATAAATAAATAAAATTTCCACCATGGAGACTGCGTTGTATAACCATTTCTCACAATCGTTGCAGCGTCCCCATGGTCATATAAGCAAAATTTGGATGCTTGGCAACTGACATGCATTTATAACAGTTGCAGTGATCCTAGGTCATGTGATCACTAAAGTACACTGCAAAAGAAAATATTATTATTTTGCAACCTAATCCCTAGGATTCCAGGATAAACCTTTTAGCTTTGGTAAGAATCTTGCTTCCTAGGCCTTTTCTCTGAAGTTCTGATCCTTTGCTTACACATTTCCAGGTTCGTTGATGCTATATGTAAACCATGGGAAGAATGGACACCCATCAATCAAAGGCCCCGAGCTGGTTCCTCTTAGGTTTCATAGCTGTGTCTCTTCAGCTGAGTGATCCTGTTTTAAGTCAAGGTAAATATGGAAATTATTTTGTAAGGACTTTGGGGTACAAAAAAGGATTCTCATTTTTTTAAAAAAAGAAAGCTTCAAAGTTTATTTAGAGTCATTTAGATGTTAAATCTAAATCTTTTCCCTTCCATCTTTCCCCATTACAGGTTTTTTTTTTTCCAATGAGTCCTCTCTTCTCATTTGTTGGCCAAAGTGTTTGAGCTTCAGATCAAAAACCCTTGGAGCAGTGGTGAAATGCAAAAATGCAAAAAGCTACCGATTCTGTGGGTGTGGCTTGGTTGGCGTAGCTTGGTGGTGGTGGTGGGGTCATGTGACTGAGTGGGCATGGCCAACTTTTTTTTTTACTTTTTAAAACATTTTTTATTACCTATTCCACCCAAACCAGTAGTAAAAAAATGCTTTAAAAGTAAAAAAGGTTCCAACAATCACAGCTGTGCTGCGCGATCGTCGGAACCTTTTTAAAAAACTTTTTTAAAGCATTTTTTTACTACCGGTTCAGGCGAATACCGCTGCCCATGGCCTCGGGGCCTATTATATGCCTTCCGTCCGACCCCTCTCATCCAGAGGTTCATCAGAAAGATCACAGCACGGCACAGCTGTGATCGTTGGAACCTTTTTTTAACTTTTTAAAGCATTTTTTTACTACTGATTCGCCCAAACCGGTAGCTTTTATCACTACCAATTCACCTGAACTGGAGCGAACTGATAGCATTTCATCCCTGCCTTGGAGGCTTTGTTAGTTTGATGAGGGGACTGAGATGGGTAGAAGAGAAAGGTAACTCATATGCAATCCATCCCATGCGGTAAACTTACATTTTGCTTCTTTTTTGAGCCTAAGGCAAACCAATACAATTTGTAACATGCCATTGCCTCAAAGAAAGTTCAAGTCCCTGTTTGTTTTGGCGCTGGACGCAGAGCAGAAATAGATTTGTACAAAAAGATATGCGGTGCTGCCTTTGATGTGACGAGTCATCAATCGTGCAGATTTGGATAAAGGTCTTTTGCAGACGTGCTGATCTTTGGCAAATTGTGGAAAGATGCATCGGGCGTATTGTGTAATTCTCAAAATAACTTTGTATGCAGTCCTCGAGTTATAGCCATAATTAAACCTGCAATTATGGTTGTAACTCCTAATGGCTGTAAAAGGAACCATCTGGCTTAACCTGATTTTATGAACTTTTTTTGCAGTGGTTGTTAAATGAATGTGATAGCTTAAAGTGAATGCTAAGCAAATACTGCGGTCATCAAGGGAACCCATTGCTTGCTATGGGTCAGATTTTGCTAGAAACTAGAAGTAATTGCTGATAAAGCACCTTAAGCACCTCTATAACTGTCTGGTTTGGTTCTGCAACCCAACAAGACAGACACAGACATCGGAGGATAATTAGAACTGCAGAAAAAACAATTAATACCAACCTGCCTTCCATTGAGGACCTGTATACTGCACGAGTCAAAAAGAGAGCTGTGAAAATATTTACAGACCCCTCACATCCTGGACATAAACTGTTTCAACTCCTACCCTCAGAATGACGCTATAGAGCACTGCACACCAGAACAACTAGACACAAGAACAGTTTTTTCCGAATGCCATCACTCTGCTAAACAAATAATTCCTTCAACACTGTCAAATTAGTTACTAAGTCTGCACTATTATTAATCTTCTCATCGTTCCTTTCACCCATCTCCTCCCACTTATGACTGTATGACTGTAACTTTGTTGCTTGTATCCTTATGATTTATATTGATCGTTTCCTAGTATGATTTGATTGCTTATTTGTACCCTATGATTATCATTAAATGTTGTACCTTATGATTCTTGACGAATGTATCTTTTCTTTTATGTACACTGAGAGCATATGCACCAAGACAAATTCCTTGTGTGTCCAATCACACTTGGCCAATAAAGAATTCTATTCTATTCTATAATGTTGTGGTCATGTTACTGTCGAGTACAGCAAATGGCCATAAATGCAGTCTGTCTGTCTGTCTGTCTGTCTGTCTGTCTGTCTGTCTGTCTCTCTCTCTCTCTCTCTCTCTCTCTCTCTCTCTCTCTCACTCTGTGTGTGTGTGTGTACACGTCCTGAACATTGAAACTTTGAAACCAGGTCATAAGTGACCAGTTGTAAGCCAAGGACCATCTGTATATGCAAATTATATGTGCAGGTATACAGATGGGCAGGAATTGCTGGATGATGGAGACTATGCTGCTATACTTGAGGATTCATTACCAGGAAACCATGATAGTTGGACAGATTATTGATCATAGTTGTCTTCTGCTTCTCAGAGCAAGAGATCAACTATCCCAGATCTGGTGCTCTTCAGATGCGTAGGATAAAAATCTCCACTTACCCCAGGGAGCCTAGAGTAGCAATAGTTGCTGAAAATGATCAAACTCTAATAATGCAACTTATCTGGAGGGGAAGAAAGATTAGCTTCGCTCTGTCCTAAGTGACATTCTGCTTTTAGGCTAGGGAATATCTAACAAGTTTAATTGCTTGAAATTTCAGGCATTCCAGTCAAATAGCTCCTTTCATACTATTAATTTAATACATACCAAGCACCATCACTTTCTTTTGAAAATCATGATATTTCCCGAAGCCTTGTGAAACGTAGAATATACTTACTTCATGCCCTGGGCATGACTGGAAGTATGGCTATAAATCATCTCTGCTGTCCTCCTCACAAGAAACCTAAAAAATTAGAATATTTACTTTGTATAATTCCTGCCCACATATCTAACAAAGCAGTTACTGTATATCAAGAAAGCATATTGCTCAGCTTGCTTTTAATGTCTAATTTCTCTGTTCCTTCGTCATTTGTTGTATAGAGTTTGTTTGGGGGAACCAATAATGTATTTTTGCAGGGGTGTATATAATATCATTTATCATAATAAATGATTTAATCATTTATCATATTGATGGTAGTAGGCAGTCCCTGGTTACTTACGGGACCGCCTACTACCATCAATAGCCTCCCACCGACCAGTACGCTCCCACAGAGAGGGGCTCCTCCAGGTGCCGTCAGCCAAACAATGTCGGCTGTCGACCCCTAGGGGGAGAGCCTTCTCTGTGGGGGCACCGACGATCTGGAACGAGCTCCCCCCAGAGATACGGAGGATTCCGGATCTGCGCACCTTCCGCCGCGAGCTGAAGACTCTGTTATTTCATCAAGCTGGCCTCGCCTAAATCTTCTCCCTTTTAAGTGCAAATTTTAAATTTTAATGTATTTTAAAATATGGGTATTTTAAATTATGGGTATTAATTCAGCCAAATTTATTTAATTCATTTTATTCGATTTTAAATTTTGTATATGTATGTGTTTTATTTTATGGCTGTTCACCGCCCTGAGTCCTTCGGGAGTAGGGCGGTATAGAAATTCAATAAGATAAATAAATAAATAAATAATATCATATCATGTTAGAAGTTCAGATGATATGACGCTTTTGATATTCGATATCCTTTGCTTTGTCTAAAAAAAAGTATGATGAATTGGAATGCCTGTAGGCTCTGCATTTTTAAATGAAATATGATAAGCCATATTAATTTATTAAAAAAAATTCCCTTTCAGTGGCTCCACCATCAAGATTAAGATATACTGTTATTGGTCCTGACAGTATTCAGATTTCATGGAAAGGCCCCAAAGGGAGGTTTGAAGGATATAAGCTTCTCATCACTCCTAGTTCAGGTAAGGAGAATTGGGGAAGGGATTTTTCCACCTGGATACCAAAATTCACACCTGGCCTAAACGTATACTTCAAGGAGGGAACAAAACAGCACACCCCGTTGTGTTACACCCATAGAAACTGGGTATATGTCAGAGAAGGAGTGACAGAATCTGGGGGCGGAGTTAAAAGAGGGATTAGCCCAGGGGTGAAATGTAAAATTTGTTACTACCGGTTCTGTGGGCGTGGCTTGGTGTGTGTGTGTGGGGGGGGGTAATATGACTGGGTGGGCGTGGCCAACTTTTTTTTTTTTAACTTTTCAAAGCATTTTTTTTAATGCTTTGAAAAGCCTCTGCCGATCAGGCAACTCAGCTAGGATCGTCAGAGACTTTTCAAAGCATTTTTTACAGAAAAAAATGCTTTGAAAAGCCTCTGACGATCCCAGCTGAGCCGCGCGATCATCAGAGGCTTTTTTTTTATATAGCATTTTTTCGGCCGAAGAGGTTGTAGAAAAAATGCTTTGAAAAGTTTTTTTAAAAAGCCTCTGATGATTGCGTGGCTCATCTGGGCATGGTGGGGGGAGCGCAGGGATTTTTGCTACTGGTTCTCTGAACCACCCGCCGCCATCGCTACCGGATCGAGCGATCCGGTCCGAACCGGGGGCATTTCACCCCTGGATTAGCCTAGAACCATGATGGCGAATCTATAGCACGCATGCCCAAAGTGGCATGCGGAGCCATGTCACCTGGCACGTGCGGCATCACCTGTTCCTCTTCCGGGTTTCTGGTGCGCATGCGCACGCGATGATCAGCTGGCCTTTGTGTGTGTTGCAGTGCCGGAAACTGGAAGAGCTGGTCTTCCATTTTCTGGCATGAGTATGCATGCCAACCAGCTGATCGCCATGTGTGCATGCACAGCAGTAACCGGAAGACTTGTTGGAAACCGGAAGTACCTTATCCGGTGTGCGGATGCCCCATGGGCAGCTCCTCTTCCTGGTCACAGCCCTGATGAGCACGTGAATTGCTCCCTTTTCAGCATTTGGTGCCGCCCGGGCGCTTGCTGAAAAGGTTCTCCATCACTGGCCTAGAATCTTGACAAAGCCACAAGTGGACTAAGTCAAGTCCAGACTAACCCAAAGCAAGCGTTAACCGTTATCTGAGAACATTCTTGTGCATTGGCATCATCTTCTTTTAACGACCCCATAATCCCTTGCAGAGTGGAGTCTGGGCAAACTGAATGGAGCTGAGTGTTTACTGGCCAGATGCCTTTCCTGTCTCCAGTGTGGACTTATATTCAGCAGATATATCCTCAACATGCCCAGAGAGACAAATATCTGCCACTACCTAGGATCGAACTCACAGCCTCTTGATTGTGGGGCGAGAGCTCCACCTCTAGGCCACCGCACCACTCATTCTTGTGCACAGCATGATTAGCAATAAATCAGTTTAATTAGACCTTCGTGTGTGGATCTATTTTTTCCGCACCTGAAAATGTATTCGTTGTGGCCTGCCAGCGGAGCTCTGACGGTAGCTGGCGGGCCACAACGATATTGACTATTGAAACTAAATGCAACTTGGATTGCACCCAACATGTAGCTTGAGGGTAACAGGATAGCTTGTAGAATAAGCCTTTTGGGCTTCCCAAAGTTCCTTAGAAACTGACAAGGTCACCCTATTATTTTTGTGTGAACAGCGCTTTCTATCTTTCCAATTTTACTCAGATCCACTGCTTCGGCTGAAGCATCTTAAGCTTAAAGCGTACAGGTAGTTTTCAAGTTATGACTGACCTGAGAAAGGGAATTTATGGCCCAGATCTGAAATTTCAATAGTTCCCCCATGGTTACATGACTGCAGTTTGGTTGCTCAGCAATGTGCATTTACAGCCATTTGTAGGGCCCCACGGTCACGTGACTGTGTTTTACAACAGTTTTGCTGAAAAGCAACGCTTACACTTGGTTTTTAGAAAAAACCATGCCATTGCAAACGATGGGTTTGCATAATGTCCATCACATTCGCTTAGCGACCACCATGTTTGCTTATCGACCGCTGCAAAAAAAAAAAGTCATAAAATTGGGTTGGTAACATGATGGATCTATTTCAGAGGTGGGTTTCAGCAGGTTCTGACCAGTTCTGGGGAACCGGTAGTGGAAATTTTGAGTAGTTTGGAGAACCGGTAAATACCACATCTGGCTGGCCCCGCCCCCAACTATTCTCTGCCTCCCGAGTCCCAGCTGATCGGGAGGAAATGGGGAATTTGCAGTATCCTTCCCCTGGATTGGGGAGGGAATGGAGATTTTACAGTATCCTTCCCCTGGAGTGGGGTGGGAATGGAGATTTTACAGTATCCTTCCCCTGCCACACTCATCAAGCCACACCCACCAAGCCATGCCACACCCACCAAGCCACACCCAGAGAACCAGTAGTAAAAAAATTTGAAACCCACCACTGACCTATTTTACAACTTTTAAGACTTATGATCATAGTGGACAGTCTCCATTATGGTTGTAACTTGAAGACTAGCTGTAACAGCTCACCAAGAAGAACTGGTTAGATTTCATAATTACTTTTTCTTATCAAAGCAAATACTCTGTAGAGTATGATTTGAATGCCATAAGTATGACTTGAATGTCATCCTTAGCTATTTAAAAAAATGTTGTTAACCTTTTCAAGGCTTCTAAACAGAGGTGGGTTTCAGCAGGTTCTGACCAGTTCTGGAGAACCGGTAGTGGAAATTTTGAGTAGTTCGGAGAACCGGTAAATACCACCTCTGGCTGGCCCCGCCCCCATCTATTCTCTGCCTTCCGAGTCCCAGCTGATCGGGAGGAAATGGGGACTTTGCAGTAACCTTCCCCTGGAGTGGGGAGGGAATGGAGGCTTTACAGTATCCTTCCCCTGCCACACCCACCAAGCCATACCAGGTCCACCAAGCAACACCCACAGAACTGGTAGTAAAAGATTTTGAAACCCACCACTGTTGCAAAGGATTGATTGCATGACCCTGGGAAACTGCAACTGTCATAAATATGAATCAGTTGCCAAATGTCTAAATTAACATTCAGTGAATTGACCATGGGGATGCTGCAAAAACTGTCATGTCACTTTTTCAGTGCCGTTGTAACTTTAAACAGTTACTCAGTGAACTGTTATAAATTGAGGACTACCTGTATTACTGAGCTGTTCTTCTGAAGGTGACAGGAGAAAGGTATGAAAAGCATGGGCAATGTAATTATTATAATAAACACTTTTAATTATTCTTCTATCTACAGTAGTGGCCAAAATTGTGGAAAAGTTTTTGAGAAAAGTGTATTTTCTAAAACTAGCTAATAACACCACTTTTTTTTTTGGAATAGTACCATAAAATTATATCTCAATGGAAAGATAATTTAATCAAGAATGTAATGCAATAACTTTTATGGAGGATTTGCTATTAGAATGGCAGTTACAGTATAACGAAGAAAAGCGAAACACGTAGAAAAAACGAGATATACAAAATGATCACCATGTCAGTTAATACTTAGTTGGGTGACCTTTAGCATGAATTACGGCCTTACAACGTCTTCCCATGGAGTGAACCAAGTCTTTTAGTTCTGCAGCTGTTACAATGTGAAACAAAGATTGAAGGATTGCTTCTATTAACTGGGTTTTATTGCTGGCTAGCAACTTTCATTAGTCATCTCCATAGATTTTCAATTGGGTTAAGCTCTGGGCTATTCCCAGGCCATTCCAGCAGTGGAATATGATTATCTTGAAACTCACACACACACACAAAAAAAGGGGTTATTAGCCATCAAACCTCAAAAATATACTTTTCCCAAAAGGTTTCCACAATTTTGGCCACTACTGTAGTTTACCAAAGCCTTGCCCAATTTCTGAAGAATAGCACCTAAAACATCAATGGGAGACAACAAGGTGCAGAAATAAACATTTTTTAAAAAAATCCTCAACCTGTCTTCTTATTGACAATGAAGAATTTAGTTTTCCATCAGCTCAGGGTTGAACTATGAGGTCCTCGGTGCTTTCTGAACTTCCTTGCAGACATTTCATTACCTGACTAGGTAATACCATCAATGTTTTGGGAAGGAAGCAGAACTTCCATTGAACAAGAAGTGTATTTCCCCATCAGGTGTATCTCTGAATAAATCCTGTTTATAGGAAACAGATGGTGTGGGGTGGGAAGTGCTTTTCTTCATTGAAAAGCCTTTAAAAGTTTTTCAGCAGCCCAAAATTGATCTCTCAGGTAATCCTCATCTCACCCGTGTAGATGATCTACCTAATCCGTTTTTAATTCAGCTCTGTTCTGTGGTGTCTGTTTTTCTTCAGCGACCAAAATTGTCTCCTTCTGATGTAATGATTAAAAGATGTTTGGTTATTAATGAGATGTTGGTTTCTGTGAGCTCAGGGGACAAATAAAGCAGATGGAAGTAATAAAACAGTTATAACAGAAAAGATGGAACAGATTATAAAATAACAACCAAAAGAAACAGTTTTGAAAATATACTGTACAATAAAAGTTCTGCATATGGGCTATCATTACCAATTTTAATTTTACATTCACTTTTTAATAGGTTATTGTGCATCCCAACTGGAATTCGTTGAAGATTTTTTTCCCCAAACTAAGAAAATATTTTTAAAAGCTTCTTTCTCTAGATACAGAATTGTTTCCTGCACATTTTAGAAACTTCTGCAAGTTTCTAAAAAATCCTGCATGGATTTCGTAGCAGATGCCTAGCAAACCTTCCAGTTGTGGCTTATTCAGCAAATTGTAGTTAAGAAAACAGTGGCTAAACTCAGTCACTATAAATACAACACGTAGTAAGCCCTTCGAGTACCGTGCACTAACAGTTTTTATTGTGGTGCCTTAAATTTTGCATGGTATTATAATATTGTTTTATTATTCTTAGATTGTTTTGGTATTTTTATATTGTTTTAATTGCATGCAAGCTGCCCAGAATCATGAATTTGAGATGGGAGACTAGATAAATTAATATAATAAATAAAAGTATACATTGTTCTGGGATTACAGGATGAAGTTCTGCTCACAAAATAAACAAATCCTTCCAAATGCAAATGGAAGGATCATGTTTGAACTCACCCATAAGAGATTTTGTTCTTAGTGTGTTATGTTTCTACATGAAGTTACTAATTTGTTGGGGAGTGGTCCCAAAATCAGGTATATTACTCTACCATTTGCAGAATAACTCTTTTCCTTTCCTTTCCTTTCCTTTCCTTTCCTTTCCTTTCCTTTCCTTTCCTTTCCTTTCCTTTCCTTTCCTTTCCTTTCCTTTCCTTCCTTCCCCTTCCCCTTTCTTTCTTTCTTCTTCCTTCCTTCCTTCCTTCCTTCCCTCCCTCTCTCATCTCGTCTCGTCTCTTCATTTGCTTCTCATTTCACTATCCTTCCTTCTTTCCCTCCTTCCCTCCCTCCTCCCTTCCTTCCCTCTTTCTTCTCTTCTCTTCTCTTCTCTTCTCTTCTCTTCTCTTCTCTTCTCTTCCCTTCTCATTTCACTGTCCTTCCTTTCTTCCTTCCTTCCTTCCCTCCCTCTTTCTTTTCTTTTCTTTTCTTTTCTTTTCTTTTTTCTTTTCTTTACTTTTCTTTTCTTCTCTTCTCTTCTCTTCTCTTCTCTTCTCTTCTCATTTCACTGTCCTTCCTTTCTTCCTTCTTTCCTTCCTTCCCTCCCTCCCTCTTTCTTTTCTTTTCTTTTCTTTTCTTTACTTTTCTTTTCTTCTCTTTTCTTCTCTTCTCTTCTCTTCTCTTCTCTTCTCTTCTCTTCTCTTCTCTTCTCTTCTCTTCTCTTCTCTTCTCTTCATTTGCTTCTCATTTCACTGTCAAGTGACTCTGGGTGGCCAATACCCTAACGGATGGTATCTCTTGGTGAGCCTGCATGCACTTGGAAGCTAAGCAGGGTTAAGCCTCGTTAATATTTGTAAGGGAAACCCCTTGGGACCCCAGAGTACAGATTACACTAGGAAATAAAAGAAAAAATCATCCTGGAAGAAAGAAATCTCAACCTGTTTCCTGGGTTGTTACAGAGGAAGCTACGTAAATATGTCAGTAAAGTCACCAGAAATTGAACTTGGCTTGAAGAAGACGTCTTACTGTAATGGCCTTGTAGGCAGAAATCCCAATGCTCAGGCATGCTTGCATAGTTGCCTGAAAGGCTAAATGATTAAGGGGAGGTAATTCCCCATGTAGAAACACGACCGAAAGCTAGATCATGTCAGGGTATGCCAAAGGAGTGACTTCGTGCAATGATTGTATTTCATTAGACGCCCACTTAAATATCCTAGCCAGGTCCTTTCATGACTTCCCTTAGGAATTTAAGGAGGAAGGATAAGAAAGAAGTCCAAGAAACCTTCCTTAGGGAGGACTAGAAATGAAGGAATAATTAGAATTTGGCAACTTCATGGCCTTATCTTGCACATGTATGTAAACGAAAAGGTTATACTTGATACTGTTATAATGAAATGGGAAGTGCAATGCTGATCGTGTTTCTCTTTTGCAGGAGGGAAGACAAATGAGCTGATGCTTCAGAACAATGCAAACAAGGCGATTATCCAAGGTCTTATCCCCGATCAGAGTTACATCGTTCAGATAGTGGCCTTTGCTCAAGATCAGGAGAGCAAAGCAGCGCAAGGCCAGTTCCGAAGTACGTCCTCTCTTTCGGTCTGCCTGCTTCACAAGACTGGGCTTATATCGGTAGGGCAGTGATGGCGAACCTTTTCGGCACCGAGTGTCCAAACTGGAATGTGCATGAATGTATGTGCGCAGGAGCGCTGGAAACCTGAAGACCAGCTGGCTGGCATGTACATGCCTGTTTTTTGGCTGTTTTTTGGCTGTTTTGGGGGCATTTCCAGGCCACCTTTTGGACATTTTCAGGCCATTTTCAGGGCTGTTTTCAGGCAGTTTTTTGGGCTGTTTTTGCCCTTGAAAACAGCCCAAAAACGGCCTGAAAATGACTGGAAAAACAGCTGGAACACAGCCAGAAAAATGGCTGGAAAATGGCCTGATAAATGGCTCAAAATGGCCTGAAAAACAGTCTAGTTTTTGGCTGTTTTCAGGCTGTTTTCAGGCTGTTTTCCGGAGATTCAGTGCCTGCGAAGACCAGCTGGCTGACATGCATATGTGTGGCAGAAACCAGAACAGCAGCTGGTGACTGCATGCGTGCCCACAGAGAGGGCCCTGTGTGCCACCTCTTGCATGTGTGCCATAAGTTCGCCATCACCAGAATAGAATAACAGAGTTGGAAGGGACCTTGGAGGTCTTCTAGTCCAAACCCTACTTAAGCAGGAAATCCTATACCATTTCAGACAAATGGCTGCCCAATCTCTTCTGAAAAACTTCCAGTGTTGGAGAACCCACAACATCTGGAGGCAAGTTGTTCCACTGATTAATTGTTCTAACTCTCAGGAAATTTCTTCTTAGATCTAGGTTGCTTCTGGTTCTAGATCACATGTGACTCCCTTAACAATCTTGCTTAGCAATGGAAACTCTGATTTTAATTCTGGTTGCAAGTTGAGGGCTACCTGCAGAAGCATGGCCATCTTGATAAGCCAATAGAGATAACAATCATTATCCTGTTTTTTTAAAAAAACTAATTGCACTTCTTGTTTTGCAGTTAAAGATCTAGAGAAAAAGAAGGATACTTCAGGCAAACCCAAACCGAAAGAGGTGGGCAAACTGAAGCCTGCTGTGCCAACAGAGGATACAGAATTGATGCCCCTTCCAAAACCAGAAGGTGAGAATTTATCAAGAGAGGTGTAGGGGTGACTTAATGGTGACATTTTTGCCTTTAATCCAGGAATGAAATCCAGCAGGTTCTGACAGGTTCTGGAGAACCGGTAGCAGAAATTTTGAGCAGTTCGGAGAACCGGCAAGTACCACCTCTGGCTGGCCCCAGGGTGGGGTGGGAATGGAGATTTTGCAATATCCTTCCCCCAGGATTGGGGAGGGAATGGGGATTTTGCAATATCCTTCCCCTGCCACGCCCACCAAGCCACACCAGGCCCATCAAGCCACGCCACAGAACCGGTAATAAAAAAAAATGGATTTCACCAGTGCTTTAATCAGTGGTGGGTTGCCCCCGGTTTGGATCGGTTCTATAGAACTGGTAGTAAAACCGGCGGGAGGTTCCGCCCACTGACCCTGACGTCATCAGAAGCGATCTATGTATGCAGATCCCATTGCGAACTGATAGTAAAGGTAAGAAGAACCCTCCCCTGGCTCTAATCGCTTCTTTGTTGTGATTGTCTTGGATTTGTCTTTCTGTTCCCATTCCATTTTATAAAAGTGAATTTGCTTTTAGAAAGCCTTTCAGAGATAGGAATTTCATAACATCAACTCGGGTTGACTTTACTCCTTTGGTCCTAATTTAGTTACGAGGCTATCAAAGTTGTGCAAACCTGCCGTCTCTCATTCTTCAGTGGTCTTTCCAGTTACCTGGATCTCCCTTGCAGCTTCCTATTTTCCATTAAAACTCAACTAGAAAATTGATGAGTAAATTTCTCCATGCCTCTTTTTCAAGTAATTAGGTCAGGGGTCTCCTGCTGTTGGAGAAATTGTTGAAGAATTTCTCATTCCTCAGCAGAAGATTTGAAGAAATTGTCTTTAGAATTTCTTGGACTGTACGTGTGATGGTCTGCAAATTTAAGATGACAAAATTATAGAGATGGAGAATCTATTTCTTACTGAAGGATGACCTAGGTCACTGCTTCCCAACCTTGTCAACTTTAAGATGATGCCGGCTGGGAAATTCTGGAAGTTGAAGTCCAGACATCTTCAAGTTGACAAGGTTGGGAAATAATTCCCCAGACAGCAGAAGTTGTTGAGGTTGAAAAACATTTGTCCTAAATCAAATGTTTTTCAACCTCAACAACTTCTGCTATCTGGGGAATTCTGAGAGTTGAAATCCACAGACTGTAAATTGCTAAGGTTGAGAAACAGTATCCTGCACCATCTCTAACACTTAGAATAGAAAAGAATAGAATAACAGAGTTGGAAGGGACCTTGGAGGTCTTCTAGTCTAATCCCCTGCTTAGGCAAGAAACCCTACATCACTTCAGACAAATGGTTATCCAAAATCTTCTTAAAAACTTCTACTGTTGGAACATTCACAACTTCTGGAGGCAAGTTGTTCCACTGATTAATTGTTCTAACTGTCAGGAAATTTCTCCTTAGTTCTAAATTGCTTCTCTCCTTGATTAGTTTCCACCCATTGCTTCTTATCCTACCCTCAGGTACTTTGGAGAATAGGATGACCTCCTCTTCATTGTGGCAGCCCCTGAGATATTGGAAGACTGCTATCAAGTCTCCCCTAGTCCTTCTTTTCATTAAACTAGACATACCCAGTTCCTGCAACTGTTCTTCATATGTTTTAGCCTTCAGTCCCCTAATCATCTTTGTTGCTCTTCTCTGCACTTTCTAGAGTCTCCACATCTTTTTTACATCATGGCGACCAAAACTGAATGCAATATTCCAAGTGTGGCTTTACCAAGGCATTATAAAGTGGTATTAATACTTCACGTGATCTTGATTCTATCCCTCTGTTTATGCCGCCTAGAACTGTGTTGGCTTTTTTGGCAGCTGCTACACACTGCTGGATCGTATTTAAATGGTTGTCCACTAGGACTCCAAGATCCCTCTCACAGCTGACCATCCAGTCTCTGTTTGAAAACCTGTAGCAAGGAAGAGAGCTCCCTATTTCATGTGGCAGCTTATTCTGCTAGCTGTCAGCTCACATAGTCAGTCAATTCTTCCTGATGTTCATCTTAAACCTCCATCCTTGTGCTTTTAACCTACTGGAAATCCATTTCTACCATTCACAGGGTGTTCATCCCAAATTGTATAGCTAAAAGTCTGTAGAGATTCTCAGTCATCCAGGTCATGGTTGTCTGAAAAAGCACCTTTGGGACACTAGATTAATGGAATTCAAAGGGGGTTGGACCTGGAATATTTTTGGACATGTAACAATTCTAGGCTGAATCCTCTCTTGACTCCACCCTTAGGCTCTGCCTGATCTTCTCATACAAAACCTGAATTTACAGAATCTCCAGCCAGCATGGTCAAACCTTGTGTGGAAGTAGAGGGCACTACGTTGGAGATAGTTGGGTTAGGATTGTAATTGCCCTTCATTCTGAGATGTGCACATAAGTGTACTTGAGGAAATGCTTCCTGAATTCTTTATCTCGTGCAAGCAGGCACCTGTAATCTGAGGATGGGAATGATGTCACTGTTAATGGAGCAAGCCAGACTTGTCAAGGATGATGGAATGCCAGAATAAAATCTGTTTATATTGAACTATGCTTTGTACTTAGGTAGCCCACGAGAAATCTCTCTGTGCTATTTTAGAATTGATCTTCCCCCCCTCCCCGTTTAATAATCTACCGTTCCAAAGCAATTAGATTCTCATCAGTAAACTTTTATGACATGCAGAACAAGTGTGAGCAAGTTTCATTCTGTCGCCGTTTTCTGTCTAAAAGCCTCCTTTACTTCAGTAAGATTTCTGAAAGATTTCCGAAAGCCTCCTTCACTTCAGTAAAAGGGGGTAACCTGTTTCTTAAAGTTTCAGGTAACCCAAATTTCCTATTTTTTGCAACTGGCAGTGATCATTTCCGGTCATTTTGAGACAGAACCAGATGGATATTGTAATGCAGTGACTTACAATTGTTGGAAGAAATATCCATCTGGTTCAGTTTCAAGCTGAGAGAAAGACACTGGAAACATGGAGGCTGGTTGGATTGGAAAGATGGTTTAATGATGAACAGAACCACCAAGCACATGGTTCTGGTGCAGCATGCCCTGAGTAGATTGTGCAATTCTGCTAAATGGTAGTGGGTTAATCCTATTATGTCCTGAAGGATCATGTCCTGTTCTTAACCCCATCACCCTAAAACTGAAGGTCTTTTATTTTGTAGATAGGTTGGCCCAATCTTTCTTAATGGCACAAAATATCTGCTGGGGTGGGGGGGCTGTTAAGAAAGACTGAGTCTGCTTTCTGCCTCTTAAAAAAAACATGTTTCTCCATTTCTCATTTAGGGAAATATAATATTCTGCCTTTTTTTAATATTCCTCAAAATATTTCATTCTTCTACGGGGTGGGGCTTCCCTCACAATGTAGGATGTTTACATAATCATAAAATAAGTCCAATATAATATACCAATTACAAAAATATAATTTAGCATGATAGAGACATATATATGGCCTGCCCTCTGTTAATTAATTTTTCTCCTTAGTGACATAAACGAAGGGAAAGGGAACAACATGCATCTCTCTTTTCAAACATCTGTCTAAACTGAGCACTTAATTTTGGTTGCCAACTTAGAACGAACAGCTAAATCCCTGAGGTCAGTTCACTATTGTGTTTAAGTGCATGGTAATACTTGTCTCACAAGAATGTTGTCAGGCTTAATTAATTTCTCTGCACATCATGAAGTCCCTTGAGCTGTCAGACTACAGGGAGGGAGACTAAGTGTTGATGTTCCTCACCTTTGTTCTTAAAAAGAAATCAGATCAGCATGAACGAACAAGGTGAATGTAAATAGTGTAATATGTCTCCTTTATAAACACGAAGAGATGCAGTTTAGCTTTTTCTCGGAAGATCAGTGATGCGATGAATTCTGAGACTCTTAAAACCAAAATATTCTGCCATCGTTTTGACACTACCTGCTTTACTATCCCCTGCCAGGAATTTGAATTGGGGCAGGGGAAGAGAAGGTTGTATAACCGTGATGGCGAACCTATGGCACGCATGCCAAAGGGGGCACGCAGGCCCTCTCTGTGAGCACGTGAGCTGTCGCCCCAGTTCAGCTCCGCTGTGCATGCGCACATGCCTCCCACTGGCCAGCTGGTCTTCAGGTCTCTGCCATGCATGTGCGGGGGTCGGGGCACATGTGTGGGGGCCATGCATGCATGCGTGGGGGCAGGGTACGTGCGTGGGGGCCGTGCAGGCATGCAGAGGGAGTGAGGCACATGCATGGGGACTGTATGTGGATGTGTGGGGGTGGGGCGCATGCACAGAGGCCGTGCGCACATTGCTTTTTGGGGGTTTGGGCACGTGCGCTTGCGCGCTTTGGGCACTCGGTCTGGAAAAGGTTAGCCATCACTGGTATATAAGATCAACTAACTAATTAGTTCTTTGCATTGGGCAGGATTTCTCTTCCCTTGGAAGTAGAAACAAAGGTTGTCAAACAGAGATGTACCATTCTATCAGAAAAATTATTCTTGAATTTAGGGGAATGATAGATAGAACTAGGCAAAAAGACAAGTAAGAACATTTAAGATTACTACCAGTGGAAAAAATTCAAGGTTTCACTAAACCTGTTCCATCTTGAATGCAATTTTCTCACAAACACACATACAACCATGATCCATCCATCTATCCCAGGGGTCAGCAACCTGTGGCTCTGGAGCCGCATGTGGCTTTTTCACCCCTCTGCTGTGGCTCCCTGTCACTCAAAATATGTGTCACAACCACCAATGTGCGACACCCGCCGGCATGCGATTTATTGAGCTTTTCAACTCCCAAAAGGCCAACCATGGGTAAATCCAAGAAAAGAAAAGTTTCAGAAGAAAACAAAACATTTAAGTCAATTACATATGTTAGTTTTGTGGCCGCTCAAGAAATAATCAGGCACGGGAAGGGTTTTGTGGCTCCCGGTGTTTTTCTTTTCTGTGGGAAACGGTCCAAATGGCTCTTTGAGTGTTTAAGGTTGCAGACCAGTGGTGGGTTCCTCCCGGTCCGCCCGGTTCCGCTGAGCCGGTAGCGGTGACAATTTGATGTCACCAAACCGGTTCTACCCCCTGCCCCACCCCCCACCCCCGCCCCCCAACCCCCTGCCCCCCCACCCCCCGTGTTATTCTTACCTTTTATTTGGCCCCACCCCCAATCTATTGCTGCCTCCTGAGTCCCAGCTGATGGCTAGAGGGAAAAAAACTGTTTAAACTCTTGCCGTGGGGCTTCAAAGGGCCGCCCTACAGCTGATCAGTGTTAAAAGAAAACAAATGAGTATACCGGTGCCTGCAAAAATAAATGAGTAGACCAGTGCCTGCAAAAATACATGAGTAGTTCAGTGCCTGCAAGAAGAAATGGGTAGATCGGTACAGCTCTGCAAGCAGTTAAAAGCCTGGTAGACCAGTACCTCTGCTAAATCCTAAATAATTGTCACATGACCATCAAGCTACGCCCACAAAATAAGCCACACCCACAGAACCTGTAGTAAAAATTTTTAGATCCCACCCCTGTTGCAGACTCCTGATCTATCCTATCTGTTCATCCATCCATCTGGAGTCCTTGATGCTCTCTGAGCTTGGTTGTTTGCTTACAGAGATTTCATTATTTATTTATTTATTTATTTTATTTATTCGAATTTCTATACCGCCCTTCTCCTTTCGGACTCAGGGCGGTGAACAGCCAGATAAAAAACATCTATACAAACATCACAGTTAAAAAATAAAGTTAAAATAATTTATAAATTTGGCCCATAATTTAAAACTTGTCAATTTAAAATAAATATTAAAATTTTAAAACTAACCCTAAAATCAGGATTACCCAACTAGATAACATTATCAATGCCAGTACATCTGTTATTCCTATAAAAATAAAAATAACAGAGAGGGGACATTGTTGAATTTTTTAAATTCCATTTTGGCACATCCTCATAAATGTCTGTGACTGGGATGTAAGATAACTCTTCCCTAATTCAATCATTATTATTATTATTTTTTAAATAAAGAGCCTTTCTATGCAAGTGGATGACAGTAGCTCTGGAATGCTTCACTAATCTTTAATTTGCACACCTTAAGTCCGGATTAATGTGTCTTCGGTGTGGATTTCTTGTTATCTGAAAAAAAAATTCCTAGATTTTTTTCCCCTCAGATAATAAGAAATCCACCCCGAAGACACATTAATCCAGACTTAAGGTGTGCAAATTAAAGATTAGCGGTGTTCCCCGCCCCCAGTAATGAAATCAAAAGCTCTAGAAGCTTCAACTTTCCCAGAGGGCAACCTTTGTTGTATTAGGTAGGTGAGGTCCAGTGACTTCATGCTTTCCCCCCTTTCCCTTAATTTTCTCTACTGGTTTGCAAATCCTGTCTTCCTTTCTCCCCTCCAGGAGCTGATGTACCATGTTGTCAGGTAGCAAAGTGCCAAATTGTTCTTAATTGTCTCCTCCACCCATCGGTCAGGACAAAAGCAATGGAAGACATCACTCAGGATTTCAATCATTATAAAGGCAGATCTATCCCCAAAGCTATTGCATTTTAAAAACTCAGGAGAGGCATTTGTAGAGAAAGAACATTTTTCTTAAATACACAGACAGACAGACTGACACACGCACACATGATATTTAGTTGTGGAATTTTCACCACAAATCTAGCTTGACTCTAAGAACTCAAAGGCTTTCAGCTGTTTTTCTTCATGTTAAGGAATCCTCTTTTTTCCAAATATGGATGATTAAAGCGACATAGAACATTCACTGCTAACAGAACAGAAATTTAACAGAAATTTGGGAAAGGGAATCGTTAATCAAAACAACAGCACACAGGAAGCATCATTTGCAAAACGCAGGCCTGGCTTAAGTTCCAAGAAAAGCTTTGCTTTTAATTATGACCAAAAATAGAGACACATCAGATCATTTAGCAGGATTTCTATTGGCAGGGCCATGATAGATAAGAAAATAAAGTTAGAAGTACAAGAAGCGAGCCGGCTTTACAACTTTAGAGAAGTCTTTCCTAACCAGGTATCTTCCAGATTCTTTGCTTTGAACTCCCGTGGTTCCCACCTAGCTCACAATATCTGGGAATAGTGGGAGTTGGCTGGGGAAGGCTGACCTAGAACTGTTCTAGACTGCCCATTCAGATTTTTATCCAAGCCTTATGATTTCAGAATTAAAACAATGCAGGTCTTGATTAGGTTGTTCTTATTCTGTATGCAAGATCTTAGGATGCTACAGGAATCAGACATATTTATGTTTCTCTGCTGATCAATAACTCCTCCAGCTTGAATTGAGAAAGAGCAAAAAACAAGCATTCCTGCATTTTTCAATAGGTGAAAGCTTCTTATTCTGTTACCTACCCTGGTTCCCCGAAAATAAGACCCAACCGGAAAATAAGCCCTAGCATGATTTTTAAGGATGCTCGTAATATAAGCCCTTATCCCAAAAATAAGCCCCAGTTAAGATAGTCAACCAGATGGAGGCGTTTAGTACTGTATTTCCCTCAAAATAAGACTTAACCAGAAAATAAGCCATAATGCATCTTTTGGAGCAAAAATTAATATAAGACCCGGTCTTATTTTGGGGAAAACATGATATTATTGGTCCTTTTTGTTATCTAGGTTTGATATCTAGTCACTGTGTTGGGAGACCAGGCACTTGGAGATGTGCTGTGCCAGCCATTCCCTCCAATGTCCACTTAAAGTGTCCCATGCAACACAAACCAACAAGACACTACTTCTTCTACAGCATTATTTGCTGCTGACCAAAATGTCAGACTTGGAATATATGGGACTAATTGCAGTAGTTTCCTAGGCGTATTAAACATTCAAGTCAATCTGTAAACAGATTTTCACTCTTATTTGGAATTCTTCCTATAGGGCTGTGATGGTGAACCGATGGCACGTGTGCCACAACTGGCAGGCAGAGTCATATCGGTGGGCACACAAACTCAGCTCCAGCTTTTCCTGCCTCCGGAGGGCCTGAGGGGTGGATGGGGAAGGCCCGTTTTTCACTCTCCCCAGGCTCCAGAGCCTTTCTAGGAGCCTGGGGAGGGCGAAAATGGTGGGACAGGAAGTCAGAAAACGGGCCATTTCCAGCCTCCGGAGGGCCTCCGGTGCGATGGGGAAGGCTGTTGTCCCCCTCCCTATGCTCCCAGAGTGGCTCTAGAGCCTGGGGAGAGCAAAAAACGGGTCTACTGGGCCCACCATGCCATCACGTGCCAAAATCGGGGGGAGCACGGGGGGGTCATGCGCGCACGCACGGGGTGCATAGAATTATGGATGTGGGCATGTGCATGCACTCCCCCCGTGCTCCCCCTGCTTTTGGCACGCGACGGCAAACAGGTTAGCCATCACTGCTATAGGGGATGGATGTCAACAGAGCTTTTATCAACAGTAGCCCTAGAAAGACTGCAGGGAAGAACAACAGAGATGGTAAGGTGTCTGGAGGTTAAAATCTACCAAGCATGGCTAAAGGAATTAGGTATGTTTAGTTTAAAGAAGAAAAGACTGAGGGGAAACATGATAGCAGTCTTCTATTAGTTGAAGGGGGCCTCAGGGAAGAGGACATTAATCCACACAGGCAGGCAGGACAAGAAGCAATGGGTGGAAATGTGGAAATAAGGAGGAATTTCCTGACAGTGAGAACTATTAAGTTTCCAGGAGTTGTGGGTACTCCATCACTTGAAGTTTTCAAGAAAAGATTGACAATCATTTGTCCAAGATGGTAGTAGAACTCCTGCCTTGAGTAGGGGTTCGACTAGAAGACCACTAAGGTCCCTTCCAACTCTATGAATTTATGATTCTATGAAGTTTAATTCCATGGTTTCTCCCTCCCTCCCTCCCTCCCTCCCTCTCTTTCTCCCTTCTTTCATTTCTGGACCACTCATCTCCTTGAAGTTTTGCTGTTGAATGTAAACTGGGCATGCTATTTTATTGTCATAAAAGCAAATACCAAGAAATGAATATGAAAACTCTAGCTGGGTTTGCGGGGCATACAGGATAACAAGCATTACTAGATCTTGAGAAAGCTGATTTAATTCAGATGTTTGATCAAATAAATTTTGAAATAAAGTTCAGAATCAAATATCGACATGCCCTGTGAGACTTAAAATAGATGGGTAACTGTCATCTATTTTATTTTTATTTTTATTTTATTTTTATTTTATATTTTATTTATTTGATTTGTGTAGCCATCCATCTCACAAAAGTGACTCACAACAACTGAAAACATCAAAAAGAGAGCACAGTACAGCTAACCCGTTGACTTATGGCCACAAGTGAGCCCAAAATTTCAGCTGCTAAGTGAGACATTTGTTAAGTGAGTTTTGCCCCATTTGAAAACCTTTCTTGCCACAGTTGTTAAGTGAATCACTGCAGTTGATAAATTAGTAATCTGGTTGTTAAGTGAATCTGGCTTCCTCATTGACTTTGCTGGTCAGAAGGTTGCAAAACGTGACCTTGGGTCACCCCAACGGTCATAAGTGTGAACCTGTTGCCAAACATCTGAATTTTGATCACATGATCATAGGGATTCTTCAAAGTCGTAACTGTGAAAAACAGTCAGAAGTCACTTTTTTCAGTGCTGTTGTAATTTTGATTGGTCACTAAATGAACTGTTGTAAGTCAAACACTACCCGTATATTTCCTTTTCTTTTCTTTTTTCTTTTAGTCTAAGCTTGTTAGCATATGTATCTGGGCTAGATCTCTATTTCTATAACTCTTGTTTTTAAAGGAAAGCCCAACCTACATTGGATAAAATTCATTGATCAATCATCTTCCTTGTTATTTTATTCTAAACAGAAAACCAATTTAAGTGCAAAATTCCAGCCTTCGCAGACATCGTTATCTTGATTGATGGGTCCTGGAGTATTGGCAGATTCAACTTCAGGCTTGTGCGTCTTTTCTTGGAAAATCTGGTTATTGCCTTCAACGTGGATTCTGAAAAAACAAGAATAGGTAATCTTTCAACAATCCGAGTTTGTCTGTTTTGGTTTCCTCAACTCTTTATATTAATATGATTCCTTCTTTTGGGAGAATATTTAATTAAGCCATAATGCTATCGTGTCAAATTCCTTCTGAAAGGATGGATTTGAGTGTTTCTATAGGAAGGAATTCCTGAAAACCCTAATGGACCTAATCAAATATTTTTCTTCGTATATGTGTCATCCCAGATGTGTTGATGGATTTGAACCAAGTTCTAGTGTGATATCTCAAACATCATACCCAGAGGTGGGTTTCAGCAGATCACATAATGACCGGCTGTAAGCTGAGGGCATATACCAGTCTAGTAACTGATTTTTTTAATATAAACAATAATGCACTTCAATGGTTAGATGGCCTAGACACTGGCATCTGAATATTTTATTGTGTTTTACTAATCTAGATGAAATGTTAATATATACTGCTAATCCATGTATGATATGGCGTACACTAAATAAATAAGGACTGCCTAGAATAGAATAGAATAGAATAGAATAGAATAGAATAGAATAGAATAGAATAGAATAGAATAGAATAGAATAGAATAGAATAACAGAGTTGGAAGGGACCTTGGAGGTCTTCTAGTCCAACCCCCTGCTTAGGCAGGAAACCCTACCCCACTTCAGAGAAATGGTTATCCAACATCTTCTTAAAAACTTCCAGTGTTGGAGCATTCACAACTTCTGGAGGCAAGTTGTTCCACTGATTAATTGTTCTTAACTGTCAGGAAATTTCTCCTTAGTTCTAAGTTGCTTCTCTCCTTGATTAGTTTCCACCCATTGCTTCTTGTCCTGCCCTCAGGTGCTTTGGAGAATAGCCTGACTCCCTCTTCTTTGTGGCAGCCCTTGAGATATTGGAACACTGCTATGATGTCTCCCCTAGTCCTCCTTTTTGTTAAACTAGACATACCCCGTTCCTGTAACCGTTCTTCGTATGTTTTAGCCTCCGGTCCCCTATAGAAAAAGCCATTGTTACATTGGTGCACGCAACCAATTCCTCTCCATGTTCATATCATCTTTTTGATGTCATTGTGTTTTGTATTATAAATGTCAGATGTAAATGCCTTATTCTCCAATGTGTAAATAATGTATATATGGAACATCAGAGGTTAACTTATTCTTTGGACTTTAATGTATTCATAACTTACCACTCCCATTCCTAGCTCCACCCCTTGTATATATAAGGAGCCACCCTCACCATTCTCGTCGCTTCTACCTTGAATATTCAGTGAATATAGAATGCCTATCATAATTAAAAAGAAATATATTTAAAGCTCTAACTCCTATTATCTTTATTGAGTCTGATCCTGAAAATATTGCAACAAGCTGGTAGCAGAGGATGGTTAATTGACTCAATAAGTAATTAAAAATGTCCAAGAAAGATAGGCCCAACACCAGGGTCTACAGCAAAGAAATAGAAACTGATCAAGAGATGATCAACGAATCCACCAATGCGATTTCGAGAGAATCCGAAGAATACACCACTGAAGAAGAAGAACTAATGAGTGAAAATAATGACCAGAAAGAAATCGAAATAGAAAATAACGAACTCAGGTCAGAGATATTAAAGATACTAAAAAGCCAAAAGAATGATGAAAGTCTCATCGCGGACCTCCAGGAGATGCTGAAGAACAGCGGAGCAGCGAGAGAGAAAAACGTCATTAAAGAAAAACCCAAAGATCAAAAAACCGTAAGTGAGATGACTACTGAGAAAATAGTTGTTAAAAAGAAAAGATGTGATCCCGCGCGAAATTTTGAATGGCAGCCATCTTGGTTTCAACGAACTTCAAAAGAGAATGGAGCAGAGCCAATCAAAACGCTCAGTTCAAAATTTCTGGCGCGAAAAACACTATCAGACGAAGAAAGTGAGAAAGAAGTCTCAAACTCTTCAGATGATCCAAAATCAGAAAGTGAAGACGATTTAACAAAACCTCAAGTAAAATCAGCAATGAAAACGCTTTTTGCTGCTTTTGGGCCAAGACTGAAAATTACCAAGACATCTACGAAGAAGCAAGAAATCAAACCGGCGACTCAAGACCTGCACGCTCCCATCCTGACTTCGAAAGCGACGACGCCCGAGCCCAGAGAGCCATGCCGATTTCGCCCTACACCACAGACAAAATCGAATACCAACGCACACAAAAAGAAGAAAAGAACCGTCACCACCACCAGAACCCCAAAAACCGAGCCAGAGACCGACTCATCTGAGGAGGAGCGGATCGAGAGAGCTGAAAGGGAGAGAACCTTCCACGACGCCACCAAAGAAGAAATGAGCAACGCGCATGTGCGAAACTACGTAGACGACCCAGAAGGACTTGAACTGGCCAGAGAACCGCGCAGACTCATTGCAAGCATCCCAATGCCGTTCTGTAATTTCCTGCACTTGAGAGATCACGGACTGCCCCAGGTTGTAAGTAATGGACAGAATAATGTAGGTAACTTACCCAGTGACTTCCCAAAACTTAGAATTGATGGCATTAATTTACAAGAGTGGTATCAACAGCTTCAGGTTATTTTCATGAAAGAAAATTTACTATTCTTTATAACTAGCCCTCCAAGAAGACCTTGGACTTTAAAAATAGATTGTTTACATCATAGAGCATTTTTCATAATAATATCTAGCGTGTCTCCTGCAATGTATCATAGCATCAAACCAAACCTAACTGTATCAGAAATAATTCAATGCATGTTTAATCTATTTCACAGCGATAGCGTAGCTACAACCACAAGAATGTCTAAGGATTTCTTTTCCTCTAGAGTAAAACCAGGGGTTTCTATAAGTGAGCATTTGATAAATCTAAACAAAATAAGAGCTGAGCTACAATTGAGGGGGGAAGTGATTTCAGATCAAACAATGAAAAGTGTTATTATCAATTCACTTGATCCATCATGGGATAGCTTTATGTCACACTTAGATACCATTAATTTGGGATATTTATCCATAGAAAGTCTATCTAACAAATTGATAGCAGAAGACAATTCAAGAAAAAATCGATCCAGTAACCAAACAGACCACAAACCTTTTAGGAAAGTAGTCTTTCAAGATAAACATAATGAGGCCTTTAGATGCTACAATTGTGGATCCAGGGAACATAGTAGAAGAGACTGCCCCAAAGTCTCAAGAGAGAGACATAGACCAGAACATAGGAGCAAATATAATTACAGACAATCTTCCACAGATAGACACAAATATAGAAGCCCACCAAATTACAAAGAAGGTAGAGGGGGTAGAGAAAATTCAAAAGAGAGGAAATCTGGGTCACTGAATGGGCTAAATAAACAAGACAGCACCAGAACACAGCAGGATGAGAATAACAATTGGCTTATTGATTCTGGTGCAACAAATCACACCACCAACAACAAAAGTATATTATCTTCATTTATAGAAGATAAGTTTGTGATAAAGGTAGCTAATCAAGAAAAGGTTCAAGTACTAGGCAAAGGAAATGTGACCTTGCCTGGTCTAGGGAAAATAGAGGGGGTATTATTAATCCCAGAAATACCTCACAACATACTAAGTGCCATAAAATTAAGCAGAGAATCTGATATCAATATAGTTTTCTCAAAGGGGAAAGCAACTATAGAAAAGAACAAAACAAATGTAGGTACTGTAATGATAAAAGGAGGTCTACCCTATCTGATAACTAAAGAAAGATGTTTACATAACATTGATTCAAATATGGAAGATTGTATTGAAGCAGATGATGAAAATGTCAGTAACAGTGACAATGATGAGTGTAGAATAACTCATGATCACAAAAATACATACAAGGAAAAGAAACCAAAAATAGGTAAACCAATTCATGATGAGTGTGCTCACATCTTACACAGGAAGTTAGGACATGCAAGCTTTCCTGTAGTACAAAAAATGACTGAACACGCAGAAGGTGTCAAAATAAAAAATTGTGAAAATTATTTGGAATGCTCAGTATGCAAGTCCACCAAACTAAAAACCAGTCCCAGACCAAAAAAATCTAACAGATCAACTAACAATATTTTTGATTTGGTACATATGGACTTAGTTGGTCCATTAAGTCCCTCAATTACCTATAGAAAACGTTACTTCCTAACAATAGTGGATGACTACAGCCGATATGGTTTTGTTTACACATTAAAGCACAAGGATGAAACATTTCAGAAATTTAAGGAATTCTACAAACGTATAGAAACACAACATAATATCAGAATAAAGCAAATTATGACAGATAGGGGATGTGAGTTCATGTCTAAAGAATTCTCCCAATGGTTAAAGGATAGAGGAATGTTACATTTCACGTCCAATCCTTTTTCTGCATTTCAAAATGGAGTTGCAGAGAGGAAAAATTCCACACTACAAACCATGATTAGGTGCACATTAGAGGATGCTGGTTTAGGCAAACAATTTTGGTCAGAGGCATTACATTATTCGAATTACACTCAAAATAGAACCTGGTCCAGTATTGTGAATAAGACACCATATGAGGTGATGTACAATAGAAAACCCAAATTATCACACATGCACATATTTGGAGTCACTGCAGACGTACACATACCTAAACAATTGAGGAGAAAGGGAGAAAACGTATCCAGGAGATTAAGATTCATGGGATACGAAACTGGAACCAAAGGGTACAGATTTATTGATAGTAATAACAAATTTATAGTATCCAGAACAGCTGTGTTCCATGAACAGGCCAATTGGTCAAAATTGCACCTTAATGAAATATTTCCTAATAAATGTAAAGATACGATATCTTGCGAGGAAGGAACAACAGAAAATCAAAATATTAACAAAAGTAAGAACAAAACCAAAACTTGGACTAATAGTCAGCATAAAATAAAGACAGACACATTAACAAAAAAGGAAGCTAGATATTTGCATGATAACCATAGCAAGCCTGAAAGAACTATTAGAAACAATAGAAACCAAATACCAAATAAATACAAAGATTACATAATGCATATGAATGGAGAACAAATAACACCTAATACATATGAAGAAGTATTGAAACTTCCACATGAAGAAAGAGAAAAATGGGAACTAGCTATGGAAAAAGAGATGGAAAGTTTACAAGGATTAAATGTATTCACACCTGCGATCGCACCTAAGGATAAAACAATTATAGGTACCAGGTGGATTTATAAAATTAAGAACTTAGAAGGAGGCAATACCTTATACAAGGCTAGACTAGTTGCACAAGGCTATGCACAAAAATATCCAGAAGACTATACTGATACATATTCACCCACAGTGAGAACAGAGAGTGTCAAAACAGCCCTTGTAGTAGCATCTGCACTCAATCTGGACGTATTCCAATATGACATACAGACCGCATACTTACATGCAAAATTAGATAAGGAAATATATGTAAGAGCACCACACAGTCAATACACTAATAAGAACGAAATTTGGTTATTAAATAAGAGTCTGTACGGATTAAAGCAATCCGGCAAAAGATGGTACGATTGCTTGGTAAAAGTACTTAAGACCATGGATTTCAACGCCACCACTGCTGATAACTGTTTCTTTGTAAAAAAGAGTAATGATCATATTGAATTTGTATTAATTTACGTGGACGATATTTTATACATTGGAAAGCATAAAGAGAGCAGGGAAATCTTTGTAAATAAGTTAAATGAACACTTCTCACTGAAATCTCTGGGTAAAGTGAATAAATACCTTGGTGTGCAAATTAACAAAACTAAAAGGGGATTCAAACTTACACAGAAAGATAAAATCATCGAACTCCTAAACAAATGTAACTTAAATAATGCTAAAACCTGTGACACCCCTATGCAAACTGATTTTCTTAGAAACACTGATGAATCTTCCCCTGAGTTTAAAGACAACACATTTTACAGATCAGTTATAGGTTCACTCCTTTATATATCTAATTGGACTAGGCCAGATATTGCATTACCTCTCAATCTATTGTCAAGATATGTTAGTAAACCAACCTTGTATCATTGGGAAGCTGTCAAAAGAATTCTAAGATATCTGAAGGGTACATTAGATTTTTGTTTAATGTTGGAACCCAATAATGACAGAGAACCAAAAATTACTTGTTATGCTGATGCAGATTGGGCTGGTGATACATCATGCAGAAAGAGTACTTCTGGTTATGTTTTTCTATTGAATGATTGTCCAGTTTACTGGTATACTGGTAAACAAGAACTAGTAGCCACTTCTACTACAGAAGCGGAATATGTTTGTTTGTCCAAGGCTGCAAATAACCTTGTATGGTTCAATGATCTGATCACTGATGTTTGGAAGAAACCCACCTTACCATTTATTATGCATGAAGACAATAAAGCGGCCATTGAAATATCCAGATCCGATGCAATTGGACAAAGGTCCAGGCATATTGATATAAAGTTTAAGCATGTGAGACAACTGTCTCAAGACGGATTCATTAAAGCAATACATTGCGATACTTCTGAACAATTAGCTGACATATTAACAAAACCCTTACCTTCTAAACAACACAAATATTTAACTTCTAAATTATATGTATTATATTGTCCTGAATCAGAATGTAATTGGTGTTGTGTAACGAACCGGCATTTAGAGGGGGATTTGTCAGATGTAAATGCCTTATTCTCCAATGTGTAAATAATGTATATATGGAACATCAGAGGTTAACTTATTCTTTGGACTTTAATGTATTCATAACTTACCACTCCCATTCCTAGCTCCACCCCTTGTATATATAAGGAGCCACCCTCACCATTCTCGTCGCTTCTACCTTGAATATTCAGTGAATATAGAATGCCTATCATAATTAAAAAGAAATATATTTAAAGCTCTAACTCCTATTATCTTTATTGAGTCTGATCCTGAAAATATTGCAACAATAAATATACTTTCTTTTCTCCGCAAGGCCTGGCACAATACAGTGGTGATCCCAGGATAGAATGGCATCTGAATTCCCACAACACAAAGGAGGCTGTCTTAGAAGCAGTGCGAAACCTCCCCTACAAGGGTGGAAATACCTTAACCGGTACGGAGTTGTATATGACCGCTTGAAATGGATTTTTTAAAAAAAGTATTTGCCATTTACCTGATTCATACTCTGTAAATAACGCAGATGCATCTTGCTTCCTTCCGTATTATATTTCTGATTCTTTTTTTTTCCCACTGGCCTTCAGGGTGCACAGTATTTAAAGGCTATCCTCTAGCACAGTTTAGGGAATATCATTAAAAGAACGGTATTCTTTATCATCAAGAGAAAAGAGGGAAGCAAGGTAACACAAACCTTGTTCTGATAAGACAAAGGGGAAGATTTATTGCAAATGGATTCCTTTGAATTATGCGAGAGGAATGCACTCCTAGGTGATTTATTGCAGTGTTATATTATTTATCTGAGAGAAACAGATAATGTGTGGCTGAGCAGAATGCTCTGACTGAAGGACCTTTCCGTCCACGGCCGAACTCTTGAGTTTAGCTTGAGTTAATAAGGCTATTCTTAAAAAAGAGAAAAAAAAACAGAAAAAGGAGAGTTAACAGGTAGAGGTCTCTGAATGGGATGTAGGAGGTGAGAAGTAAGTTTAATAGTGTGGTGGGTGGGCAACTGTGTGACCCTTTTATGACCTATGGACCTATGGAATTCCTGAGATAACATGGCTGCTCAGGAATTTTGGGAGTTAAAGTCCACAGGTCATAAAGGTTGCCCACTTAGTTGTTAAGGCACTAGGTTGGAAAGTAGGAGAACTTGAGTTCAAGTCCTGCCCTAGCCATGAAAGCCAGCTGGGTCATGATGGGCCAGTCTCTCTCCCTCAGCCCAAGCCACTCACAGAGTTGTTGTTGTTGTGGGGAAAAGAAGAGGGGGAAGGTATCTTCGGCATGTTCATCACCTTGAGTTATTTGTAGAAATAATGAAGACAAGATATAAATTAAATAGTGGTCATGATTATACAATCAAGGCCTGCTCTATGTACCGGCACATTGATGATGGAATGGGGCAACTTGTCACTGCCAACTCGCCACAGCCATCTCGCTGCGGCCTAATCACCACAGATGATCATCTTGCTGCAGGACAATTCAACAATTCAATTTAATTATTTAAAATAATTTATAAAATATTTTGATTTTCGCCATTTACATTTCATTTTGTCCCTCCTTTCGCATCCTTTCTTTAATGATACTACTCCACCAATTCTTCAATATTAGTATAACTCTTGTCCCGTAGTGAGTGGGCTGTGGTGAGTTGTCCTAAATCCCATGGATGAGGGGATGGAGCCAGGGATGAAATCCAGCAGGTTCTAACAGGTTCTGGAGAACCGGTAGCAGAAATTTTGAGTAGTTCAGAGAACCGGCAAATACCACCTCTGGCTGGCCCCAGAGTGGGGTGGGAATGGAGATTTTGCAATATCCTTCCCCCAGGAGTGGGAAGGGATGGGGATTTTGCAGTATCCTTCCCCTGGAGTGGGGTGGGAATGGAGGTTTTGCAATATCCTTCCCCTGCCACGCCCACCAAACCACGCCCACAGAACCGGTAGAGAAAAATTTTGGATTTCACCCCTGCATGGAGCTTTGCTCACTCAATCATAAATGTCACTTTGGCTTTTGGGACATCCGCCCTCCCAACTGCTGATACACACAATAACAATCCTGCTGACAGAACAGATAACCACAAGCAACATGCAAGGGCATTCGGACACCAGCTATTCTCTAGTATGGGGCTACCCTTGAAGAGTATCTGGAAACCACAACTAATACATAATGTGGGAATGCGAACAGTCTTGGGCATCTCTAGGATTGCACACGTAACATCTCTGTTATGTGAGCTACATCAGGTGCTGGTTTGCTTCTGGGTCTAATTCAGGGGTGGGCTTCAAAAATTTTTAGCAAGGGGTTCTCTGCCCGGTTGCTGGGTGGGCGTGGCCATGGTGGGCGTGGCCTAGTTGGCCTTCTGCATCACAGTGTGTGTATGGGGGGTGTTTTTGCCTTCCTTGGGTTCTGGAGGCTTTTTTCAAGCCTCCGGGAGGGCGAAAACAGCTTCCTCAGGCTCCGGAGGCCCTCTGGAGGCCGGAAACAGCCCCATTTCTGGCCTTCCCAAACTTCCGGTGGGCCCGATTTTGGCCCTCCCTGAGCCACTCTGAGTGCCCTGCACTTATCTGCATCCAAAACGGGCCACCTGGGGGCTCCTGGGAGGGGCAGGGTGGGGTGGGCAGGGCCAGCCAGGAGTGGGATTTGGGGGCTCTCCAAATTGCACAGAATTTTAGCTAGAGGTTTTCCCAAACCCCTGCAAACCCCCAGCAGGTCTAATTCCAGATGTCAGTTACCCCCTTTAAAGCCCTCTATGGCACGAGACCAATTTACCTGATGGACATCTCATCTCAATTCCATCATTCCATCCCACCTGGTCAAGTAGGAGGGTATGTTGCAGACCCCTGATGGCACAGTGATTAGAATGCAGTATTGCAGGCACTCTGCCCACAGCTTGGAATTCAATCCTGATGGAGCTCAAGGTTGACTCAGCCTTCCTACTTTCTGAAATCAGTAAAGTGAGGATCCAGATTGTTGGGGGCAATATGCTGACTATGTAAACTGCCCAGAGAGGGCTGTGAAGCCCACTCTATAGAGCAGGTATATAAGTCTAAGTGCTAAGTGTTATTGCTAGCCCATTGGTTTAAGAATTTCAATTGGTGGGCTGCAGGAAGAGAGGCTTCTCTGCCATTGCTCCCAAACTTTGAACACCCTACTCCAGCGGTGAGGTGTTTCCAGGGTGGGCTGCTGGGGGTTCGCAGGGGTTCAGGAGAACCTCTAGCTAAGATTCTGTGCAGTTCGGAGAACCCCCAAATCCCACTCCTGGCTCACCCCGTCCACCCCTCCCCCCCAGGAGTCCCCCACACTGCCCATTTTGGATGCAGGTAAGTGCAGGGTGTTCATGGAAGCTCAGGGAGGGTGAAAAATGGGCCTACTGGAAATTTGGGAGTGCCAGAAACGGGCCCATTTCCAGCCTCCAGAGGGCCTCCAGAGCCTGAGGAGGCCGTTTTTGCCCTCCCGGATGCTCGAGGAAAACCTCCGGAGTCTGGGGAGGGCAAAAATGACCCCCCCCCCGCCATGGTGCAGTAGGCCGACTAGGCCACGCCCACCATGGCCATGCCCACCCACAACTGGGCAGAGAACCCCTTACTAAAATTTTTGAAGCCCACCCCTGGGTGTTTCCTCCCCCCACTTTCATGGCCTTCAGAAAGAATGTTAAGACCTGGTACTGCCAATTGGTATTGGGGTCAAAGAATGATATGCCACCCTGGGGGTAATTGGTAGCATGCCTCTGCTGCTGTATCTTAATAGCCCAGTTTTTATTTTTATTTTTTTTTAATCTGTTTTAACTCTGTGTTTAATTTATGCTTTTATACCATGGTATGTTAATTTATTGTAAATAAGAATCACTTAGGTAAGATGAGTGGTGGAAAAATGTGATTAATAAATAAACAAATAAATAAATAAATAGTCCCCAGAAGCTGTAATTGAAGCAATCTGTCTTGCTTGCTATCTGAAAATTAGTTTCCCTACTGTGATGATCATGGCCCTCTTTGAATGCCTGCTAATTAGGAACCAGATTATTTATTGCAGAAAAAGAATAATGTATGTTCAAGTAAAAACAAGCATCTACAGGTTTCTTTAGCTACCCTTAATTGCTCCCCCTCCCTGCCTTTGAGTTAATTGTGACTCCTCATGACTGCCTGGACAAGTCCTTGTAAAATTTCTTGGCAACATTTTGGGAAATGGTTTGCCCTTGCCTGCTTCTTAGGGCTGAGATTGAGGATTGGCTCAATATCTCCCAGCTGTCTTCATACCTAAGGCAGGACTACAAATCATGGTCTCTAGTTTATAGTCCAGCACCTTTAACAACAACAACATTAAATTGGTTCTTACCAGTTGTGGGTTGCCTCCGGTTCGGACCGGTTCGCAAGAACCGGTAAGTAAAACCGGCAGGAGACTCCGCCCATTGACCCAGACGTCATTAGAAGTGATTTGCGTGGGCATGATGCAAATCGGTAGTAAAGGTAAGTAGAACCCACCCTTGGTTCTTACATTTAACTGTAGTCTGTTTTTAAAACTAAGAAAGTCCGCTTGGGAATATAGTGGAAATATTGTTGTCCTGCCATTGTCCCCAGACTTCAGTTCCCCCAAACGCCTCAAGAGTACTCTGCATTTCCCCCTCTTTCTTTAATTTAAAAACACAGAGAACAGAAACCAAAAACCACTGCCTTGAACCAGAATCCACTGATTGGGTCTTGCAGAAATAGACATCCCCACCTCTCACTTCAAAATTAATATTTAAAATAAAATATTTGGATACCCATTCCGTCAGCATCTTTACATTATATGCATTTGTCTGGTTGTATGAAAAAAAGTCCTCAAATCTCCCCAAACACTTGAATAATTTCAGTTGGGGAAAGGGTAGCTAAAACAACGTGAAGCCACCATTCCCCTTAAAGGACCTGAAGCCCAAAAGCCAGGACATATGATGAAATAGAAAGACATGCAAATGGTATAATAGGATGCTCATAAGTTGTGCACACCCCCAGCCTTGAAAGACAAGAGTAGCTTTATGGTTGCTTTGCTGTAGCTGTCCCAGAAATAAGTTCACTCAACTTTTGAACATAATCAACAGTATTGGCTTTATAGAGGCCCAGAGCTGATTTTGATCTGATGCAGAATCTTTTGGTAAAAGTGCCTTAAGCTCGTTTGCTACTCTCCGTATCACCTATTTCTGTCTGTAGACTTATATTGGGTCCTCCTAAACTTTAGGTTTCTAGAATACTTCTAGTCTTTTCCCCATAGAAAACTGCTGCTTCATGCATCCATGACACATACCCTCTGAGATCTGTCGGTATCGTTTTCTCAGTCTTTGTTGAATATAATTCCATATTTATTCTTAAAAGAATTAAAAGGAGCTTCTTATCTGTTAACCAGGAGGAAGCAGTCTACCAACCATTATAACTAATAAAAGATAAGTCTTGCAGCCATAGCAATATAAATATCTTTGGTTAACCTTCTCCTTGGCCTTCTGTCTCCTTTCTTCTGTATGGACAGGTCTTGCCTTAACTTTTATTTTGGAAAACAACTTTAAGCCAGATGCAGGTTCAAGGCCTGGAGTCCCCAAAATTGGCATATTGATCACTGATGGGAAATCCCAAGATGATGTCATTCCACCTGCAAAAAACCTGAGAGATGCTGGGGTCGAACTCTTTGCCATAGGTATGTATTGCAGAAATACTCATTGAATTGAGATTCTAGAATGTGCCTACCGTAGTTCAATGCAGGATCTACAGTGTAAGATGTATTTACAGCAGGAAACCTGTGATTCCCAGCTGTCTAAACTCAGCAGTAAAGTGGTTGAATTTTGGTGGGTGTGAATTCAGGCTATTTTAGGGGCCTAAGTAGAGATGTGCAGATTGTTTCAAAATTGAATGGTTTCAAAATAACAACATCAACGTTATTGTCATTGTATACCCATACAACAAAATTCACTTAACACCCAAAGACCAGGTCCAACACACATAACAATCCCCCAAACACACTCCCACCCACCACAAATTCCCTGCCCCTAAACCACCCAAACATCCACACAACAGACCAAGTAATGCTGTCCAACAGCTCACTGATGGTGGCCCTTTAGTTCATGGTTGAGTGCAATTATAACTCTGGGATAAAAACTATTCAGAAAATGTGTGGTCCGAGTTTTAATTGTTCTGTATCTTCTGCCAGAAGGCAACAGCCCAAAAAGATTGTAAGCAGGATGGGAAGAGTCTCTGAGAATGTTGTATAACTTCCTCAAACAGCAAGATTCGAAGATGTCGTCCAGGGCTAGTAGCTGGAGCCCGATGATATTCTGGGCAGTTTTAATGATTCTCTGTAGAGCATTTTTGTCCACTACAGAGCTGCTCTCATACCATACAAGAATGTCGTATGTCAGGACGCTCTCAATGGTGCTGTGATAGTAGGACAGAAGTAGATGCTGAGATAGATTTATCTTGCTGAGCATTCTCTTCTGTGCCTTCTTCACAAAATGATTGTTTCAAGTTTCGAACATGTGTTTTGATCATGAAACGGGACCGTTTTGAGTTTGGAATGGACTTGTGCCAAACAGAGCATCTGTTTTAATTTGAAATGGAGTGTTCCAAAGTTGAAACATAAGCTCCATTCCCAGCCACATCTTTAACTTTCACCAAATCTTGGAGAAGGGACCATTAAGCTACCCAAGACCTTTTTAGTGACATCACTTGCCTTGGGTTGGCTCCTTATGTCCAGAAAGCTAAAGGTTGAGTCCTGACCATAAGAACCACAATGTTGCTAACATCAGTTGATAAGCATCTATCTTTTGCTGATATACCTCCAGAAAAAAAACACACACAGTTCGAAGGCAAGTTGTTCTCCTGAGCATATTGATCATTGATGAAGTGATGTCCACCGTAAACAATTCCTGTGTACATATTGACAACATTGTCCTCAGATTGGTTCATAAACCATTAAAAAAAGCCATAGTAGATTAATTCACATACCACACTAGATCATAAATGCTGGCTTATAATCACAATGGTTGTGATCGCACACTGCGCGTAACCAAAATCAAATATTTGTTTACGATATCCAAGCCAAGCTATTTTATTATCATGTTACTACTTTGTTGTTTCTTCCTTTGTTACCAGGTGTAAAGAATGCTGATGAAAATGAACTGAAGGAGATTGCTTCAGAACCACACAGCACTCACGTCTACAATGTTGCTGACTTCAGTTTAATGAACTCCATTGTGGAAGAACTTACAAAGACTGTGTGCATGAGAGTTGAAGAACAAGAGAAAGAAATCAAAGGTAAGAATAGCCAGGAGAAATGCTCTTTTTAAAGGACATATAACCAGGGGTGAAATCCAGCAGGTTCTGACAGGTTCTGGAGAACCGGTAGCAGAAATTTTGAGTAGTTAGGAGAACTGGCAAATACCACCTCTGGCTGGCCCCAGAGTGGGGTGGGAATGGAAATTTTGCAGTATCCTTCCCACAGGAGTGGAGAAGGAATGGGAATTTTGCAGTATCCTTCCCCTGGAGTGGGGTGGGAAAGGAGATTTTGCAGTATCCTTTCCCTGCCATGCCCACCAAGCCACACCCACCAAAACACACCATGCCCACCAAGCCACACCCACAGAACCGGTAGTAAAAAAAATGTGGATTTCACCACAGCATATAATGAATGGTGTTAGGTCAGGCTAATAGCATATCTCATTCAGCTTTCTCTTGCTACATGGCCAACATATTATGTCATAGTGACTAGCAGCCATTATCTTCTTCATGAATAATTCTTGAATGTGAACATGGTAGCCATCAGTACATCTCATTCGAACAAATTTTATGTGCTGGGTAAAAAAACGTCTTCCGCTTCATTTTTCCAAAATTTGTTTCTTCTGAGTTTTTATGAAGTTGTCTGCTGATAGATTGTCTACAAGATCTAGAAAAGTTAAGAATTGAACAAGATGATCATTTTGGGGTGGCTGAAATAATTGTTTCTCTGATTTCTAGGTATGTTTAGTCTAACTAACTAGGCATAATTAGACATAACTAGGGCAGGAGTGGGTTCTACTTACCTTTACTACTGGTTTGCATGCACAGTTCAGCCATGGGGATGTCTGGACAGGTGGGCGGAGCCTCCCACTGCTTTTACTACAGTTCACAAGAACCGGACCAAACCGGGAGCAACCCACCCATTTGCCGACCGGGAGCAACGGCCCATTTGCCGACTTCTGGTGGGACCGGAAGGCCCGAAAATCAGTTGGCTGATGCACGCATGTGCGCCAGAGCTGAGCTCGCGGGCCCACTGATATGGCTCCGCGTGCCACCTGTGGCACACGTGCCATAGGTTCGCCATCATGGCTATAAGGACTCATGCTTTGGGCAAGGGGTTGGACTAAATGATCTCCAAGGTCCCTTCCATGATCCCCATAGTTCTATATTCTGTGTCTAAAACTTTAGGATCATTGGTTGCCACACTTGGAGCCCCTACAGATTTGGTCACATCTGAAGTGACAGCCAGAGGATTCCATGTGAGTTGGACTCATGCACCAGGCAAAGTGGAAAAGTACCGAGTTGTCTATTATCCCACCAAAGGAGGACAACCAGAAGAGGTAATGAAGTAACAGTCACTGTTTGTCCTGAGGGCAAGACAAAAATAATGGGTGGAAGCCTGTCAAAGAAAGATGCAACCTCTAGAAGTAAGGAAAAATTGTTCGACAGTGTGAGCAATTAACCAATGGAACAGCTTGCGTCTTGGAGATGTAAGTGCTCCATCACTGGAGGATTTCAATGAAAGATTGGAGATCCATTTAACTGGGATGGTGTAAAAGTCCTAACTTGAGCGGGGGGTTGGACTAGAAGACCTCTGAAATTCCTTCCAACTGTATGACTCTACAATTCTATGAAACTATAAAGGTAAAGGTAAATGTTCCCCTTGCACATATGTGCTAGTCGTTCCTGACTCTAGGGGGCGGTGCTCATCTCCGTTTCAAAGCCGAAGAGCCAGCACTGTCCGAAGACGTCTCCATGGTCATGTGGCCGGCATGACTAAATGCCAAAGGCGCACGGAACGCTGTTACTTTCCCACCAAAGGTGGTCCCTATTTTTCTACTTGCATTTTTTACGTGCTTTCGAACTGCTAGGTTGGCAGAAGCTGGGACAAGTAACGGGAGCTCACCCCAGTACCCGGCACTAGGGATTCGAACTGTTGAACTGCCGACCTTTCGATCAACAAGCTCAGCGTCTTAGCCACTGAGCCACCACATTCCTTCTCTATATATATAGTTTATAGAAATATTTAGGAACTATAGGATCCCATAATTGTGTTAAGCAAAACACATTAATAATCACTATTAGAAGTAGTGACCAATTACTCCTGCACCTCTCTAATCCATGTTCGAATTTTTTCCTTTGGGAATTGAACCTGTTTTCAGATAAAAGGAGAAAGTCTGCTTTGTGGTCATCTTAAAACTCTGTTTAAATGTGTCTTGTCTTTCGTACAGGTGGTGGTAGATGGGACAGTATCAACAGCAGTACTGAAAAATTTGATGTCTTTAACTGAGTATCAGATTGCTGTGTTTGCCATCTATGTTAGTTCTGCCAGTGAAGGTCTCCGGGGTACTGAGACAACACGTAAGTGACAAAAAAAGGAACATGGCAGTATTTTAAGTTTATGTTAGAACTATCTAATTTTGCATTGTAAGTGTATTGTATATCTGCTGATTCTAGATATAAACCTACCCCTGATGAAAACCTGTTGGACTTGGGAAGAAAAAGTCCATTTAACAATATTCTCTGTTGAATAGTTTTCGCCCAAAGCTGGAAAAACAATGACATACCATCAGAAGACAAGGTGATTAGAAAAATTATGGAATGTGCAGAAATGGATAAGCTCATAAAGGAGATACAAGAAAAAGATGAAACAGAATACTACTTTATCTGGGAGAAATGGTATAAATGGTTGGAGGAGAAAGGGGAAAAAGAAAAAAAAGGGGGGGGGACAAAAGAAAACTAAACAATGGTTAAATTAGGTGGAGAAATATGGAAACAAATGGGAAGATATAAATTGTGGAAAGGAAACTAAGTACCTGTTTATGTTAATTGTAAATAAAATATTTAGATTAAGAGAATATATACAGGTGAAACTCGAAAAATTAGAATATCGTGCAAAAGTTCATTTATTTCAGTAATGCAACTTAAAAGGTGAAACTAATATATGAGATAGACTCATTACATGCAAAGCGAGATAGTTCAAGCCTTAATTTGTCATAATTTTGATGATTATGGCTTACAGCTCATGATATACTAGGAATATATGTATAAGAGATAGATTAAGATAAGAAAGAGGAAATGTATAAATATAGATTACTGATGCGAAGATGTTGAAAAGAACATTTGTTTGTTTGTTTTTGTTTGTAGGCTTGTTGGTTTGTTGGTTTGTTTGTTTTAAAAAACAACAATATTCTGTGTTGATTTTTGGCTGGTATCAGAACACCTAGAAAATGGGGGGCTTAATCCTTCCCTTCTCAGCCATGATCTATTTAAAAATAACCCTTCTGCCTTAGCTGCTATCAGCATCAATGGGAACCTTTTCCTCCTAAGTCAATAAGAAAAGCAGGAGGATTTTCCAAGGGATCGCTGATGTACTAGGAAAAATTCAATTTTAACCCTCACTAGGAAAAATTAACCCTGTACTAGGAAAAACTCAATTTTAACTTTTAATTCAAGTCCTGTCCAGATGTGGTGAGCTGGTAGGGTTTGCCATCAAGCCAATGCACATAAAAATGCAGTTTTGATTTCAGGATAGGTTCTGCCATTTACTTCCATGGATCAAGAGGTCCTCTTGACATCCATACTTCAAAATGACCTCTTTCCTTTAAGGTCAGCCTTTTCCTGCTTCTATTTTGGTAGAACTTGCCAGCAGTTCTTGTTGTAAATTGTGGTGATAAAGGCAGAACAGCAGGCCATTTGATAAGAGTCTTCACTCCTCACTCAGTATTGCTGAATCTGGGATGTGTCTGAATAAGCTTGACAGCAATTTAGCTGCTGTTTTCCTATTTGGCGTCAGCTATCCTATCAGACACAAGAAATCAGGAACCAGGGTTGTTGAAATGAGTACAAGTTTATTCTGTGCATCTTCTAAACAAGAATCTGAACTACTAATGGCCAAGGCAAATTGGCGATAGGTAAGAGTCAATGGAATTCAAGCTGAGCTGGACTTACCATATTTTTCGGAGTATAAGACGCACCTTAGTTTTTGGGGAGGAAAATAAGAAAAAGCTGATTGGCAGGTGGATCGGCCTCCTGGAATACCCCCAATAGCTGTTCCCAGAGGTGAATTTTAGCAACAGGTTCCTTGGTTGTGAGCTCCGTGTCTTGCTTTTTTTTACTTTTTTTCCTGCCTCTGAAAGCCTCCGAAACAGCTTCAGAAAAAAAGCCTCCGAAGCCCTGTTTGGGGGCTTCTTTTCTGAAGCTTCGTTTCTCATGCTTTTTTCAGCCTCCGAAACCTCTGTTTGAGAAACTGGGTGGGGCTACATTCGGAATATAAGACACACCCAGATTTTCATCCTTTTTTGGGGGGGAGGTGCATCTTATACTCTGAAAAATACGGTACTTACCATCATGTAGAGAATAAAGAACCTGTTACCTACCATAAGGAAGGCTGAGCACCAAAGAATTGAGGCCTTTGAACTATGTGGTGCTGGAGAAAACTCCTGCGAGTCCCTTGGACTGCAAGATGATCAAACCGGTCAGTCCTAGAGGAGATCAACCTTGACTGCTCTTTAGAAGGCCAGATCCTGAACATGAAACTCAAATATTTTGGCCACCTTTTGAGAAGGAAGGACTCACTGGAGAAGAGCCTAATGCTGGGAATGATTGAGGGCAAAAGAAGAAGGGGATGACAGAGAATGAGGTGGCCGGATGGAGTCACTGAAGCAGTAGGCGTGAGCTTAAATGGACTCCAGAGGATGGTAGAGGACAGGAAGGCCTGGAGGAACATTGTCCATGGGGTTGCGATGGGTTGGCTATGACTTCGCAACTAACAACAACACCTAAGCAAAATAGGCTGAAACGGTTTTTTTAAATCCAGAGCAATGTGATAACGTTTGGAAGTGGCTCAGGCAGAGAAGCCTCCCTAATTCTCAGAAGTATAAGGAGGAGGAGGAGAATCAGACTGTTATTATTAGACAATCTAAATCAATGGTTTAGCCATTTTTGGAATTGGTTTCCAGGTCCTGTCTACCTAGGGGGTGATGACCCATTATGGCCTCACTTGGGTGGGGTTGCATTGTAGAAGAAAAAAGTCTAGCCTAGCATTTGATTGATCGGAGGTGGTTAGGAATTGGTTAATGATGAACTCCATGGTCCAAAGCACATACTGTCCCAGTAGCATCATTTCCCATGGCACCTGGTGCTCTTTTGAAGTCAAGTTCTGACTCGGTCCAGCTGTACGTGCTTCTGATTCCACTACTGCCTAAGGCAGCACCTCTCCAAGCAGAGTTTTTATTTAATCTTTACTCAAGTGTCATAAAGCAATGCTCTGAAATAAGTAAATATTAATCACTCCAGGTAAGATTTCAAAAGGAAAAAAAATGACGCTGTCACAGAGAGGGGATGGGAAAATATACTATATTTGACCTTGCTGGCAGATAATAGCGAACGAAAATGAAAAGATTGTGGATTCAGGCATGACGTGTAGTTTTGAGAGAATGCAGCCGTTAGCAGCTGAAGTAAATACACGGAAGCCTTGGGTGTGAGAAACAGGGAAAAGGATAAAGCTAAAGGCATTTTTGGTCAGAATTCAGAGAATGGGGGTCAATAAGATCTCCAAAATAGCCCCCTTCCTTTTGTTTACAGTGTGCCTGAGTTCTGCAGAATGAATCTATTTCAACAGAGGTAACACACCCATATTGTCATTGTCCATTGATTCGCAGAATATCTCTGTACAAATTCACTTCCATCCTCATGACGTTCAGGAAGCTATTAGAAACCTGGCTATTCTCCCAGGGTCTCGGGTATCAGCCCTCCCAAGTCAATTAGACAGGAAACACAACTAGAAACATGACTAGATGAACTAAATCTACTTTATTGTTAAGGGCATGTTAATAGAGTCTTGCAAATCTGAAGGTACAATCTTCCTATCATCAATCTGAACCATCCGATCAATTTTAGGGCAGGTCCTTCCTAAGTTTCTTCCTTTGATAGCTAAGTCCTTGAGGTCTTCCCCTTCTTTTTGTCTGACTGTTTCCTAGGCAGTGTCTCTTTCTCTTGTCCCCCAAGGTCATTCATACGTTCTATTACACCAGGGGAGAGTGAAGGTCACTAAATTCAAGGTGCCGCTATTATTTTATAAAGCTGTACAAGGCTTGGCTTTGGCTTTATAACATTGAGATCAGGGGTGAAATGCTAGCAGTTCAGACCGGTTCGGGCGAACCGATAGTAAAAAATGCTACCAGTTTGGGCGAACCGGTATTTCTGACAATCAGCTGGGCAACGATCAGCTGTGATGCACTATTTATATTAGTTAGAATTGTCGGATTTCCTGCTTTCTAGCTAATCTAAATCGCCTGGCACAGCGGATCCCCCCCCTCATTGTTCTACTTACCTTTGCAGACTCGGAAGGCTTCAAAATGTTCCTTTTTTGGTGCTGTGCGGTTGCATCTTAGGCAGACTCACAGAACCGCTGTGCGTGTGCTCGGTAGCAGACTCACAGAACCGATAGCAGACTTTGGAGGATTTCACTCCTGATTGAGATCTAAGTAGCTAACACCTCACAGATTTGCTATCTATGTTGATTTCAGTCACATCCCAGACAGAGGAGGAGAAGGAGGAGGAGGATTGGTTTAATTCTCCATTTTGTGTTTTGGAAATAGTCATCCCCAGTCTTTGAGAGTGGCTGTGCAGGTTAACAAGAGTTGTAATTTTATTTATTGCAGTTGAGCAATTATCTAGCTATCCAAAATGACCAAATGAGATTGCAGAATCAACCTGTTTACATATTTTGAAAAGAACTCTTTTTTATTAGTTGCAAGAACTTCTGTTAGAAAAAAGAATTCAAAGATTTATTGCTCAGACCATACAAAACAATACTGAGTTTAAAACCTTTTTGGTTGTTTCTGTTTTTGTAAGCCTTCCCAGCGCCTTCCTTTGAAAAAAAAAATAGGCGGTAACTCTCTTTTGTATTTTTCCCTCTGCAGTTGCATTGCCAATGGCATCTGATTTGGAGTTGTATGATGTCTCGCACAACAATATGAAAGTAAAGTGGAAGGCAGTAGCCGGTGCAACTGGCTATATGATTCTGTATGCACCCCTCATTGATGGTTTAGCAGCAGAGGAAAAGGAGGTGAGAGAACATAGTATCAACTAGGTCTTATGAACCTTCAAAGAGTGGGCTGAAAACCTAATGTGCAGAAGTCCCTATTTTCAGTTGAATTAATTATCCCCGTGGAAGTATAGACACCTCACCACTGGAGTGCCATAGGCCTCTGTCCTGTTGAAGATTTTTGTTACTGGCCTGGATGAAGGATTTGAGGGTTATGAGGATCACATTTGTAGAGTATCCAAAACTATGAAGAGTTATAAATATTTTAGAAGAGAGAGAGAAAGAGAGAGAGATGGAGGGAGGGAGGGAGGGAGAGAGAGAATGAGAGAGAGAGAGAGAGAGAGAGAGAGAGAGAGAGAAAGAAAGAAAGATAAAGATCCAAAAAGTCTTGTAAAACTCTTTTCATTCATTACATTTGCTAAAGATCTTATGTTATATGAGATTGTTGGGTTGGGTCCCATACTCCACTCAAACCAAGAAGATTGAGTTGGACTGCGGAATGTATAGGCTCTTCACCATTAAACATGGAATTTTTTTTTTAATTTGATTTATATGCCGCCCTTCTCCGGAGACTCAGAGCGGCTTACAATGTGTTAAGCAATAGCCTTCATACTTTTGTATATTTATACAAAGTCAGCTTATTGCCCCCACAAACTAGGTCCTCATTTAACCTACCTTAGAAAGGATGGAAGGCTGAGTCAACCTTGAGCCTGGTAAGATTCGAACCTGCAAAAATTGCAGGCAGCTGTGTTAATAACAGGGTGCATTAAACCACTGTACTACCAAGGCTCGTTCCCAATACAGATCCAATTCAGAGACTATTCTAAGAGCGCAGAGGAAAATAAGTTTATTTTCTTTTGAAGAGCCTACAGTATACAGTATGTTCCACAGTCTAACTCAATTTTCTTGGTTTGAATGGATTATGGGACCTAACCCAACCCAACCCAATCCAACCCAACCCAACCATCTCATGTAACATAATGAGTAGTTGCCCCAGTATCTTCCCCAGACAGTGGGCCATCTCTCATGGCAAGACTATCACCATCTGATGAAGGAATTTACCCAGGATTTGGGTTAATGAATAGTAGCACTTGGGAAGAAACAGTGAAACAATTAATTGTACAGATGCAGGAGTCACAACCAGTTGGGGATTGGTAGAAACTTAGAACCCTTGTGGTTGGCTTGATATTGAATTAGGTCAGGTTTAGAGATTAGTGATGAATCAAATATCACTCTATGAACACCACTGCAGCGTCTTCTACTCTGAATCCAAGTGTCCCCATTGGTTCTACATAATGTTATGCCTTTTTGATAGCTACTAATAACTTACGAAATGGAAGGTGATCTATAAAAATTGGCCTATCATATCAATAGTACTCCATTGAGGTAAATGCAATTTTATTTTTCTGCTAAATACTTTCCTCTCACTTTTTTCAAAACCAAGCAGACAAAAAAAAAAAAAAATCTCAGGAAGTTTAATTGACTCAAAGTCAGGAAGCTATTATTTGCTTATGAGTTTCTTGGCAAGATATATTTTATAAAAGGCTGATACAGACTTCAAGATGGACATAAGAGCCAATTTCAATGTTTAAATTTTTCTCACTTGCTCTTTTCTATGAATATACATTCAAGTCCACAGCACTGATTTTAAAACAGAAAAAAGAAAAGTTCTGTATTAAGATGCATTTTGCTGCATATCTCTTCAAACCTGGACATTTTTGCTTGGGATTTGGCCTCGTTTACCATTTTTGCAAATTAGTTTACCTAATTTGCTGCATTTTTGTTCAAAACGTGTATGAGTTTTTAAACAGAGTTTTAACTAATAGAGATTTTTAAAATATTGTCAAACTGCAGTGTACCATTTTGAGAAGTGTAATTTGGAATGACACTTCGCTTCAACTGTGGAATATAATACATTTGCATGCAGAAAATTTGTCAAACATTACTAAGTAAAATTAAAATAAGTTTTGCCTAAGGTGTGGACAGAAATTGTATTTAGTATGAACTGGCTAAAAAGTCAGCCAGATTGAACAATGGACCCATCTCTTGATTTCTAGTTTGAAATTATGTTCATACTTGTTCATGTGGGAGAATTTTTAGTAGCCTTAAAAAGGCATGTAAGATTCTAGAAGAGAATCAAGAAAGTACTGAATATATAAACATGTTCGGTTTTTTATAAGTTATATAGCATATGTCTCTCACAGAAAATTAATTGAAATAAAAAAAATCTTAGGTCAAAAGACTTCAGATTTCAAGTAAATCTAGTCAACGTACTATTCAATATATTTATAAATGATTTGAAGAGTTAGAGCTTCAACTTCATAAGAATCTATTGACTTGCTACTGTTGTGTCATTCTGAATTTTCTTTAATAGACGCTCTACAGATAACACGTACAGTTAAGGTGATAAAAGTCAATTGTATCTTTTCTTTTTATAGATCTGAAACTTTTCTGACACAAAATTATTAACAGTAATTAATAATAGTAAAAGTGACATTCACAGTATTATATCTTTTAAGGTTCACAGTATTATATCTTTTAAGGATGTTATGGAGAAGATTATATGAAAGTACAAAGGGATTTGTGTAATTCTGGCAATCCTAGTTCTACATTTCTGTCTTTTGGGATACGTTTCAGTTGGTGGTTTTTGATATTCTAGGATTTCTCACAAATTGGACAGCTGCCCATCAAGCCATTATAGGTCTAATTTGTGCAAATGATCCTCAGGCAGGACATAGTGGTATGAATCAATCCCTTGTTAATATCACAAATCCTGTTTTTCTTACTTTGACAGAAATTATTCTCTCTCCTGAAAAAGTTCTTTATCTTCTACTTATGCATGCTACTATTTCATATTATTTATAATGAACTCACATTAAAATACTGCATTTTAACCACTGTGGTAGTGCAGTGGCTAGAATGCAGTATTGCAGGCTAACTCTGCTCACAGCCAGGAGTTCGATCCTGACTAACTTAAGGATGACTCAGCCTTCCATCCTTCTGAGGTCGATACAATGAGGACCCAGATTGTTGGGGGCACTGTGCTGAGATTGTAAACCGCTCAGAGAGTGTTGTAAAGCACTATGGAGTGATATATAAGTCTAAGTGTTGTTGTTATTGCTATTTTTTATAGATGAAAATTGGAGTGACCTCCACACATGTTGAACTTGAGGGTCTGCTACCCAACACAGATTATACGGTCACTGTTTATGCAATGTTTGGAGAAGAAGCCAGTGATCCTCTTACAGGACAAGAAACAACATGTAAGTGGTTTTTATGTGTTTCTATTTGTCCCAGGAGTAAATTCTGGAAAAGCTTTCTGAGACTGAAAAATAATGCCTTTAAACTTTAGTAGAATGGTAATCCCTAGAGGCATCCTTTAGGACAGCAACATGAACAGCAACTTCACTTTGTGATATTTGTGAAGAGCAGCTTCACTTTGTGAGAGCTCAGTGGCTCAGCAGTTAAAGACACTGAGCTTGTCAGATGAAGAACTGACCACCCAGGTTCAAGACCCAAGCGCCACTCAATGGGGTGAGCTGCCATTACCTGCATCAGCTCCTGCTCACCTAGCAGTTCGAAAGCATGCAAATGCGAGCAGATAAATAGGTACCAGTTCAGAGGGAAGGTAATGGCGTTCCATGCACCTTTGAAGTATAGCCATGCTGGCCACATGATCATGGAAATTGTCTTCGGACAATGCTGGCTCCCTTGTCCAAGAAACAGAGATAAACACAGTGATGGGATTCAGGTAATTTAACAACCAGTTCTCTGTCCTAATGATTTCTTCCAACAACCAGTTCACCAAACTGCTCAGAAAATTAACAACCGGTTCTCCCGAAGTGGTGCAAACTGGCTGAATCCTACCACTGGATAAACACCGTACCTTAGAATCAGACACAACTCCTTTTTAGAATACTAGGGGCATTGTTTAGGAAGGAACATGAAGAGCAACCTTTAGTATGGTGCCCGTAATTTCCTTCAACAGCTTGTTACTATCTGATTATTATCATGTAGAGAAAGTGACTTCAGTGGACTATTCTTGCTTACAGTTTTGAAGTACCAACAGTAGCTTTTTAAGTTTCTTGAAGTTTATGTTCCTTTAAAATATCTTCTTTGTTTCCCACTTAAAATACTGTAGATGTGAGATAACATCTATTTTAATTCCATTGAATTTTAACTGCAGCCTGTTTTTTACATCCCAATCTTTAATGTTTTAAAGTTTAATGTTAATTTCCATATTGTGATACCTTCAAGAGTTGTTAGATTCCAGATTCTAGAATTCTTAGAACTGAGTGAGAATTCTGGAGGTGAAGCCTAAAACAAAATGGGTATGATTTCTCTAAAATATGTATACTCATAGCAACTCTTCATGCTTTGCTGAATTCCAGTGGAAAAAAATTGCTGTATTATCTTTTCAGTGGAGTTGGGTTTTTTTTTTTTTTTTTGGCTATAATGCTACGAAAGGATCCAAACTTTCCATATTAAAATAGTTCATAGTTTAAGCATACATCATGTGTTCAAATGTTAGTACCACTTTTAAAAAAATAATTTATAACAGCTTTGGAAAACTGTGTTTGAGAGTTATTTGAGTTTTTCCATATTGGCTAGGTTTCCTTTAATTGGAATGATCGTGCACTCACTGTTTCCCCACACGTAGATGCATATTGTGAGAACTGAGGTGCATATTTGTCTTGTAAAGAACTGAATGTATGAATCTAATAGAAGTCAAATTCTAGTCCAGGAAACATGATATCTGCAGATAGGTTTTTTTTATTCCTAGATGGTTTTTTACTTCTGACCCTGAAATGTTTTGTGACATCTGGGATAGGAGAGCTTGCCTTTTGATGTTTATTAATGTAAATTGGGATATTGAATTGGGCACCAAATTGATCTTGAATGGAAATAGAAATAGTGTTGTAGGAAGTTAGCACCCACCCCTTTCCTAGAGGAATAAAATATTTTTGGGGAAATATTAAAAAGGCAGAATATTATATTTCCCTGGATGAGAAATGGATAAGCATGTTTTGAAGCAGCTCCCATCTTCCTGCCCCCACCCTTTGTCAATGGGCCATTAAGGCCTGGGCCAGTCTATTCTACATAACAAAGATCTACCTCCTTCAGGCAGAGCCATAGTAGGAATTGCCAAAGATCCAACAAAGATAGGATTAGCCCTCTACACAACAGCAGCAAAAACTCAGCACATGTGACCTCGGAAACATGTGACCTGGGAAGCACATGTGACCATCAGCCAGCAAGGCTAGCTAAGACCCCCACCCCCTGGGAGTCTGACAACCAATCAGGATACTGTTTTAGGGTCCCAGGAAATGCAAAGCCAGAGAGGGCATAAAAACCCGAGGATTTACTGTATCTGCCCCTTTTCTGTTCAGGAACTCAAGCCATGTGATCCTGTCCACCATTAAACCATCTTTCCAAGCAGTCTTCATGTTTCCAGTGTCTTTTTCCCCACTTGGAGCAGAACCAAGAAGGATATTTCTTCCAACAGTGTTGAATGGAGAAGGAGGATAGATTTTGAATGGATTTCAGCCTCCTGAAAGAAAAAAAAAAAAGCATGAGTAGGAATTGAGCCTCCCCATTGCTATTTCATGGAAAGCAGGATATGGGGAAATTTGGAAGGATTTGAGATAATCCAGTGTAGGAACAAATTGGGGATGGAGAATAAGATAAAAGGATATAGACTTGTTCCAAGTAGAACTCTTAAAATATCTACAAAGTTCTCAATGTTTCTGAGTGAATAAGAGAATAACAGAATTGGAAGGGACCTTGGAGGTCTTCTAGTCCAACTCCCTGCTCAGGAAACCTGCTGTTCCACTGTTCAGGAAACCCTATACCATTTCAAAAAAATGGTTCTCCAATCTCTTCTTAAAAACTTCCAGTGTTGGAGCATTCACAACTTCTGGAATTCACAACTTCTGGAGGAAGTTGTTCCACTGATTAATTGTGTGTGTGTGTGTGTGTGTGTGTGTGTGTGTGTGTGTGTGTGTCTATCTCAGCCTCTCCCCAAGTCATGCCTTTGTAGATGTGTTTCTTAGAATTACCCAACAATAGCAGAATTTAGAAGTCTGAATCTTGGAGACCAAAACCTTTGAAAGGTACTTGGAAGCCAAAAGCAGATAAACTTCAGAGTAAACAAGAGTACAACACAGGGTAAAAAGGAATATCAGAACACATATTGTATTTCAGAAATTCCATATGCACCACAGCAAAAACGTTCAGCTTTCACTACCAGAATATTATAGGAGATGAATTCTAACACTGAAATTATTATTATTTTTTCAATGGATTTTTGCTGAGCCTAATTCATCCTAATTTCAACAAGTTCACTATAAAGGGGGTTCAGTTTGCTGTAAAGTCTAGCATATTTACACAAACCATATAATTCAAAATCCCACCAGTATCCATACGGTGTGAACTTTCTTGGGTGAGGACTCTGCATTGAACATGACCAGATTTTGTATCAGACCCATAGTGTTGCATGGAGATTAATGTCATCTGGAAGCCATATATCACAATAGGTCAACTGACCGAAAAACAAATATATTATTTATAACATGGATTCATTTCTATTTTCAAGTGCCTTTAAGTCCGCCAAGAAATTTGAAGTTTTCAAATGTGGATCACAGCTCAGCCAAAATAACCTGGGATCCAGCTTCCCCAGAGGTCAAAGGCTATCGCATTATGTACGTTAAGACAGATGGGACTGAAACCAATGAGGTAAGTAGATTTTTAAAAAAATAAATAGGAACAACCTAAAAACAGAACTATTATGTAAAACCAATATCCCACCCCCCCCAGTCTGCCAATAACTCATATAATGGCAGTTAGATTAACTTCTTTGGTTAAGAACAGTTATCAAAATGAGGTAAACAGGTCCATCTCAAAGGTTTGAGAAAGCATTTCTGGCTTCCTTTTCAATGAAATTTGAACTCCCTATGTAAATCAGGGGTGAAATCCAGAAGGTTCTGACAGATTCTGGAGAACTGGTAGCAGAAATTTTGAGGAGTTCGGAGAACCGGCAAATACCATCTCTGGCTGGCCTCAGAGTGGGGTGGGAATGGAGATTTTTCAGTATCCTTCCCTCAGGAGTGGGGTGGGTATGGAGGTTTTGCAGTATCCTTCCCCTGCCACGCCCACCAAGCCACGCCCACCAAGCCACACCACACCCACCAAGCCACACCCACAGAACCGGTAGTAAAAAAAATTGGATTTCACCACTGATATAAATACATTGTTTCTGTTATATTTTGAATATGGCTCATTTAAAAAGCCTCTTCTTTATTCAAGCCATTAGTTTCCCACCTCCCATTTTTCATATTCTCTTACCCAGCAATGGCACAGTGAAGTAATTTTGTGCTTTGCAATCAACCGTCATGTAGGATGTGAGGTGCTTTCCTTTAAATTTTTTTTTTTTATTCAATGTAAATTATATAATATGCTAAGAAAAAAAAAGGCAGCCTTCTTCAAATGAAACTTGACCTACTGATGTCTAAATGGACATGTCCATGTTTTTTCTCAGCATATAAAGAATTAGTTTGTTCTTGCCTTCTGGGATTATGGCTGGCTGGCTGGCTGGCTGGCTGGCTGGCTGGACAGATAGAAATAGTGATAGAGCTTCACCTGATGAGAGGGAAAAATATGCATTCGCTGTTTTTTTAGGGTGAAATCTCTGAAATATTTATAATGGACAGACCAGAATGGAGATCTTACTGCCTTGGTCCAATGGCCCCAAGCCTGGTATCCTAGACTCCCTAGTTCAGCGGTGTCAAACTCAAGGCCCATGGACTAGATCCGGCTCATGGGGTGCGTAGACCTGCCCTAGAAACAGTGAAGGAATGACCCATGGCGCCTCTGCCAGCGAAAACAGAGCTCGTGGGGACTGTGCATGGCCCCCCTGAGCTCTGTTTTCTCTGGCAGAGGGTTGCAAGAGGCTGTCCCAGCCAAAAATAGAGCGCTCTGCCATTTTCGCTGGCAGAGAGCTCGGGCCACCACAGGTGCCCCCTGACACAAGTGATGTCAAGGCGCCCCCCCTTGGGGGGGGTGTCAAACATAACCCTGATGCGGCCTTCAATGAAATTGAGTTTGACACCCTTGCTCTAGTTCAGTGTTGCTCAACCTTGTCAACTTTATGATAGGTGGACTTCAAGGCTGGTTGGGGAATTCTGGGAGTTGAAGTCCACACATCCTTAGGTTGCTGTGGCTGAACAACACTTACTACCCAAGGCAGTCCTCACTGCTGTCAATTCTGAGAACACTCCATCCGTGCAAACCCCTCATCCCAAGCTGATATAGATCTACATCTTTTTCAATAAGGATTTCTTTATAATCCTTGGCACGCATCCCTCCATTCCCTGCTTGTCTGGCTCTCTCCTTCTTCTGGCAAGAAATTGGCTGAGGCTTTCCAGAATTTCGACATGACACAGCTTGTAAAGAATCTTTGTATGTAACAAGATGCAACAGGCTTTGCTGCCCCTGTTTCTAGACCCTTGTGAGTTTCAACGCAATGCCTTTTCCTCTGGCCATTCTGACGGTGTAACAAGAGGCCCGCTTTATGCTTCCGATGCTTTGTACTAGGTATGAGCATTTCTGTTTTTGGAAAGATGGCTTTCTTAAAAAAAAAGAAAAGCTAGATTTCTTTCTAGCTCTCAACCTACCCTGTTTTCCCCAAAATAAGACATCCCCTGATAATTTATTTATTTATTTATTTATTTATTTATTTATTTATTTATTTATTTATTTATTTATTAAATTTATATACCGCCCTATTCCTGAGGGACTCAGGGCGGTGAACAGCGAACGATAAAAATACATGTAATACAAACGTTAAAAAAAAAAACCAATTAAAATATACTAAACACTCTGGTCCTAGATAATTCAAGACATCCCAGTTTAAAATCAAATCAAAAGCAATATAAAGGGAAAGTTAGGCCAGGCCGGCCTGCTGAAACAGGAATGTTTTGAGGGCACGGCGGAAAGTGCACAGATCCGGAATCTTCTGTATCTCTGGGGGGAGCTCGTTCCAGATGGTGGGTGCCCTCACAGAAAAGGCTCTCCCCGATAATAAGCCCAATCGGGCTTTTGAGCGCATGGCAATAAGGCCAAGCACTTATTTCAGGGTTCAAAGAGATATAAGACAGGGTCTTATTTTCGGGGAAACACGGTATCTTCATCTCTAAGAACTGAAGCAGCTGGTTCTCCCAGCCTACGTGAAGCAGGAAATTTAACTAGAATAGAATAGAATAGAATAGAATAGAATAGAATAGAATAGAATAGAATAGAATAGAATAGAATAGAATAGAATAGAATAACAGAGTTGGAAGGGAACTTGGAGGTCTTCTAGTCCAACCCCCTGCCCAGGCAGGAAACCCTACACCACTTCAGATAAATGGTTATCTAACATCTTCTTTAAAATTTCCAGTGTTGGAGCATTATTAATTGTTCTAACTGTCAGGAAAACTAGAAAGTCTTAAAATTGCAAGCTTGGGGCCACTGGACCAGGGGAATAAGATCTCCATCTGGCCTGTCCCGAACATTATAACATGGATGTCACCCTTGAGAAACAACCAATGCATATTTTTTCCCCAGAGTCCATTTTAACTTGCAGCCATTTTTCCCCTCCCATCAGCTGAAGCTGATAGGTAGGATAACCCACTTTAAAGAAAATTGAGGAACAGCTGTTTGGCTCATAAACAGATATATTCCTTTGGGGCACTTTTAAAACAAAACAAAAATAACAAACATATGTCCTGGAGTTGTTCTGTTTATTTTTTTTCCCTCAGTTCATTAGGCTGACTGATGGTCTCTGACATCATGGTCCTGTTTGAATAACTGGGCCAAGGGTGATTGTATCATGCTGATATCATCGCCCCACACAATTAACTTTAGGGCTAATCCACCACTTTCTGGTTACCCTGATGAGAGGATGAACCACCAATCAGTTTGGGTGTAGTGGATGATGTCATCCTTAGCCCAATAGCCCATGGCTGTTGGGAAGACGACCACCATCTGAGTTTCATCAGAAATAGCGTGGCTAACATAAACAGGACAGTCCAATGGCACTTCATACCTTCTTAAAGAAATGTCTCTATTCCAGCTAGCTGATGTATATGCTGGGGGTGGGGCGGGGATGCTCACTACCCCGATTTCTGCATTCTCATGCCCATCTTTTACTGAGCTATGGGACTGCCTGCTATGAAAGAGAAGAACTTTGGGGGTTTTTTTAAGGCTTAGTAAGGAATAATTATAATAATGAGTGGTGTGATGGCCTAGAGGAGAAGATACTCATTACCTACTTGGAAGGTTGAGGGTTCGATCCTAGGGAGCAGCAGATATTTCTTTTCCAGGGCACACAGAAAAAAACCCATCTGCTGTGAACTCTGCATAGACATCAGGAAGGGCATCCGGCCTATAAATGCTCAGGTATTCAGCAGAGTCATTCCTTCCTTCCTTTTCTTCTTTTGGATGAAATTGACAAGTTCAGCCAAGTTTGGCCTTCTAGCAGTGATGTCCATTGGAGTGCAAACATGTGCAACATGGTGGGCATGGTGTCACAATCCAAGCCATAATGTATTTATGATGGTGGCGGTGTGTCCCAAGGTCATGTGATCACCTTTAGCAAACTTTTGACAAGCAAAGTCAATGGGGAAGCCAGATTCACTTAACAACCATGTTGCTTACTTAACAGCTGTAGTGACTCACTTAACAACTATGGCAAGAATGGTCGCTAAATGGGGCAAAACTCACTTAACAACTGTCTCGCTTAGCAACTGAAATTTTGGGCTTAGCTGTGGTTGTAAATTGAGGACTACCCGTAGCGATTTGGATAACACTCTGCTTCAGAGGTGGTATTCAGCAGGTTCTGACCAGTTCTGGAGAACCGGTAGCGGAAATTTTGAGTAGTTCGTAGAAAAGGGTAAATACCACCTCTGACTGGCCCCATGCCCATCTATTCTCTGCCTCCCGAGTCCCAGCTAATCAGGAGGAAATGGGGATTTTGCAGTAACCTTCCCCTGGAGTGGGGAGGGAATGGAGATTTTACAGTATCCTTCCCCTGCCACGCCCACCAAGCCATGCCCACCAAGCCAAGCCAAGCCCACCAAGCCATGCCCACACAACCGGTAGCAAAAAATTTGAATCCCACCACTGCTCTGCTTCCAACCATCCCTGGATGAAGAGTCTGTCGGCACCTTCCCCCTTTTCTCTGCCCCTCCTTTCCATTTAGCTAAAGGGGAGCAAGCAGATTGTTCCTTTCTGTAAGATGGGGAATTTGCCAAGTCACTGATTGATGCAGCCTGGGATCTAACCTGGGTTTTCTTTTTCACTTGTGAAGAAGTCTCTGGCTAAAGAATTAGACGAAGCCTCTTTTCTCTTCTTGACGTAGCTATGGATTTTCCATCCTCATGTAGCTGTGGATTTGTAACCACTTTTCTCATTCCTGTCGCCTCTGTGATGCAGGAAGAAGTTGATCAAGTGTCAGCACATATTTTGAAGAGCTTGACGTCTCTCACTGAATATACTGTAGCCGTTTTCTCCCTCTATAGCGAGGGTCAGTCTGAGCCACTCACGGGCAGCTTTAGCACAAGTAAGTCTCGCTGCATGTCTATGGAGATTCTCTACCATCCAGGTCATGGTTGTCCCAAAGGTGCTTTTCCAAAAGGGAACTGGACTTTCTGGGTTTTTTTTCCCCCTTGAAAACATTTTGCTTCTCATTGAAGAAGCTTCTTCTGTTCTGACTGAATGGTGTGGAATAGAAGGAGTTGTGTTCTTTGCAGTCATGTGGTCATTAGTGCTCTGAAGGTTGGTCATTAGAATAGAATAGAATAGAATAGAATAGAATAGAATAGAATAGAATAGAATAGAATAGAATAAACAGAGTTGGAAGGGACCTTGGAGGTCTTCTAGTCCAACCCCCTGCTTAGGCAAGAAACCCTGCACCACTTTCAGACAAATGGTTATCCAACAACTTCTTAAAAACCTCCAGTGTTGGAGCATTCACAACTTCTGGAGGCAAGTTGTTCCACTGATTAATTGTTCTAACTGTCAGGAAATTTAAATTTAGTTCTCAGCTGCTTCTCTCCTTGATTAGTTTCCACCCATTGCTTCTTGTCCTGCTCTCAGGTGCTTTGGAGAATTAGTTCACTGAGAATCGTTGAGGCCACTTGGGGATTGATCTGTATCCTCTGGGTCACCTGAATCAGAGTGCAGATGGATATGGGACCTTTTTGGGACTGCTAAGTCTCGCTGCATTTTTGAAAGCAGTCTAGCTATAGTCCCAATATTCTTCTACTCTTTTGGAGGGAACAATTTGGTTTTATTCATATTTTCTTAAGAAAAGGAATTTATAGCTCTCGGTTTATACACTTGACAGCTTGGAAACCTTATGTTATTGAAAACAAATGCAGATGAAAACATGGTCAAATATCGTAGTTAAAGTTGGTCTGCTACCAGAAGAAAGAGAAATTTGAATACAGGGCGCTCGAAGTCAAGTTACGTTGTGCCAGTTCCCTGAACAAATTGTGTAGATGCAGCCAAACACCTCACAAGTTCTTCACATAGATATTACTTTCTGATTGCAGAGGCTTTTTTTAAAAAAGAAAAATTGCAGACAAAATTTGATTACTTATTAGAACTTTTAAGCATCTCTCAAGGAAGAAATAAAAAAAAGCAATTAATAGGATTTTGTTGTTCTCTGCTGTATTTCTTTCTGGTTTCAGAAAAAAGGGAAAAATGCAAATAATTTATTCCAACAGAAGGGAATATATAGAATTCAGGCTTGCAATTGCAGAAGACAGCTGTAGCAAAATAGGTAATAAAATGGGACACAACTCACTTAACAGCTGTTTTGCTTAACAATGGAAATTTTGGAAATTGAGGATGATGTAAATGGTCCTTGTTTCATGAACATTGTTTTTACTACAGTAATACATGCAGTTATAATTGGCCAATCAGTTAAACTTTTAAAAATTCTGTAGAAAGTTTACTGCAGCTGTTTATATTCCATAGAGTTGGAAGCAATTTCAGATATCATGTTTAGGGAACAAAGTTAACTTAACAAAATTTGATCCAGACACATTTGGAATCCTTCTGGTTTTTTTTTTTTTTCTTTATCTTGCAGAGAAAGTTCCATCACCTGAATTTTTGGAAATTATTGAAGTATCTACTGAAACTTTAACAGTAAGCTGGAAGCCACCATCCTCTGATGTGGCTCTTTACCGTCTAGCATGGATCCCATTGGCTGGCGAAGAAGCTGATGAGGTAATGATGTTCTTGGCCCTCACATGCTCTTTGTTATAGCAAGCTGAATTATATCAGTAACAGAGTTGGAAGGGACCTTTGGAGGTCATCTAGCCCAACCCCCTGCTCACGCAGACCACCTGTTCTAGGGATTTGAACTGCTGAACTGCTGACCTTTTTGATCGACAAGCTCAGTGTCTTAGCCACTGAGCCACCTAGTCAGGCTTCCTTGCTGGTGATAGACTGTGTTTTGTGCATTTTGAGGAGCAGAGTCTCCGTTGTTGGGATGACGAAATAGATGAGTACATTTGTGAAAAGCATGCAAGCAATTGATTGCCCATTTATTTATTTGTTTGTATCCTGTTTTTATTAGTTTTACAAATAACTCAAGGCGGCGAATATTCTGTATCCAACACATATACCTCCTTCTATTTTCCCCATAACAATAGCCCTATGAGGTGAATTGGGCTGAGAGAGCTCGACAAGCCCCAAGTTATGTAGCTGATTTTCATGCCTAAAGTGGGACTAGAACTAATGTTCTCTTGACGATTGGCCCAAAGTCATCCAGCTGGCTTTCATGCCTGAGGTGGGACTAGAACTCATGGTCTCCTGGTGATTGGCCCAAAGTCATCCAGCTGGCTTTCATGCCTGAGGTGGGACTAGAACTCATGGTCTCCTGGTGATTGGCCCAAAGTCATCCAGCTGGCTTTCATGCCTAAAGAGGAACTAGAATTCACAGTCTCCCATTTTGTAATATGTTGTCTCAAGAACTGGATCAAACTGGCTCTCTTTTATTCTATTCTATTCAAAAACTCATCTGCTCAGTTTCTTAGGAAGCCAAAGCAGTGCCAAGATAATTTTTTTTTCAGGAAAATGCCTCAAGGAATATTTGCACAAGTATTTACACCTTTTCTGAAGGTATGGTTGGCCTCCCACCCTGTTGCTTTTCCAAAAGGCCTTTAAAACATGACTTTGCAGTGGTCCTGCGGACTATGAATGGAACTGGAGCTGATCGAGTGACTGATTTGATTGTGCTGTTGCTGCTCTGGGGTTATGCATTGGTTTTTTTTTTAAATGGATTTTTATTATATGGCAAAAAAAAATTAAAAAAAATTCTGGAATCACCTATGTGTGAATTGGGCAGCTGTATAAATGTGTTTAATAAATAAATAAATAATAAATAAGCACAAATTTAGGGAGTTGACAACCAAAGGAACTAAATGAAGAATGAGCATGTTTAATGGGTATTAAATGCAGATCAATTAGTTCATCAAGAGATGTGAAGAACATTTATCAATGTGTCTGGAATGTGGAAAATGAGTTAGGAATAGACTAGACTAGACTAGACTAGACTAGACTAGACTAGACTAGACTAGACTAGAATAGAATAGAATAGAATAGAATAGAATAGAATAGAATTCTTTATTGGCCAAGTGTGATTGGACACACAAGGAATTTGTCTTTGGTGCATATGCTCTCAGTGTACATAAAGAAAAAATAAAATATATTCGTCAAGAATCATAAGATACAATATTTAGTGATAGTCATAGGATACTAATAAGCAATCAAATCATACTAGGAAACAATAAAAACAATATAAGTTGTAAGGATACAAGCAACATGGATATAGCCATAAGTGAGAAGAGATAGGTACTAGTAAGTATGAGAAGAAGAATAGTAATACAGTCTTAGTAAATTATTTGACAGTGTTGTGGGAATTATTTGTTTAGCAGAGTGATGGCATTTGGGAAAAAACTGTCCTTGTGTCTTGTTGTTCTGGTGTGCAGATCCATATAACGTCTTTTTGAGAGTAGAAGTTGAAACAATTTATGTCCAGGATGTGAGGGGTCTGTAGATATTTTCACAGCCCTCTTTTTGACTCATGCAGTATACAGGTCCTCAATGGAAGGCAGGTTGGTAGCAATTGTTTTTTTCTGCCGTTCTAACTATCCCTGGGCAGGTTCCAAAAGGAGTATAATTCACCTCTCTGTCTTCTAAATCTCCTGTTCTATCTGTTTCAGATCATCTTAAGTGGAGATGTGGACACCTATGAGATCGAAGGCTTGCTACCCGATATGGAATATGAGGTGTCCTTGGTGGCCCTCTTTGATGATGAAAGTGAAAGTGATGTGGTTGCTGTACTTGGGAGCACACGTAAGATGGGAAATACTATGGTTATCCTTCCTATATATTTCTCAGTATATACTTTACTTTAAAAAGCCAACATTCAGAAGTATCTGGTGCCTCTGTCTTCTTACCTGAAGTCCTGATGTACAGAATAATGTCTTATGCTCATTTGGCTACTGAAATGTAGTCTACTGCATCTGAAGCAGGGGTGGGTTGCTACCGGTTCACCCTGGTTTGGGCAAACTGGTAGCGGCGGCGGTGGGAGGCTCCGCCCAGCCTCCCAGACATCATCAAAAATGCTCTGCGCATGCGCAGAACCTTCTGCACATGCACCGAAGCGCCAAGCACTCGCGAAGCAAGCAAGTGCGCCCACGTGCTCCCAATAGCGAACCAATAGTGCCAGGATTTGAATCCCACTACTGATCTGAAGGGATGTTTCATGGCTGATTGGGGGATTCTGGATTGAGAGAGCACCAAGGACCCCTCATGTCAATCCTGAGCTGCAAATATTCTCCTTTATTAGTGAAATTTGATAACCTTGGAAACAACTCAACCCTCCCCTCCTAGTATAGCTCCACCCAGAGTTCTTTCTTTTAAAACTCTGCCAGTTAATCCAGATGTTGTTTTAATTTCGGTTCAACCTGATTTTATCTTCTCCAGTCGCAATGTTCTGCATCAGAGTACCATATAGATAAACCTATACAAGAAATATATAGTAGCTATTGTAAGTATGAAATTTTGTCTGAAAACATGCTTGTCTGTTGCTTATTTCCCCCCAGTTGAAATACTGACTACTGAAGTAACTACCATTACCACAGAAATTACTACTACTCCTGAGCCTACAACAGCAGGTACAAAATATATTTTTAAAAATGAACACATATGTAAGTCAAGAGGTGATTAGTTGACATTACTCAGAGCAAGGGGTTACGATGACTCAGTTGTTAAAGATGCAGGGTTCGTCAGCTGGAAAGCTGCCAGTCTTGGTTTAAGACCAAGCGCCATGCAATGGGGTGAGCTCCTGTTCCTTGCCCAGCTCCTGCCCACCTAACAGTTTGAAAGCATGCAAATGCGAGTAAATAAATAGATACCACTTAAGAGCTGTTGTGGTGCAATGATTAGAATGCAGTACTGCAAGCTACTTCTGCTGACTGCCGACTCCCTGAAGTTTAGCAGTTCAAATCTCACCAGGCTCAAGATTGACTCAGCCTTCCATCTTTCCAAGGTCGGTAAAATGAGGACCCAGATTGTTGGGGGCAATATGCTGACTCTGTAAAATCACTTAGAGAGGGCTGTAAAGCACTGTGAAGCAGTATATAAGTCTAAGTGCTATTGCTATTGCTACCATTTCGGTGGGAAAGTAACAGTGTTCTGTGTGCCTTGACATATAGTCATGCTGGCCACATGACCATGGAACAGTCTTTGGACAATGCTGGCTCCCTTGGCTAAGAAACAGGCATGAGCACCACCAGGGGTGGGTTCTAAATTTTTTTACTACTGGTTCTATGGGCGTGGTTGATTATGTGGGCGTAGTTTGATGGTCATGTGATAATTCTTTAGGATTTAGCAGAGATACTGGTCTACCAAGCTTTTAACTGCTTGCAGAGCTGTACCGGTCTACCCATTTGTTTTTGGAGGCACCGGTCTACTCATTTGTTTTTGGAGGCACCGGTCTATCCATTTGTTTTTGGAGTGCACTGGTCTACACCATACTGCCTTTTAATACTGATCAGCTATAGGGTGGCCCTTTGAAGCCCCGCGGCAAGAGTTTAAACAGTTTTTTTCCTAGCCAATCAGCTAGGACTCGGGAGGCAGCGAATAGATTAGGGGTGGGGCCAAATAAAAGGTAAGAATAACGCGGGGGCAGGTTCGGTGACATCATATTGGCCCGAACCGGCCGGAACCCACCACTGAGTACCACCCTCTACAGTTGGACACAACTGGACAGGGAAAACCTTTACTTGTACTCTGAGCAAAGATGCAACATTTTTGTATTCTTAGAATGATTGTGTTTTATAATTTGCTGTAAAATAGTTAACTGGGGAAGAAATGATATCCAGACTGGATGCTTCAAAAGATTTAAAGCTGTTTGTCGTTCTTGTAGTCTTTCGGACAGGAATAAAAAATCTCATGGTCGAAGATGAAACTACCTCAAGTTTGAAAGTCAAGTGGGACATTACGGACCTCAGCGTTTCCCAGTTCAGGGTGACATATATGAAGGCTGACGGTGGTCATGGGGAGGAAACGGTAAGGATGATGGCCTGACAGATCATTGGTTTGAAAGCTCAGCTTGGACTTTTAAAGAATTATTCATAACTTGGAATCAAAGGGAACATTCTCCCCTTGATAAGTATCAATTATCTGCATAATGTAAGCCTCAGTTTGCTAGTATCGTTTACTTATCTATATAAAAAGATATATGCCACCAATATCCAATGCATTTTGCAATTCCATAAGCCAAAAACTAACTAGGTCCTTGGGCTTACAATTTAAAATCAATAGGAATCTATAGTTAGTCCTCAATTTACAACCATAATTGGGATCAGAGTTTTTGTTGCTAAATTAGGTGGTTGTTAAGTGAACCACACCTGATTTGTCAACCTTTTTTGCCATGGTGATTGAGCAAATTACTGCAGTTGGTAAGTGAATTTAGCAGTCACTAACTGAATCTGGCTTCCCCCGTTGACTTTGCTTGTAGGAAGCAAATTTGTACAAGCAAATTGCTTGTACTCATCTTAAATGGTCTAAGTGCCAGAGCTCACTGTAACAGCATTGCTAAAAAGGTATTAAAAGTTGTTAATCTAATCTTGCGTAGCTTCTTTTCCGGTAATATTGAACTGCAAACTAGGGCATACAAAACTTTTATCAGACCAATTCTTGAATACAGCTCATCTGTCTGGAACCCGCACTGCATATCAGACATTAATACAATTGAACAAGTCCAGAGATATTTCACAAGAAGAGTCCTCCACTCCTCTGCTCGCAACAAAATACCTTATGCCACCAGACTCGAAATTTTGGGCTTAGACAATTTAGAACTTTGCCATCTTCAATCTGACCTAAGCATAGTACATAAAATCATCTGCTACAAAGTCCTAGCAGCCAATGAATACTTCAGCTTCAACCAAAACAATACAAGAGCACACAACAGATACAAACTCATGGTAAACTGATCCAAACTAGACTGCAGAAAATACGACTTCAGTAACAGAGTTGTCAGTGCCTTGAATGCACTACCTGACTCTGTGGTTTCTTCCCCAAATCCCCAAAACTTTAACCTTAGACTGTCTACTGTTGACCTCACCCCATTCCTAAGAGGTCTTTAAGGGGCGTGCATAAGCGCACCAGCGTGCCTACCATCCCTGTCCTAATGTTTTCTTTTATTCATATCCTTTTCATGTATTTATAATTATGTTTATACTTGTATCTGTCATAAAATACATGCTTAATGAAAATGATTGAATGATTGAATGATTGAATGAATGAATGAATGAATGAATGAATGAATGAATGAATGAATGAATAAATAAATAAATAAATAAATAAATAAATAAATAAATAAATAAATAAATAAATAAATAAATAAATAAAATGAAAAGCTAGCTTGGAAGGTCACAAATGAGAAGCACATGACCTTGGGATGCTGCAACCACCGCAAATACATGCTAGTTGCCAAGTTCTCAAAGTCTGATCATGTGGCTGTGGAGATGCTGCAATGGTCATAGGTGGGAGAACCAGTTGGAAGTCACTTTTTCAATACCTTTCAAACAGTTGCTAAACAAATCCTAACTTGCATTAACAAAGGGATCAATCAAGTGAGCTACTAATACCACTCTATAAAGCCTTAGTAAGACCTAGAATACTGCATCCAGTTTTGGTCACCACACTATAGAAAGACTCTAGAAAGAGTGCAGAGAAGAGCAACCAAGGTGATTAGGGGATTGGAGACTAAAACATAGGATGAACGGTTGCAGGAACTGGGCATGGCTAGTCTAGTGAAGAGGAGGACCAGGGGAGACATGATAGCAGTGTTCCAGTATTTGAGGGGCTGCCACAGAGAGGAGGGGGTCAACCTTCAGGTGCTTTTCCAAAGCACCTGAAGGCCAGACAAGATATAATGGATGGAAACTGATCAAGGAGAGATTCAACCTGGAAATAAGGAGAAATTTTCTGACAGTGAGAACAATCAACCGATGGAACAGAAGTTGCCTTCAGAAGTTGCAGGAGCTTCATCACTGGAAGCTTTCAATAAGAGACTGAACTGCCATCAGTCAGAAATAGTGTAGGGTCTGCTTGGGTGGGGGGTTGGACTAGATGGCCTACGAAGTCCCTTCCAACTCTGTTAATCTGTTAAATCTGTTAAATGATTGTGCAGTAAGTTGAGGACTATTTGTAATAAAGAAGGTGGGGACATGTTGCTTTGGCAAATATCAAAGGGTCGATATGAAAAGTTGAGGAGGACTTTTCTTCTGCTAGATTCCAAATGGACGATGGGGTGGTATCTTGTGCCATTTACTGGACACAAAGTTCAACAACCCCCTTTTCCTTCTTGCAAGCAGGTGGTGTGGGATTCTCCATTCACATGGAGAACATGGTGAGTTAACACTTACTGTGCCACCCATCATAGACCTGACCCAATTTGCTTCATGGTTCTCCAAATGAAAAATCTTGCACTTGCAGTCCGCTTGACGATGAGTGGACTTCAACTCCCAGAATTCCCAGTTTGCAACCCCATCGTGACCAAGTTTGCCAGTAATGAATGTGATTGCATAACATTATGCCTACTAATTCTGGGTTGTTTAGGGGTGAGGATTTAATGGGTTAAATCCAAACCCCATGGCTTTAAGAAGACATCTGAAAAAAAAGAGGGACTTGTTTTGAAATAGGGACAGCGAGGATAGAAAAAATGTTAGTGGGTTAGAAGAGAAATCATTATGAATCAAGAGTACAGTCTGCTTTCATCTGTTGATTTAATACTTCGCAAATGGTTGCTATCCACCTTGAGAATCTCTCTGATGGAGACATGAAATAAATAGATGAAAGCATTTCAGGCAGCTGGGCATGAGAAAGCTGGAAGGAAATTACAATGGGGAACAAGGACTGAAAGATTTACAGATACTATGGACCATAAAATGATTTTGAATTCTGGCCAAGCTGTTGATTCAATCTTCTCAGCCCGCCTGGTTCTGTCTTACAGCAGCTTCACTGGTCCCTCACTTATTTTTTGGACACAATTCAAAAAGGTTACACATGCGTAGCCCTCTTACAACTATTTGAAAGAAGCATTGTCTCACCAGAACCTGCCCAGTTTTACAATCTGGGAGAGAGGCCTTTTTCTCAACTCCACCACCATTATTTGATGCCAACAAGAAAAGTTGAATTTTCTTGGTGGCTGTTTCAAATCTTTGGATTTTGGGGGTATAGGAGACAGGTTAAAGTCAAGTCAAATCTCTTGGAAGTATGTTCAATAAATAAAGGACCTAGGAAGTCATTGCATAAAGTAATTTTTTCTCTCCTTCTCTGAATATCAAGTTAATTTCATAGCGTACTTTCATTACTGTCTGTTTTTCTCTCAACATAATTACTTGTAAATGGGGGAGGGATGTGTTATATTCACTGCTCAGAAGATAAGAAACTTATGGAAATAAATGGAGTGGGATGGATATGCAAAATATTTGTTAATATCTCTGCTCAAAGCCTTTGAAAGTTAGACATTTCTTTAGAGTAGTTACTTTTCTCAGTGAATTTTCTCCCATTTTGTAATAGCTAAAGAGGATTTCTCTAGTTTTACTTCCCTTCCCTGTTGTCTTTTTTGCTTTCCTTTTCACCATCCAGCTTTCTGACTTTCTCTTTCCTTCTCTTCCTGTATAACTACTTCTTCTACTTTCCTTTCTATACATCCTTTCTAGTTATTCTTCCATGTTGTGTTTTGGTTGGTCAAAGGAAGGGGAACATTTTGTGGATGCATGGTTATGAGTTTCTTTGTACAAGAGCCATTTGTGTATGCTATGAGAGAGAATGATTTTATATGAATGATTTTTATACTAAGAGCCATGGTAGCACAAAGGTTAGAATGCAGTATTGCAGACCAGAGGTTGGCCTCACATACTGTAACAACCGGTTCGCCCAGAACCTAAAATGTGAGCGCGCATTTGGAAGTTATGGCATATCTGTTAGATTATTCATAAACTGGCAGAGACATGGTAACAAGGTCAGCCAATGAATAGCATAGCAACTAAATCAGCCAATGGGAGCTGAGGCAGACTGGTGCCAGGGCATGTCTTAGTCTGCAGCTTCTGAGTCTGTGCAGAGAATTGAAACTGAAACTAAGCAGTCCGTGCATGCAGTGCTGAAATAAAACTAACTGTTCTCTCCTGCCTTGAGTTCTGCCTATAACTTCTACCACATTGAAGAATCAACTATTGGCATTGTAAAATTTATTTCATCTGTTATTATGTATATAAAGAAGTTAATGAATCCAGCTGAATCAGTTATTCTGTGTGTGCTTCTGGATTTTATGTTTGCAAGAAACTTTGACAATATCAAGTTCCGAAAAACTCATATATAACAAAATACACAGATGTATGCCTGAACACAAAGTTGCTTTGTGTTCTCTGCATGTTTTTTTCTTTTTTATTATAGTCAAGCCTGAAAGACATCATACGATACAGTTGTCATATTTGTTTTTAATGTTTCTTCCATCCAGGTTACAGTCCCCGTGAGACAAAACAATTTACTTCTTCAGCCTTTGCTCTCAGACACTGAATACAAAATTATGGTCACCCCAATCTATGCTGATGGAGAAGGAGTCAGTTTGTCAGCTCCGGGAAAAACTTGTGAGTACAAAGTTGTGAAGGCTCAAATATAGGCAACTGCTTGTATTTAATTAAGCTGTTTCTCAGGGATGTTTTGAGAAAAAAATATAACTTAGAATGTGCTTTTTCCCCCCCTTAGTGCCTCTTTCTCCTCCACAAAATCTGAAAGTCTCTGATGAATGGTACAACCGATTAAGGATTAGCTGGGATGCGCCTCGATCCCCCACAATGGGGTATAGGATTGTATATAAACCTGTGAATAGTGAGTGCTTGAAATATTTGCCTGTCTGCTTTACTTATACCTGTGATGGCGAACCTATGGCACATGTGCTACAGGTGGCACGCAGAGCCCTCTCTGTGGCCACATGGGCCATCTCCCCAGCTCAACTCCACCACACATGTGTGGGCCTCCCACCAGCCAGCAGGTTTTCGGGTCTCTGCTGCTCATGTGCGAGGGGGCACATGCGAGAGACGTGCGTGCATGCATGGGGGATGGGGCACACATGGGTGGGTCGCATGGGTGGGGGATGGGGGTCACGCACGCATGTTCAGGGGTCATGCACACATGCACAGGGGGTGGGGGGACCGTGAGGGATCGTGCATGCAGACATGGGGCGGGGAGCACTGGGGGTCATGCGTGCATGTGCAGGGGGTGGGGCACACATGGGGGATTGCGTGCACATGCACTGGGGGCGGGACTCACGGGGCTCGCACGTGCATTGCATTATGGGTGCACGCGCATGCGTGCTTTCAGCACGCGGCAAAAACAAGGTTAGCCATCACTGATTTATATGTTATGTACCTAAGTTATACTTTGTGTAAATAATGTTCCTTCCTAATTCTCACCAAATTATTCTTCTCTACACAGATAAGATAACAAGATACATTTTCTTTTTGTAACGGGAAAAAAAACTGCTGGATTTTTGAGGGTGTGGAAAAAACAATTGAAAGGGGAAATAATAATTTATTAAGCTTGTACGCTGCCCAATATTCCATGATTCTGGCAACCCACAACAATCCAAGAAATTACAATGAAATAAATGAAACATAAAACTCGCAAGCATGATGAAACAAAGGATCTCCCTCACCCTCAGCAAAAGCTTGGGAGAAGAGTCAGCTTTTTACAGCTCTCCTAAACAAAGAAATATTTAAGAATTGTTTCTCTTTGTTTTCCTGAAATTCAGAGATTAGAGCGTGTAAAACAAACAAATGATCTCTGAATAAACATGAAAGGGCCAGTTTGCTGTAATGGTTAAATGCTGGCCTAGAAACCAGGAGACTGTGAGTTCGAGTCCTGCCTTAAACATGAAAACTGGCTGAGTGACTTTGGACCAATCACCAGGAGACTGTGAGTTCTAGTCCTGCCTTGGGCATGGAAGCCAGCTGGATGAACTTGGGCCAGTCATTTTCTCTCAGCCCCACCCACTTCACAGGGTGGTTGTTGTGGGAAAATAGGAGGAGGAAGGTGGATTGTGTAAATTCACTGCCTTGAATTATTTATAAAGCAAAAAAAGTGGGATAAAAATACAATAAATATTAAACAAATAAATAAATAAATACATAATAGATCATATTTATATATCAAATTTATTTATTGTGTCATTATTGCTAGTTATTCTTGATTTGCCTCTTGCTAGTTATTCTTGATTTCAAATTAAGGATCACTTTTGTGGATTAGAAAGTAATAATGGAACTTCCCAGCATCTTTAACCCAGGGGTGAAATCCAGCAGGTTCTGGAGAACTGGTAGCGGAAATTTTGAGTAGTTTGGAGAACCGGCAAATACCAACTCTGTCTGGCCCCAGAGTTGGGTGGGAATGGAGATTTTGCAATATCCTTCCCCCAGGAGTGGGGAGGGAATGGGGATTTTGCAGTATCTTTCCCCTGCCACGCCCACCAAGCCACGCCCACCAAGCCACACCATGCCCACCAAGCCACACCCACAGAACCGGCAGTAAAAAAAATGGATTTCACCACTGCTTTAACCCAAATGCAGTGTTATGGGGGGAGGGAACCATGTTCATCAAATTCCTCTCTTGTTTCTTTCAGTTTCTGGACCAGCACTTGAAACCTTTGTGGGTGATGATGTCAACACTATCCTTATCTTGAATTTGCTTAGTGGAACAGAGTATAATGTTAAAGTATTTGCTTCTTACACGACTGGATTTAGTGAAGCCTTAACAGGTGTTGCCAAGACATGTAAGAACCTTGGGGTTTTTTAGAATCTTTTTGTCCATGGATCATATTTCACTGATTACTTTAGCCTTTGTTTTAGTAAGGAGTTATAATCTGGGTATGACACAAAGAGCGAGGGTCTCTGTTGAATATTTTTCATTTGGAACAGAAAGTGAAAGGTCACCTTTTAAAAATCAGGTCCATTTTAATACACCTCTTTTTGATTACTAAGAAGTGGTCAGTTCCATTCTTTGGAATAGTTTTGAAAACTTGTACCATTATGGATATTTGAAACCTGGTAAATGTTAACCCCTTTTCCTAACTTTCCTGGTTAAGCGCGTTGTGTAAACACAAATGTCTAAATTGTGATCAGTGAGGAGTCCACAACCTATAAAGAGAAGAGTAATGAGACTAAAGTATGATTCTGGGGTTCCTTTCTCCAAAATCTTTGAAGGACTTCAGATATTATGCCTCAATCCCTCCCCTTGTCACCTCTCCTTCTGTTTCCCATTCTCGGAGTATAAATGAAAATTTCTTCTGCCGGCTGATGAAAGAGAGCATGTTCTTCTCATGTATTTCAGAGGAAAATAAAACGTTCATGAAATTCTCATAGCTTGAGTCTGATGTTTGGGTGACCAGATGACCAAGAGGTGTGGGGCAGGGGTGAAATGCTCCCGGTTCGGACCGGATCGCCCGATCCGGTAGCGATGGTGGCAGATGGTTCGGAGAACCGGTAACAAAAATACCTGCCCCCCCACCCCATGCCCAGCTGAGCCGCAGGATCATCAGAGGCTTTTTTTTTAACTTTTAAAAGCATTTTTTCTACAACCTCTTCCCACGAAAAAATGCTTTTTTTAAAAAAAAAAAAGCCTCTGATGATCGCACGGCTCAGCTGGGATCGTCAGAGGCTTTTCAAAGCATTTTTTTCTTCAACCTCTTGGCCGAAGAAGTGGTAAAAAAAATGCTTTGAAAAGTTAAAAAAATAAAAGTTGGCAACGCCCACCCAGTCACATTACCCCCCCCACCAAACCACGCCCACAGAACCGGTAATAACAAATTTTATATTTCACCCCTGGTGTGGGGGGTTCTTCTCTGCAGCCCTGTCTCTAGCAGTCCACAGCATTTCTCACAATTTAGAAATGAGGACATTTCTGCTGCAGATTCTTTCAAACCGGGTGATGTGGACAGCAAGGGAGTCTTTGGAATGATGGCAAGATCTGTAATATGAAACTCCACTACTATCTCCAACTATCAGCTATGCTTAACGCATCATCGATGCAATGCGACAGAAGAACAAAACCTTCTTTCACTCCAGAAATGGAAAACGTGTCAGAATCTGCAAGGCAGATTTTGGCATAACATTAAAAGTTCACCTCTTGCTTATAAGAGAAATTCCACTAAGCAAGAACTATGGTTCCTCTGATATCCAAATCGTGACAAAATATGCCTTTTTCCTGTCTGATGGAATTGATAAAAAGCATGAATAATATTGTATTTGTATTTTTTTTTTTTTGCAGTGTATTTGGGTGTGACAAATTTAGGAGCTTATCAAACCCGAATGACGAGTTTATGTGCCCAATGGCAGCCCCACAGACACGCGACTGCTTACAGAATTGTAATAGAATCTCTTAATGGTAAGTTAATATATCATGCATATGTTGCTCAAGTATTAAGGTGCTCCTGTTGATCAGGAATCAAATGTTTCTATTGACAATCTTGAGGGAGCATATGTGCCGATGTCACCATTGCCTCTGTAGCCTTCAAGGTCATGAAAAGTTCCTCAGGAACGTTTCTCAGGAATGTCCCTGAGGTGACAACTGATATTCTTGGAGGACCTCCAAGGGAGGTGGATGGCTATTTCCGTACTTCTTTATCTTATGTAGAGTGTGCCAGCTTGTTTGGGTGGGGTGTGTGCATCTTTCTGGGGTGGAGAAGTGGACAATATAGCAAACATATAAATATGAGTGTCAAAGTGTGTTCAGGGTTCCCTCTTGCTATGAGGGGCTCCATCTTTATTCAGCTGAATAAACACATAAAGCTTATTGAGACAAATACTTCGACTCTGTCTTTATTAACACTGAGCCACACCTGAAACCAGCAAAACACTCCCTATTTGACATGAGAAGACATTCAGGTAAGGGTCTCCCCTTATCTGAAAAGCAAGAGTTATGTAGTCAAAAGCTCTGAACTGTTGAAACTGCCCTCTTAAAAGACTAAGTATTCTGGTAGCAATCTGAGGTCTTCATTATGGCCGTAGTCTGACATCTCCATCATGGTATTGAGACACAAATGTACCTGAAGTCATCTCCTTTGGAGCTTAGTAGTCTTGTTAAAAAAGAGCCCTTCTTCTTTTAATTAAAAGTGAATATGTGAGGAGTTGGTGTTTTTCAAACATAAAAATGGCAATGACCAATGCTAGGTGGTTTATAAGACTATTTGATTTCCATGCCTATCATAGCAGCCATTTTGTAAAATGAGCAAGCCACCACAGCCACCATTTTACACGCCCACAGTTTACTCTTAAAATTCCAAACATGCTTCCCAAAGCATCAGGGACATAACCTTGAAGGAAAGAGCCATTGTACAAGCAAAGAGGGATGAAGCATTCCTTAAGTCCTGGAAAACCAGATATTGTTTGGAAGAGATTCAGGCTGACTTCTCTCTGATTCACTGGAATATGAGAATAAAGAGAGAAAAGCGTACTCAGCCTTGCAAGATTCTGTTTTTTGATCTGATATACTGAAAGGCTGACATTAGTTGATTAGATACATTATAATGAAGAAATATCAGAAACAAGAACCATTCATGTCCATATACATAGTCCTCCTTCCTGTGGGAAATCACAGTTCAAAATATACTTGTGTTTAGGGTATTGTTCTTTATTGTGCTATGTGTGCTAGAAAACAACAATAAAATCCTGATCATTTAATGTTCTCTCTCTACTTTCAGATGGGGCAATAGAAGAAGAACTTTTAGGTTGGGGGGCATCTAGGCATTGCTTCTTTCAACTTTTTCCTGACACAAAATATAATATCAGCGTTTATTCACAAATTCAGGAATTAGAAGGACCTGCCATCAGTATAATAGAGGCAACACGTAAGTGGATCATTTTGTATATAATGTTGATTTGAGTATAGTTCATGTATTAGTTGTCAGAAGTAAACAGAGATTCCATCTTCCTATCTAATTTTCTGATTTTTTTGCTATAGTTTCTTTTGATATACATAACATCAGAGACTATAGCTGGAATTAGGAGCTTCATGAAGTGAAATTGATACCTATACTAGTTGGAATTTTGGGGAGTCACATTTCAGATTCTTGTTCAAACATTGAAGATTAGCACTTGTGATTAGCAAATGCTATGGATAGGCCGGGTATCATTAGTAGGAACTTAATTTTCTGCCTCTGATCGATCAGTAGACTAAATACTAGCTCCAGTTCCTAGGGATGACCAGATTTTGAATTTGAAGAAGGTCTTCAGATCTCTATAAGTGGGATCTTGGTAGCTGTGCTTAGGACAATGTTTTTTTACTTTATTCTTACTCTCCAAACATCTCAGTAAGGTGCATACAGTATATCAACTACCATCGCTATATAATTCTTTCTAACTTTTCTTTTATCCATTTTCAGTGCCATACCCAACTGAGCCACCACCAACTCCTCCAACCACCACTCCACAGCCTACGATTCCTCCAGCAAAGGAAGGTAATCTTTATGTAAAGACAATACTAAGATTTTTTTAAAGAAAGGTTATTTAACTATAATATGGTTGTCCTTGAATTTTGACCACAATTGGAACCAGAACTTGATCTCTAAGCAATGCGGTTAATGAACCGTGCCCAATTTTATAACTGTTTTTGCTGTTAAGCAAATCACCCTGGTCATTTAACAAATATGGCTTCCTCCAGAGACTTTTGTTGTCAGAAGCCAGCTAGGAATGTCACAGGTAACCCCAGGATGCTGCAAAATTTATAAATACAAGCCAATTGCCAAACACCCAAATTGAGATTAGGTGACTTCAGGGATAACTGCAATGGTCACGCGATAACATTTTTCAGCCCTATCATAACTTCAAATGGTCACTAAATGAATGGTTGTAAGCTGAGGACTACCTGTATATTAGTGTGCTACATGTAACTCTGGTTATTGGGATGAGGATAACATTATGTTGGCTTGCAAGCCAACCTCTTCTTAGCATAAAAAAATGGGTGGGCAAGGAAGTACAGAAAAACTGGTTATATCATTTGGGGCCCAAGACTGAATTAGAATGGTACAGTATCTGTTTTGCTTGAAGATGATCTTTGTTTTAAATATGTAGTTTAAACATAGGAGCATTTAAAAGTAAATGTGAAAAAGAAGTGATCAAAAAGCACAATTCTCTTGGTAGTTCATGATGAAAGAGTGAGAAAAACTAGTGTGGGACACAAGAGTGACAAAGAGCTCTAAATATGGCACATACGATTAATTGATGGTTTCAAGCCAAATTTTTGCAGTTAGCACGTCATTAAGAAACATGAATATAAGGAAGAAGTTGTATTTCATGCTTGTTGATTTTGAGATAATGAATGATGAAGTGAGTTGGAGTGAATTATGAAAAATTCCTAGCAAGTCTGGAGCTAAAAGCCTGATGAGTCACTTAGAGTGTTGTATCAGGGAAGTAAAGCATCTTTGAGAATCAATAAAACAGTGATGGCGAACCTATGGCACGCGTGCCACAGATGGCATGTGGAGCCATATCGGTGGGCACGTAAGCGTTGCCATAGTTCAGTTCTAGTGCACGCAAGCTGATTTTCAGGCCTTTTGGGCCCACCAGAAGTCGGGAAACAGGCTGTTTCCAGTCTCCGGAGGGCCTCCGGGAGGTTGGGGAAGGCCCATTTTTTGCTCTCACCAGGCTCCTAGAAAGGCTCTGGAGCCTGGAGAGGGCGAAAAACAGGCCTACCGGGCCCACCATGCCATTGTGAGCCAAAAGCGGGGGGAGCACAGGGGGGGGGCTCGCGCATGCATGCACGGGGGTTGCACATGCATGCGTGGGGGGCGTGGCACATTGAATTATCGGTGTGGCCACGCGCACGCGTGACTCCCCCACGCTCCCCCCACTTTTGGCACGTGACGGAAAAAAGGTTCACCATCATTGCAATAAAATGTTTAACAAATGATTTGGCATTGCTCCCTCGGTTATTCAAAGTCTTTATGCATAAATGTAGAATGGATGTTTGCGTGATATTTGAATATTAGATATTAGTGTTTGTTTGAACATGAATATGCATTACTTTTCTATGGAAACATTGCTATGTTATTGGCTGAGAAGCTGAATGATTTGCAATGTTAGACTGTAGGATGAAAAGATAACTGGATCTGTACATTAAATTTTTATTATTTATTGTACATGTTATCCGTCTCACCACTAAGCGACTATTAAAGACCAAAGTAGTTGTATTTGATTAGGAAAACTAAATCAAAAATTGCAAATAAGACATGAAATTAAAGTACGTAAATTAATTTGTATACCTTGATAGAATGCTTACTAGAACTGGGAAATTTGTGGAGAAATGTACAAAAGTAAAGAGTAGCTTGTTGTCTATTACGAAGAATAAACGTTTGTCAAAATAAGGGAAACTATTTGTGTATGTGAACATGTTTCTGCCACATTGAATCAGAGTTTCTTTTTTTTAATTTCAAAGTACTTTGTGTATTTTTGTAGTTTGCAAAGCTGCAAAGGCCGACCTGGTATTTTTGGTGGATGGATCTTGGAGTATTGGAGATGCAAATTTCAACAAAATAATTGGCTTTCTATATAGCACTGTTGGTGCTCTTGACAAGATTGGTCCCGATGGAACTCAGGTGAGCAAGAGAGACGATTCATTGTGAATATGAACATTTTAAAGTTAGCGTGAAATGTTTTCAATTGTATCAAAATATAGTCACACCGAATGAACTGAAATAATAAATCTGAAAAAACGTTTATTTTCCACATTTCTATTCCAACACAAAGACTCTTTGCTCATAGTTTTTAAACTGTATTTTTTTCATCCAAGTTAATCATGATCTAGATCAGGGGTTCCAAACTTGACAATTAATACTTGTGAACTTCAACTCCCAGAATTCCTCAGCTAGCCATGAGAATTCTGGGAGTTGAAGTCCACGAATGTTAAAGTTGCCACATTTGGAGACCCCTGATTTAGTTGAAAAGGTACCCTTTTGTCTGTTCTAAATCTCCAACCAATTAGTTTCTTTGCATGACTCTAATATTTTGAGAAAGGGAGAAAAATTTCACACTTTCTTTAGTTTGATAACCAGCCATCTTTTTCTGAAATGACCTTTCTGCTTCATGCTCTTTCCCATAACTGATTCACAGACTGGGATTAAAAAAGAGCAAAACTCCTTTTGCTAAATTGTGTACATAAGAAAGGTATCTTTCTTATTCAGGTGGCAATTGCCCAGTTTAGTGATGATACGAGGACAGAATTTAAATTGAATGCCTACAGAAGCAAAGAAACTCTACTAGATGCCATTCAGCATATAGCCTACAAAGGGGGAAATACCAAAACAGGTAGGTTGAATTGCCGGAAGAGAAGAGGTAGAGTTTACAAAGTTGAGTTCATTAAAACTTTTCTTAGACAAACAATAGTAGTTTAACGTTACATGATATTTTTTCCTTCCTTCCTTCCTTCCTTCCTTCCTTCCTTCCTTCCTTCCTTCCTTCCTTCCTTCCTTCCTTCCTTCCTTCCTTCCTTCCTTCCTTCCTTCCCAGGCAGAGCAATTAAACACGCACAACAGATCTTATTTACTTTGGAGTCTGGGACCAGGAAGGGAATCCCAAAAGTTTTAGTAGTGATCACAGATGGACGATCTCAAGATGACGTGAACCAAGTTTCCAGAGAGATGCAACTAGATGGTAAGAATTCATTTTCTTAGGAAACCTTCACAATGTCATCCGTTTGATACAAATGTGCCTGGCCTTCTATGGTAAATAAATAGATGACTCTGTTAATGTATTTTGTGAACTTATCCAGTTATAGTTTATTCAATAAATCATGATTGAGCAAATAATGGTGTAGTATATATGATCTCCAATTCTTTGCATATCTGTTAGCTAACTGGACACTTAGATGCCACAAACACATATATGGCATGTTCCTCAGAAGCAAACCTTCCACAGAATCAGCTTCCAAATTAGTGTTTACAATCGCCTCCTTCAACCTGGTGGACCCAAGTTTAGTTGGAGGTATAACTCCTGTAATTTCACTCCTAAAATGCTCCATCTTACAATAGTGATATGCTGGCAGGGCAAATGTTAGTGTTAGATCATGTATTTTTGAGAGAAATAAGGGAAATATGCTTCTTTATCCATTTGACTCAGACATGGGTCATTTCTGTTCCTAAAATAAACTTGGCCAGCCAAAGGGAATAGGATGCCAAAACCAATCCTTTTCTGAATATGCAGAAAGAATAAACAGATGGTGTTGATAAGAGCAAGGAGGTTATTTATGACCTGTTCTGGCCCTTGGAGAAAACTAGGTTTGGCTCAAGAAGTAGCTAGAGCAATCTTCCTCCATCTGCCCTCTGTATGTATTGAACTATAAATACCCACCATTCTCTTAGATCAGGGGTGTCCAGTGTTGGCAACTTTAAAACTTGTGGACTTCACCTCCTAGAATTTCCAGCCTGGCTGGGGAATTCTGAGAGTTGAAGTCCACAAGTCTTAAAGTTGCCAAGATTGGACACCCATGTCTTAGAGGAATTATCCAGTCTAGGACATTTGGAAGAGATGGGCTGAGGATGTTCTGACCTAGATTTCCTTAGAAAGTATAAAGCACAATCTTAGTCCCGCAAACCTCTTTAATTCTTTAATTTTAATGGAACTATGCATTTTACCGTTGTGAGCCGCCCTGAGTCCTCGGAGATAGGGTGGCATATAAATTGCATAAAATAAATAAATTAAATAAATAAATAAATAACTCATACGGCTGTAAATTACTTTCATTTACAGTCTGCAAGGCTTGATAAATAGTCTTTCAGAGGAAGGTTATCAACACCCACCTATCTCACATGGAACGCTGCCAAGGAGCTAATTTCCAGACACAGGGCAAGGCCAAACCTGGCACAGAGTCACAAACAGAATTTTCAAATCTTGAACCAGCCAGATGAACTAATTGCTTCCTGCAAAAGCTCACGTCCTATTCACTTCTCTTTTATGTCTTATGGGAGGGGCCAATCATCTCCAAGCCTAACTCCCAAGTCGACCCTGTTTCCTTAATTGTTCCTGTCTCCTGGCAGCTCTGCGCATGCGCACACTGGGAACATGCTCACGCTGTTCTTCTGCCTCGCTGATGTCAGACTCCGGAGACTCCGGAGACAGCAAAGAACTACCAGATGGCCTTGGCCCTCTCTCTGCCTCCGACTTAGAGCCATCGTCTGAGCCTTCCCCAGACTCCAGGACTGGCCCACTTTCCTCCCCAACCTCCTCACTGTCTGAATCTGCTGCCAGCTCTGCTGGCTGCTGGTGGGCCACAACAGAGGAAGCCTCAAATAGATTAATAAAATATATATTCAACTTTTATTTATATATTTACCAATTGATTGATCCCGGGAATGTTTTCTTCCTTCCCCAGGATTCAGTATATTTGCCATTGGAGTTGCAGATGCTGATTATGCAGAACTGGTTAACATTGGCAGCAAGCCGAGCGACAGACATGTGTTCTTTGTAGATGACTTTGATGCCTTCAAAAAGATTGAAGATGAGCTGATCACTTTTGTCTGTGAAACAGCCTCTGCAAGTTAGCAGTTGTTTCTTTACTTCTTCCTGCCTATTGCCACAATTTTTTTTTTAAAAAAAATGCATTTTGCTAATTTGATCTTCAGAATGATGGTGCACATCCTGTTTCTCTTCATGTGTACTTAGAAGTAGGACCCATTAAGTTTAATGTTTTCTCCCAGATAAGTGTGCACTTGATGGTAGCATTATAGAAGTGTATGTTGTATTTATATAGACAATTTGGATGGTGCTCAAAATAACTAATAACAATTTCAAATGTATTACTATAATTAAGTTAATTAAGAACATATAATGTATAGAAAGAAAGAAACTGGTCCCATCATGTAAAAACTACTTCGCCAAGTTGGATAGAATACTTTTATCTAAGGTAAGATGAAACCCATAGAGAATGTCTTTTTAAAAAAAAACTTAGAAGGACAGAATTGGCTGGAATATGTCTGTTTGACAATGATGACGGTCAATTTGCAAGTAAAAAAGAGAATAATTTTAAAAACTGAGCAATTTTAGAAAAAAGCAAATGTAAAGAAGGCATTGTCAACTTAATTAGGGCATCTTTCGGAAACTTGACAGGCATCCTGATTCATTTTAGTATAGGTACAGTATGTACGTATTTAATATTAACGTTGGCAATCATGTTGGCGATCCTATTTTTATCAATAGCTGCACGAAAAAGTGAGTTTTGTCCAAACCAGTCCTTTAGATTTTGAAGCCATGCTGTTGTTCTTCTGTCTGGACCTCGTTTGCCTTCAATCTTCCCTTGGAGGATTAAGTGAAGTATGCTGTAATTTTCTGGGTGTCGCATCACATGTCCAAAATATTTTAACTTTTGCTTTTTAATGGTTTTGATGATTTCCCTTGGCTTTCCCAGGCGGCTTATTACCTCCTGATTTCTGATTTTTCAACCCAATTTATACATAACAGCCACCTGTAAATCCACATTTCAAATGCTTCTAGTCTCCTCAAGTGGCTTTGTGTCAGAGACCAACTCTCCACTCCGTAGAGCAGGATAGAAAAGATGTAGCATCTGACAGGCCTGATTTTCAATCTTAGGCTTATGTCATGACTGCAGAGGACCTTTTTCATTTTGAAGAATGCTTTCTCTATCCTTGTTTTTACTTCAGTGGTTTGTGTTTCTACCATACATTGCAGTAATAAAGCACCCAATATAATATAGATAGTCTTTGATTAACGACCAGTCACTTAGAAACTGTTTGAAATTATGAAGGACTGCCCAAAAGCTACTTACAATCCAGATCCAGACTTCTGATGACTGTACAAACACCTGTGGTCAGATGGATTCATTTGGGGCCCTTGGCAACTGGATTATCTTTATGGCCATTTGCAGCATTCTGCGGTCGCATGACCACGATTTACGACATATTTTCCTGGTTTCCAACCTTTTTTAGTCAGTTTCCAGCAAAAACACCCAAAGGAATACTGAAATGCTCAACCTGCATTCACTCGCTTAATGATTGCCATGTTCAGTTAGCGATCAGCATTCACTTAATGGCTGCCACAAAAAAAGCCATAAAATCAAGTTTGGTCACATGTCTCGACTTATGACCTTCACAACTTACAATGGAAATTTTGGGCTCCATTACAGTCGTAAGAAGAGGACTACCTCTAATGGCTACAATTTATATAGCAGTGTCATCGCGAGCTATTGAATGCCAAAGGGAGTAACAATGCAGTGATTGCTTGCCTGTCTCAGCTGCACAAAAGAAAGACGTGTCTGCTAGTTTTCAAAACATCTGCTTCCCCTCAAACTGCAGCCACAGAGTGGTGATGACTTTGTTTGTAAAGCTTTCCAGACTGGATTTTCAAAATAGATGGAGAAATTCCATTGATCACAACACAGACAACATTGCTGTATTTACTTCAATAAGGTGAAGAATCAATAGCCCCAAAACATATCTAAAGTTTATAGGAAATACTACGGTGCAAAGAAACTTGGCAAAAGGAAAGGCTTGATAAAATATTGACACTTAAAAAAAAATGCTGTGTTTACAGGCCACCTTCTGAAGCTTTGACATGTTTTAATTTCTTGCGGTTGATGCAGTTTTTCATAAAAATATATAATACACTTGGGATTATGACTATTTCTTCTCAGAGATAATTTGTTTTCTTGCTTTTTTCAGCTTGTCCATTGGTGTATAAAGAGGGCAATAGTTTAGCAGGTATGTTTTTATTAAACAAGTATATTTTTCATTTCTGCCAACCTTGCAGTTCGAAAGCAGGTAAAAAATGCAAGTAGAAAAATAGGGACCACCTTTGGTGGGAAGATAACAATGTTCCATGGGCCTTTGGAGTTTAATCATGCCGGCCACATGACCACGGAGACGTCTTTGGACAGGGCTGGCTCTTCGGCTTTGAAACGGAGATGAGCACTGCCCCCTAGAGTTGGGAACAACTAGCACGTATATGCAAGGGGAACCTTTACCTACATTTTAAAGCAATGAATAAATAATGTAATATTTAAATAGTGTATCTCCTTGCAATAGCTACAGCTTAGCTATGGAGAGGGATTTGTCTAATATTCTGGGTTATTTATGAGATCTTGGAGTGGTTTTTGTTATTGTGTTAGTTGTTCTGCCCCGGTGTGTGTTGTATGCTTTTAACCGTTTTACTGCTTTTGGATTTTGTAAGCCACCCAGAGTCCATTGGAGTGGCTATATCCAATATAAATAATTAACAATAACTTGATAATATTACATTCTACATGGCGCCTTCACTGCACCATAATTGGGGTGAAGAAATTATATTTGGAGGCCAATGTTGAAAGGAAGAAGAAGCATTTAAACAAAATTAACGTGAACCCTGGGATTCTGCAACCATCATAAATGCAAATGTTTGGATTTTGATCATGATAGGGATACCACAATGGTTGTAAGTGTGAAAAACGGTCATAAGTCATTTTTTTCGGTGCCATTGTAACTTTGAATGGTCACTAAACAAATGGTCGTAAGTCTAGGACTACCTATACTGTCTTTCCTTAATTAGCTTCTTCTACTTCCTGTACAATGGAAATTGAAAGCATAAGGTCATATTTTCTTAGTTGTGCAATTATCAAGTAATTGTCAGATGGTAAGAATTTGCAGTGCCTGAGTTGCTAAGCTCTTCATTACATAACTCATATTTAACTTCCCATTCCGATGAAGAAGTAGAGATGACACACATACTTCTCTGTTTTGGTTTCTAGGATTTAAAATGATGGAGATGTTTGGCTTGGTTGAGAAAGAGTTTGCAGCTGTGGAAGGAGTATCTATGGAACCTGGAACGTTTAATGCCTACCACTGTTATGGACTGCATCAGGATGCTTTGGTCTCTCAGCCAACCAAGTACGTACTGAAGATAAGGCTATTGTCAGGCGCAAAGAATCAAGATCCTTCATTAAGCACAGAAGGTTTATTATTACATCCTATACACAAGAACAGGGATCTCCAAATGTGGCAACTTTAAGACTTGTGGACTTCAACTCCCAGAATTTCTCAGCCAGACATGTTGACTAGGGAATTCTGGGAGCTGAAGTCGACAAGTCTTAAAGTTGCCAAGTTTGGACACCCTTGGAGAAGAATTGGGTCAACTAATGGTCAGCACTAAATTGGTGCAACAGGATGTAAGAGGGGTTGGATTTGAATCTCTTGTGGCAATGCAAGGACTCTAAACTGATGACTTCTCCTACAGCTATACGAGTAGTCGTTAATCAACAACCGGTCATTTAGCAACTGTTCAAAGTTACAACAGACCTCCCCAGAGCTACTTATGACCCTGATTCAAAGTTCTGATGGCTGTTCCTCCCTCCCTCCCTCTGTAGTCATGTGATGATTTTGGGTGCTTAGCAAATGATCAATATTTACGGGTATTTGCAGTGTCCCATGCAGTGTCACCTCACTGCAATTTAGGGTGTTTATTTCCAGTTTCTGGCAAAAAAACAAAAACCCAATGCAAACAATGGATTTGCTTAATGACTGCCACATTCATTTAATAACTGTCACAAAAAAGGTTGCAGAATCAGAAGTGGTAACCTGCTTAATTTGATTACAGTCAGATGTTAGGGACAATCTGGAATGGAATGGAATGGAATGGAATGGAATGGAATAGAATAGAATAGAATAGAATAGAATAGAATAGAATAGAATAGAATAGAATAGAATAGAATAGAATAGAATAGAATTCTTTATTGGCCAAGCGTGATAGGACATACAAGGAATTTGTCATTGGTTTAGTTGTAGGCAACTATTAAAAAGTAACTTATTCAACCTAACAATGTAATATGAATGTAATTTTTGCATCTAGGAATGGGAGTTTGGTTATTTTGGAGTTACAGTAATTTATTTATTTATTTATTTATTTATTTAATGTTATTTAATTTAGAAACCGTCCATCTTGCTCAGAGGGGCTCTGTGCAATTACATACATGCAAATACAGAATATTGGTATATTGGTATGCGCATGTGTCTTTTGCACACAACCTTGCATGCAGATGTACATTGCACATATCGCTAAAATTGCATAAAGTAACAAAGATATCCTACAATTTCTGTACATGACGGCAATTGTTTTGCATTTAAAAAAAAAACTAAAACAAACAAGCAAAAAAAGCTTTTTGGCTTAAAAGTTTCCCTGATAAAAAAGTATTGCCTAGGGGAAAAGATGGTGGGAAAAAGAAACAGCATCTGGAAATTCTCCTCCAGACGTTTCCTTCTTTCCTGAAAGATTTCTCACTAATTTGTAAACGTCTTGAAAGAATTCCAAGCAGAAATCTGATAGATGCCTCACAGCTTAATCTGCAAGTTGAGTCAGTGGTTGCATTGAGATGCAGGACTAAGTCAAAGTTTAGCGTTACATCTGCACTCCAGATTTCCCTTCCTTCTCCTCCATTGTGACTTCTAGAAGGCAATTAGAAACATTTGCTTCAGCCTTCAGTATAACCCCAGTATTGTCATACCTCGGTATTTGACTGCTTCAAAACTTGTCAAATTCAGTACTCAACGTGTTTTGAAGCAGAAATCTTGTCACGGCGCTCGTCTTTCTCTTGGTAGTTGATGTGGAATGAAAATCTTGCTGATACTGGCTGCTTTGTGACTTGCTATTTCTTCAGGCTGAAATAGAAAGTCACGTGGTAAATCATGTGGTTTTTCTCCGTACCTGTCAGTTTTAGTATTCAGCACGTCTTCCAGAATACATTACTGACGAGAACTGAGGTACTACTGTATGTCATTTCATCTGAATGAGCACAAATCAGCCTGGACAAAAACAAAATAAAACATGGTTGGAAGTTAGCATGTTCAAGACATAAACCAGTTTAAGCTCTCCACAGTTTTTCCTATTCAGATTAAACCAGAACAGTGAATGATTTAAATTCATTATATATGAATACCATGCAGTGGTGGGATTCAAGTAATTTAACAACCAGTTCTCTGCCCTAATGATTTCTTCCAACAACCAGTTTGCCAAACTGCTCAGAAAGTTAACAACCGGTTCTCCTGAAGTGGTGCTAACTGGCTGAATCCCACCACTGATACTATTATATGCTGTATATACAAATAGTACCCAATCTATGACCATAATGGAGATTGCCAATTAGAGTCATAAGTTGTGACGGTTGTAAAGTGGGTCATCATATGACTGAAGACTGATTTTATGACCTTTGGTTGTGTCAGTTGTTAAGTGAACGCTATGGTTTTTAGGTAACTCAAGGTTGACTCAACCTTCCATCCTTCCAAGGTGGGTAAAATAAGGTTCCAGATTTTGGGGGGCCATATGCTGACTCTGTAAACCGCTTAGAGAGGGCTGTAAAAGCACTATGAAGCGGTATATAAGTCTAAGTGCTTTTGCTATTGTTTGCTAAGGAATGTTTTGCCAAAAATCCAGAAGTAAATTTTCAGCAAAAAAAATTGTGAATTGTGGTCACACAGTTGTAAATGCAGGCTGGTTGTCAAGCATTGAAAATATGATTAATGACTGCAAGAAAGGGGCAGCCATCAGAACTTCAGACCTGTGTCATAAGTATATTTTGGGGGAACCTGTCATATTTTTGAACATTTGCTAAGCAGCCAGTCATACTGTATGCATAGTTTTGGAGCCGTGGAGTAACTTAAAGGGAGAATGATATATGTTCTTTCAGCAAAGGAATCAGAAATGATCAAATGTACGCCACCATGCAAAATCTTAAGCTTGTAAATTGTTGATGATGATGTTATCCGTTCGGTCTAATCTATGAGCCAGGTCTCTCCACATCTTCCAATCTTGCGGTAGTTCTTTGAGTCGTTCTATGCTCTGGCTGGTGTCAGCTTTGATGATGTCCAGCCACCGTGTTCTTTGGAGACCTGGTTTCCTTTTACCACTAACTCTCCCAAACATAATTGCTTTCTCCAGTGAATTCCCCCTCATGACATGGTAGAAGTCGGGCCTGAAGACTTTTCTATTTCAGCAAGCCGGGCTGGCTTAAAATTTTTAATTGATTAATTTTATGGGTAAGGGGTTTTAAATTGGGGAAGCCAAATTGATTTAATTATGTTTTAAATTATTTTAATTTTCATGTCGTATGTATTTTAATCTTGGCTGTTCACCGCCCTGAGTCCTTCGGGAGAAGGGCGGTATAAAAATTTAATAAATAATAATAAGAATAATAAGAAGTACATGAGATGCAGTTTCGCGATTTTGCCTTCTAGTGACATGTCTGGAGCAGAGGTGGGTTTCAACAGGTTCTGACCAGTTCTGGAGAACCGGTAGCAGAAATTTTGAGTAGTTCGGAGAACTGGTGGTAAAAATTCTGACTGGCCCCGCCCCCATCTATTCTCTGCCTCCCAAGTCCCAGCTGATCGGGAGGAAGTGGGGATTTTGCAGTATCCTTCCCCTGAATTGGGGAGGGAATGGAGATTTTACAGTATCCTTCCCATGGAATGGGGTGGGAATGGAGATTTTACAATATCCTTCCCCTGCCATGCCCACCAAGCCACGCCCACCAAGCCACACCCACAGAACCGGTAGTAAAAAAAATTGAAACCCACCACTGGCTCTGGAGTCCAGTACTTCATTCTTAGTCATCTTTGCTGTGTTAATTCCATGTAAGGCAACAAATTGACAATTTTGTATCCAGAACCGCAGTATGTAGTTCCAACATAGATGGACTAGATCAGTGTTTCTGAACCTTGGCAGATTTAAGATGGGTGACAACTGTGACCTGGATGACTGAGAATCCCCATAGACATTTAGCTATGCACTTTAAGATGGGTGGAGTTCACCTCCCAGAATTCCCCAGCCAGCATGCTTTAAGATGAATGGACTTCACCTCCCAGAATTCCACAGCCAGCATGCTTTAAAATGCATGGGCATTGCTGGCAGGGGAATTCTGGGAATTGAAGTCCACATATCTTAAAATTGCCAAAATTGAGAAACACTGGATTAGATATCTACTGTTGCTGGAGGCTGAAGCTGAGACAATCACTAAGAAGTAGCCAGCCTAAAATTACAGGGAGGGGCAGCATTTAATGTGGCTACTTAAGACAACAGAAACCTAAGGGGCTGGCCCTCATCTCATCTGTAGAGAAGCTCCAGAAAGAACTAAGGCTGAAGTTTCAACTGTAGTAGATAGATTTCTGGCAAGGACCCAAACTGAAATTGGAACGTGGTAGACTTGTCTTCGCCAGGAAATTTCTAATTTAAATTTCAAAGCCATGTCATAAATGTTTGACTGCAGTTGAGTAACTACCTAAATCTGTTTAGTATCAACATTCTGCCAGTTAAACTAAGTGGTTTATTTCAAAAGTACTGAGAAGTGATGTGGCCATTACTTATCTAGCAGTTGTACAAAGCCTTCTCTACGTAAAAGCCAGAAATTAGACCTCACAACTCAATTTTATTGCTTTCCAATAAAGTCATTTTATCTGGAATGGAGGTTTGATGTTGAGATATTGACTTCTGCACCTCTATAACTGTCTGGTTTGGTTCTGCAACCCGACAAGACAGACACAGACTTCAGAGGATAATTAGAACTGCAGAAAAAAAAATTGCTACCAACCTGCCTTCCATTGAGGACCTGTACACTGCATGAGTCAAAAAGAAGGCTGTGAAATATTTACAGACCCCTCACATCCTGGACATAAACTGTTTCAACTTCTACCCTCAAAATGACGCTGTAGAGCACTGCACACCAAAACAACTAGACACAAGAACAGTTTTTTCCCGAACGCCGTCACTCTGCTAAACAAATAATTCCCTCAACACTGTCAAACTATTTACTAAGTCTGTACTACTATTAATCTTCTCATTGTTCCCACCACCCATCTCCTTCCAGTTCTGACTGTATGACTGTAACTTTGTTGCTGGTATCCTTACAATTTATATTGATATTGTTTCCTGATTGCTTATTTCTACCCTATGACTATCATTAAGTGTTGTACCTTATGATTCTTGATGAATGTATCTTTTCTTTTATGTACACTGAGAGCATATGCACCAAAGACAAATTCCTTGTGTGTCCAATCACACTTGGCCAATAAAGAATTCTATTCTATTCTATTCTATTCTATTCTATTCTATTCTATTCTATTCTATTCTATTCTATTTCACCATTGCAAATCACCACTCTTGGCATAGACAACGGGACCCAGAAGAAGTTCTGCTATTATACCTATCTTGCACCCTTAGTTTGGATTTGCACTGCATTTTGCAGCACTGGGTAATGCTGTGGAGTTGTTGCAGTAATTGCAGAGTCATGATGATGATGATGATGATGATATCCATTCAGTCGAGTTAGACTCTTGATGACTCTATGGGCGAGGTGTCTCCACATCTTCCAATCTTGCACTAGTTCTTTGAGTTTTTCTATGCTCTGGCTGGTGTCAGCTTTGTTGGTGTCCAGTCATCGTGTTCTTTGGCAGCCTAGTTTCCACTAACTCTTCCCAACATAATTACTTGCATAATTGCTAAGAGCTGTGGTGGCACACTAGTTAGAATGCAGTACTGCAGGCTAACTCACTGCTCACTCCAGGAGTTCAGTTCTGAGTGGCTCAAGGTTGACTCAACCTTCCATCCTTCATAGGTTGGTAAAATGAGGATCCAGATTGTTTGGGGGCCATATGCTGACTTTGTAAACTGCTTAGAGAGGGGTGTAAAGCACTGTGAAGCGATATATGAGTCTAAGTGCTATTTCTCCAGTGATATTGCAGAGTATAAAGGGCAAACTATAAAACCACTGCAGGAAGTCAAGGGATGTATGAATGAATCACCAAAGCCAACACCATTGCCTTCCTGTCCTGTTAAATTTGGGAAGTTGTATATATTGAGCAGTTTATTTTCATATCTGGTACAAGTAGTCCTTGACTTATGACTGTAATTGACTGTAATTATGACTGTAATTATGACTTATGACTGTAATTGAGCCCATAATTTTGATTATAAGTCACACAGGTTCTTTGACAGCCTGGTTTCCTTTTACCACTAACTCTTCCCAACATAATTGCTTTCTCCATGTGACCAGACCAATTTTACTACCTTTTTATCTGGTAGTCATTAAGCAAATGCCATTGTTTGTTTGTTTTATGTTTGTTTTATTTGATTTGTATACCGCCCTACTCCCAAAGGACTCAGGGCGGTGAACAGCCACAAGATAAAAACACATAAGTACAAAATTTAAAATAGGATAAAACCGAATTAAATAATTTGGCTGAAGACAGATTTAAAACACCCCAATAAATTAAAACCAATTTAAAATTTGTATTTTAAAAGGGGGGAAAAAAGGGGGGGGGAATTAGGCCAGGCTAGCCTGATAGAATAAAAAGGTTTTAAGAGCGCGGCAAGTGAATGCCACAGTAATTAGGTGAACCTATTATTTGCTACTGAATGGTTTTTGTGGGAAACCGGAAGTAAATGTCAGTTTCTGGGGAAACATCATCAATCATGGTGACGTGACCATCAGACATTGCAAGCAGCCATAATTGTGGGCTGGTTATTGAATGCCCCAAATATTATTACATGACTGCAGGAGGACAGCTATTGGAACTTCAAAGCCAGGTCATAAGTAGAGTTTGGTGTGTTCGTTGTAACTTTGATGGATCATTAAGTAACCAGTCATAAGTGGGAGACTACCTATACCTAATTCTGCAGCTCTGAATTAAATGTCTATGGAGATTCACTGTCATCCAGGTCATGGTTCAGAGGTGTGGTATTTAGTAGGTTCTGACCAGTTCTGGAGAACCAGTAGCGGAAATTTTGTGTCGTTCGGATAACCGGCAAATACCACCTCTGGCTGGCCTCGCCCCCATCTATTCTCTGCCTCCCGAGTCCCAGCTGATCAGGAGGAAATGGGGATTTTGCAGTAACCTTCCCCTGGAGTGGGGAGGGAATGGAGATTTTACAGTATCCTTCCCCTGCCGTGCCTACCAAGCCATGCCCACCAAGCCACACCCACAGAACCAGGATTTTTGAATCCCATCACTGTCATGGTTATCAGTGGTGCTTTTTCCAAAGGCAACTGGATATTCTTTGTTTTTCCCTTGAAGACATTTCGCTTCTCATCCAAAAAAGCATCGTCAATTTTGAAGAAAGCTTCCTGGATGAGAAGCAAAATGTCTTCAAGGAAAAACAAAGAAAATCCAGTTGCCTTTGGAAAAAGCACCTTTGGGACTCTGAATGAAACCCACTTTGGATTATTGCTCTAAGATTCTCCAGGCATTAAATTTATTCTGTGTGTCCGAAAGGTTTTTGTAGAGATGGAAAACACCCCCAAAACCAGCACAGTAGGACATCCTTCCATATTGGGTCTTGTTTAATCTTTGACGATCCATCATTCTGCCTTTAATCAATTATTCATTTGTTAAGAAGAAGAAGAAGAAAAAGGTCTAGAAGTTGTGTTGGTTTTGGAGAGATGCCTGGGTAGACATCTCACTGTCGTATTATTTTTGGATTGAAATTTTAATTTGCTTTCCAAGAAAAAAAATCTGAACAGATTCTTTTTCTCTCAAACATTTACAGTAACCATGTCGGCTCTTAATGAGAAGCTGCCTACACATTCACTGGCGTCTTCCCAGGATTAATCTTTCCCGAGGCCAGATTTATGCTAAAAAAAAAAACCCTCCTTATTTGTTAAAACAGTTCATCATCTGGCATAGGTGCTGAATGCTGAAAACAGTATTGCCTGGAAAAAGAGCATTTTGTTAAGTGGAGAGATAAAGCTAATTCAGCTCCTACGTGGATTCTTGCAGATTTTAGGGATTAGGAAAACAAAGCTTGGGGGGGGGGGGAGGAGGGAAGGGGAAGCCAAATTTGTAACGTGGCATTAGAGGAACATGGGTGGAGGGTGGAGGAGGGAAGAGTAAACCTTAAGAATATTGCATGTTATTTTCCAAACCAAACCCTTGTGTACAACTGGAACAAATCAAGTCAATAATGTATAAGTAATAAGCATTTAGTTAAATAAAATTGTCTCGTGGTACAAAAGCTGTCTCCTAGAAACCAGAGATGTGGAAATGGGAGTGATTAGAATTTAGGAGCAAGTATTTGATTTGCTCATTGGCTGGATGGCTTACAGGAAGTTCCTATAGCTGAGAACTATAATAATCCTTCTATTGCATTAGCCCTTCAAATTTAAGGATATCTGAATTTTTCCTAAGCTTATGGACATTTCCTTTTATTTCTTTTGAAATTCCAAGTTTGCAACTGAGGACATCCAGTAAAAGTCCACCAAGTTTAAATTGTACATGATCCCTTGACCTAATCCACTGATCTTCAGCAATTTCTCCTTCATTTATTCGCCTGAAGATATTTCCACCTCAATATCCTTTTATTTCAGGAATATTGATGAAATGTTGATGATAAGTCAAACCTTAGACATGTGTTTCAAATGGTTGTTCAGATTTGCAACTCCTACTATACTAGAGATAGTACCATCGGTTATGATGGTTCTTCTGTAATGATTACAGTTAGTCCTCGGTTTACAACATTTGTTTAGTGGCCATTCAAAGTTACAACAGCACTGAAAAAATTACTTATGATGTTTTTCACACTTGCAATCATTGCAGCACCCCCATGACCACATGATCAAAATATGAATGTTTGGCAACTAGCTTATATTTATGACAGGGGTGGGTTCTAAAATTTTTTACTACCGGTTCTGTGGGCGTGGCTTGGTGGTCATGTGCCAATTATTTAGGATTTAGCAGAGGTACTGGTCTACCAGGCTTTTAAATGCTTGCAGGGCTGTACCGATCTACCCATTTATTTTTGCAGGCACTGATCTACTTGTGTATTTTTGCAGGCACTGGTCTATCCATTTATTTTTGCAGGCACTGATCTACTCATGTATTTTTGCAGGCACTGATCTACTCATGTATTTTTGCAGGCACTGGTCTATCCATTTATTTTTGCAGGCACTGATCTACTCATGTATTTTTGCAGGCACTGGTCTACCCATTTATTTTTGCAGGCACGGGTCTACTCATTTGTTTTCTTTTAACACTGATCAGCCCTTTGAAGCCCCGCGGCAAGAGTTTAAACAGTTTTTTTCCCTCTAGCCATCAGCTGGGACTCAGGAGGCAGCAATAGATTGGGGGTGGGGCCACCAATAGCCTCCCACCGGCCGGTTCGCTCCCACAGAGAGGGCCTCCTCAGGGTGCCGTCGGCCAGACAATGCCGGCTGACGACCCCAGGAGGAGAGCCTTCTCTGTGGTGGCACCTACCCTATGGAACAATCTACCCCCAGAGATACGAGTGATCTCCGACCTCCGGATTTTTCGTCGGGCCCTAAAAACTCATTTTTTTCAACTAGCCGGTCTGTCCTGATTTTAGGGTTAGTTTTAAAATTTTTAAAATTTTAATATTTATTTTAATTGACAAGTTTTAAATTATGAGCCAAATTTATAAATTATCTTAATTCTATTTTAATTGTGATGTTTGTATAGATGTTTTTTATCTGGCTGTTCACCGCCCTGAGTCCGAAAGGAGAAGGGCGGTATAGAAATGCGAATAAATAAATAAATAAATAAATAAATAAAAGGTAAGAATAATGCGGGGGGTGGGGGGCGGGGGGGGCAGACCGGTTCGGTGACATCATATTGTTACTGCTACCAGCTCGGTGGAACTGGGCGGAACCGGGAGGAACCCAACCACTGATTTATGATATTCACAGTGTCCCAGGGTCATGTGATAGCACTTAGGAATAGCACTTAGACTTATATACCACTTCATAGTGCTGTTACACCCTCTCTAAGCGGTTTACAGAGTCAGTGTATTGCCCCAAAAATCTGGGTCCCCATTTTACTGACTGCAAAATGATGGAAGGCCAAGTCAACCTTGAGCCGGTTGGTATCGAACGCCTGGCAGTGAACAGTGAGTTAGCCTGCAATACTGCATTCTAACCACTGCGCCACCATGGCTCATACATGATCACCTTTTGCAGGTTTCTGACACGCAAAGTCAACAGGGAAACCAGATTCACTTAATAACCGTATTACTAAGTTAACAACTGCAGTGACTGTGATATTTACCAGCTACGTATGGAGATGGTGACTCTCATTGCTCAGGAATCTTGTATGCAGTTTGATGGAGAATGTTGATTTTGCAGATATGGGGATCCATGTAGGCAGATGTTCAATAAGGTTGGCTCAAAACTCTGCAGTTACGATTGGCTAAAGAGGCAAGGATTGATAAGGTATTTGGGGGAAGCTGCAATTTTATCATGATTGGTAGAATTGATAGACTACAGGGCACAGGTATAGCAAATAAAGACTTGCCATTGCATGCGCGGGGGGAGCACGGGGGGGGGGGCACCGCCCCCGTGTGGTCCATTTTTGGTCCCAGGAGGCTACAGGGAGGCCTACTAGGCAGTGGTGGGATTCAAACAATTTAACAACCGGTTCTCTGCCCTAATGATTTCTTCCAACAACCAGTTCACCAAATTGCTCAGAAAGTTAACAACCGGTTCTCCCGAAGTGGTGCGAACTGGCTGAATCCCACCATTGCTACTAGGTCCAAAACGGGGCATGGGCGGGGGATGTCACGTGTGCATGCATGGGGGCAGGGGGAGTGCGGGGGTCATGCGTGCATGCGCATAGGGTGCAGGGTGCATGGGAGTGTGTTGCGCACGCATTGCATTATGGCTGCAGGTGCGTGTGTGCTTTCGTACACGACAACAAAAAGGTTAGCCATCACTGCCCTACATCATTTCAGACACATGGTTGTCCAGTCTCTTCTTAAAAACCTCCAGTGTTGGAGCACCTACCCAGTTAAAATTATGAAGGTGCGTCAGGGGCAAAATTAGAGTGTCCTCTTAAGAATGCAGTACTGCAGGGTAACTCACTACTCACTCCAGCAGTTCGATTCTGACCAGGCTCAAGGTTGATTCAGCCTTCCATCCTTCCGAGGTCAGTAAAACGAGGATCCAGATTGTTGGGGGGCAATATGCTGACTCTGTAAACGGCTTAGAGAGGCCTGTAAAGCACCGTGAAGCGGTATATAAGTCTACGTGCTATTGCTATTCCTCAGTTGTGTCCTCAAATGGATTATAGCTTTTATCTTCTTACAGAGTTTGGCGCTTGATATTGAAGGGAAACAGTAATAAGGATATAATAAATAATACTAGAATATGATATACTGGCATCCTAGAATTAGTAGAAACTTGTTATTCTGTAACCATTAGTTTCCTGTAATACATATATAGCCTTTGTATTTGTATAACACACATATATTGTACCTTTATATCTGTAACACTAATATGCCTTTATATTTGTATCTCCTGTAACAAACATATTCTGTTATTA